>NC_041385.1:355825737-356165200 GCF_002162155.2 Triticum dicoccoides | reverse complement strand
TCGACCAATTTTTTTTTCGACTGCCCGGACCCAAAAACTGGAAACGGGTCAAAAAAAACTTCCTATAATGGCACCTGTCTCAAAACACTCAGAAACACCTAAAAATAGGATAGCCAGAAATTTTTTCGAAAAATGCGTTTTCGAAAATTTTTGGGCCTAAACGGAGCGTGGCTACCCGACTCTTTTTTTTTTCCCGAAACCTACTCCGGCAAGGAAACACGAATCGGAATCTAGATGGATCTCGAAAACAAACCTAATATGCAAGGAACTCGGATTGGTGGTGGATATATGGTGGTGGTATATGGCAGCGGTGGTGGTAGCGGTGGTAGTATATGGATATGGATCGGTGGTGGTATATGGACACGGATTGGTGGTGGTATATGGACACGGATTGGTGGTGGTATATGGATACGGATTCGGAGCGGTGGCGGATAAGCGGTGGTGGTAGATGGCAGGGGCGATGATGATGGTGCGGCGGCGGCGTGACAACTTATGACCAGAACTCGAAACTCTAAAAGACTAGACTCTAAGACCAGCAACTAGACACGACGATGCAACCGCAAATTCAACAAAGCAAAACCCTAAAAAGATTATGCAAAGGCTCAGATTGGTTCGGATATGATGAACTAACCCTAATTTTTTTGTGGCTTTTTCGTGGACTGTAGGTATGAAGAACAGACTCGATCTAAACTACGAAAAACTGTAAAATCTCACCGAGCAACCTGGAAATCTGATACCACTTGATAGAGGCGGAGGTGTCCCGTCTTTCGATGAGATGATGGATATCGCTTTGGTGGCAGTCGACTTTGACGATCCGACTACGAACGTGTGAGGACGTCGCGCCTTAGCAATCGCTAAACCAACTCCGAGAGGTTATTGACCACGCCGGAGCACGATCAACCAGACCACGAGGGTCTGTTTCCTGCGAGCAAACGAAGAACAAGCAAGAAACTGAGATTGCAATCTGGATATTGTGAATATAAGATGAAAACTTTATTGATCAAGGTGGGGTTCTGTGACGCCTTTGTCTGGTCGTTGAACACAAACGAAGTACGCGAAGTTGCAGCTATGGTGAACTTTTAATCTAAACAAAACCCAAAGTCTAAACGATGCCCTAAGGGCTGTATATATGGAGGAAGAGGGGGGAATTTCGTGGCCCTTGGTGGAGGGGTCCGAAATCAACCCTATCTCTTGTTTCCCCACAAATACGGACTCTAAAAGTAGCGTATACTTATGTATTTCGAAATTACATGGGCCTGGCCCAATAATAAGGTGACGCAGCACCTAAAATAGCCTCGGGACGAAATTTATGAAGTGGCATCTTGTATATTTCGTCCAAGGCTTCATGCACCCATTATGGTGGCTTCAAAGTCCTGAAATCATCACTTGTAACTCCGTTCTTGTTCCCCTTGCGCATGCCATCATCTCCATGCTTGTTCTTGCTCCAATGTTCATCCTTCTCCAAGCTAGGCCCTTCATTTGTAAGCAAAACAAATGTATCCAATTTAGGCAGCATCATATTCTCATGAACATTAGAATCATTACCAAGAAACGAAAGTACCTGGTAATTTAGTTGGCGTGCACGAGCTCTAGTAATTGGTCCAGTATGTATAGCAGCAGGGGCTGTGGGTGTAATAATTGTATTGATGTCCTCATCAAAGGGCCACGAAACTCCCCCTCTTCCTCCATATATACGACCCTTAGGGCGTTGTTTAGACTTTGGGTTTTGTTTAGATTAAAAGTCCGCCATAACTGCAACTTAGCGTAGTTCGTTTGTGTTCCGACCAGGCAAAGGCGTCACAGAACCCCACCTTGATCAATAAAGCTTTCATCTTATATTCGCAATATCTAGATTGCAATCTCAGTTTCTTGCTTGTTCTTTGTTTGCCCGCAGGAAACGGACCCTCGTGGTCAGGTTGATCGTGCTCCGGCGTGTTCAACAACCTCTCGGAGTTGGTTTAGCGATTGCTAAGGCGCGATGTTCTCGCATGTTCGTAGTCGGATCGTCAAAGTCGACTTCCACCAAAGCGAGATCCATCATCTCATCGAAAGACGGGACACCTTTGCCTCTATCAAGTGGTATCAGATTTACAGGTTGCTCGGTGAGATTTTACAGTTTTTCGTAGTTTAGATCGAGTCTGTTCTTCATACTTATAGTCCACGAAAAAGCCAAAAAAAAATTAGGGTTAGTTCATCCTATCCGAACCAGTCTGAGCCTTTGCATAGTATTTTCCATATTTTGCTTTGTTGAATTTGCGGTTGCATTGTCGCGTCAAGTTGCCGGTCTTAGCGTCTAGTCTTTTAGAGTTTTGAGTTCTGGTCATAAGTTGTCACGCCGCCACCGCACCATCATCATCGCCCCTGCCACCTACCACCACCGCTCCGAATCCGTATCCATATACCACCACCAATCCATATCCATATACCATCACCGATCCATATCCATATACTACCACCGCTGCCATATACCACCACCATATATCCACCACCAATCCGAGTTCCTTGCATATTAGGTTTGTTTTCAAGATCCATCTAATTTCCGATTCGTGTTTCCTTGCCTGAGTAGGTTTCAAAAAAAAGGTCTGGAGACCCCTGGGCAGTTTTTAAGCCAAAATTTCGGCGACCGAAAATATTTTTTCCCTATCCTATTTTTAGGTCCGAGGGAGTGTTTTGAGACACTCGCCATCATTGTGATTTTTTGTCGCACTTTTTCGTCATCGCTGCCCTGATTTCTGAAAAAAATTGTCAAAAAAATTTCGTGCCCATCCTATCAGTTTGACCTCGGAAGAGTTTTGAGACACTCGCCATTATAGTGATTCTTCACAAAAAAAAAGAGGAGCGCAAAAAAACATAGCGCAAAAAAAAGAGCGATTTTTTCCCAAAGTGTGCTTCTCCCTTGTTTACGTGCAGCGCCGTGATTTTGTTAGTGTTCTAGGCTCGCGTCTCTAGCACGGTCTAGCCTAGGACCAGCACAGTACCGTCGTTGAGCGTTTATTCAACTTTGCATCTCTGAATTGATTATTGCTGATCCTTTTTTGTACTATATTATAAGCCTTCCCAGCTCCACATACATCTACGTCGTGTGTTTGACTCTCCCTGGTAATCGCTTTATCCAAGATTTGAGAGTTTTGACTACAACGGTTGCCGATCACTGCCTGCTGCTGGGTAAGAACTGGTAAGAATTTGAGTTTTGCTTGACGGATTTGTGACACCCACCACCACCACTTGTTAGTAGTCTATAGGACCATATTCTTGTGTGTTTCTATTGCTGCTAACCATGCCAGGATCACAAGCCGACGAGATTGACTGGGAGAACTTAACGAACAAGGAGCTTCATGATAAGTTTCAGCAAATGATGACTGAACAGGTGCAAGATGTGCTGAACAATTTTGAAGAGGCCATGGAGAAGATCACTGGCCTTGAGAAGACGTTCGAAACAAAGCTCAATAACAAATTTAATGAACTGCTTGCGCGTCTTCCACCGGCTGCACCTACCGCACCTCTGCAACAACAACAACAACTACCTCCACATCGCGAAACAGCCCTCCGCCGAGCGAGTCGTGTCCTTCTTCAGCCTGGACAAACTGTTGGTGATGTTGTTGATACTTCTGTGGCTCCTGCTGCTGATGCAGAGGATGATAATGCGGGAGATTACGAGGATGAGGTTGATCAAAATCAGAACTACGTGCAACCACCAGCACCACAACCACCAGGTCGTCCACATGCAAATAATCACAATGGTAGGGCTCTCCCTCAGGTACGAGATCATGACCATCTTCCTAAACTGAAATTGAATATTCCACCATTTGAGGGTAGATATGTTCCTGATATATATCTTGGGAGTTAGAAACTGAAAAACGATTTACATGTTTACAATATCCTGAGGACAGACGTGTTCCTGCTGCTGTTTGTGCTTTCACTAGCTTTGCATGTGTTTGGTGGTCTGAACATTGTAGCTTATATCCTATTCCAGCTACTTGGGCTGCTTTGAAAACTGCTATGCGTACTCGTTGGGTTCAACAATATTACCAACATGAATTGCTTCAAAAATTACAGCGTTTGAGACAAGGAAAAAATTCTGTAGAAGAATATTATCAGGAATTACAAACTGGCATGATTAGATGTGGTATTGTTGAGGAGAATGAAGCTATGCTTGCACGTTTTATGGGTGGATTAAATAGAGAGATTCAGACCATTATAGAGTATAAGGAGTATACTAATATCACTCGTTTATTCCATCTTGCTTGTAAAGCTGAACGTGAAGTGCAGGATCGACAAGCATTGGCGCGAACTAACTTTTCTCCAGGTCGACCTTCATCATGGACACCGCGTGCATCTTCTACTTCCACTGCACCAGCACCTCCATTAGGTGCCACCTCCAGCCGTGATACAAGAAAGCAGGCATAACCACCACTATCTGCCAAGAGCGCACCTGCCGGGCCTACACAGAGCTCTTCTTCTTCCATGGCATCCACTGGGCACACAAGTGATATTATTTGTCGTCGTTGTAAGGGAAGAGGTCATTATGCGAGAGAATGCAAATCTCAGCGTGTGATGATTGCTACTGAGGATGGTGGGTATGAGTCCGCTAGTGACTATGATGAGTAGACTTTTGCGCTTATTACAAGTGAAGAACACGATGGAGCTGATTCTGATCACGAGATGCAATACATGGCTCCTGAAGACGCTGACAGGTATGAATGTTTAGTTGCTCAACGTGTTTTGAGTGTGCAGGTCACACAAGCTGAGCAAAATCAGAGGCACAATTTGTTCCATACAAAGGGAGTTGTGAAGGAACGTTCTGTGCGCGTCATCATAGACGGAGGGAGCTGCAACAACTTGGCTAGCATGGAGATGGTGGAGAAGCTATCTCTCACCACAAGACCACATCCACATCCTTACTACATCCAATGGTTCAACAACAGCGGCAAGGTTAAGGTAACACGTACTATTCGTGTGCATTTTAGTATCTCTACATATGCTGATTATGTTGATTGTGATGTGGCACCTATGCAAGCATGTTCCTTATTACTTGGTCGACCATGGCAATTTGATAAAAATTCTGTACACCATGGTAGAAACAATCATTATTGATAGAGGCGGGGGTGTCCCGATCTTTCGATGAGATGGTAACTATCGATTTGGTGGAGACGACTTTGACGATCCGACTACAAACGTGCACGACATTGCGCCTTAGCAATCGCTAAACCAATCTCCAGAGGTTATTGACCATGCCGGTGCATGATCAACCTGACCACGAAGGTCTATTCCTGCAAGCAATCGAAGAACGAGCAAGAATATGATAAAAGCAATCTGAATATTGCAAATATGTATGAAGTATTGATGAAGGTGGGGATCCGAAAGCGATCTTGGTCTGGTCGTTGGACACAAACGAAATACACGAAGTTGCGTTGGCTAACTTTTAACTAAACAAATCCCAAGGAAAAAGCTACTAGATGGATCTACTTATATAGGAGGAAGGGGTGGCGGCCAAGGAGGTGGGAGAACGTCCCAAGGCATCCTAAAACCAACCCTAGGTCGTACAAGGCCAATGGGCCCAAGTGGAGGTGATGCAACACCTTTGGACTTGTTGTTTAACTCGGATTCTGCTGCAGCGTCTGATTGTTTCGTCGATATCTCAACGCTCCGGACGAATTTGAAGGTGAATCTAATTGGGCTGGAAAGATCACAAAATCTAGAATCCAACAAAAAAAGAATCACCCAATTCGGAGTCCGTATGAAAAAGTTGTTGGCGTTTTGAGTCAGGTATGTCTGTGCAGTCCGAATCTGAATCCAGAACGTGAGAGACTTGGACTCTATCTTCTCTTGGCCCAAAAGTGACGTGAGAGAACTTTTTGAACAAAACTTAAACATCCTTTTCTCCCTTATCTTCATATGTGAATTGTACAAATATCCCATACACCTGCAATTAGACAAAACACAAAAGTGTGTGAAGTATTTTTGTTCTGGATAACCTAAATAGATTATTGAATAGTTTGCACTAGAAATCACCTGACAAATATGCATGTATGCAATATTTTTGGTCGTGTCCAAGGTAGTCATGTCCTCATCATCCTCCCCTTTTTGAAAACAAAGCCGTCCTCGGCGTTGCTTAATCTGAAATGTGGCTAACAAAAGAGACAAAGTATACATGTTGTATATGTATATGTCATCCATTTTTACTTCCCTTGATTTTTGCACATATGACACATGTATACATGAGTAACTTTCATAGATCATAAAATATAAAGCCAAAATATTATCATAAGTAGAAGGCATGAAAATATTGCAACTCAGTTTGCACATATAAGTGAAGCTCTTATTCATATCAAAAGATTGACAATATTCATCATTAAACCATCCCAACATTGGTGAATAAACCTTACTTGCATCAAATTTACATGCTACAACATGCTTAAATAAGCAAACATGCAGTAAGTCATTGGACACAGAATCATCACCAAGATTAGAGGTCATATCAAAATGATTAAACATTGGTTCTGTTGCATCAATAGTTAATTCAATGGGTGCACTCAAAATTGTTGGTATTTCAGTTGTTTGATCACATGATTCATTCATGATAGTAACATGATTCTCTAAAATAGATGGCATGCTCAAATCAACAGGTAACTCAACACATGATGTATTTAAGTTAATTAGGGATGCATCATTCTCATTTGAAGTTATATCATCAATACCTTTACTATTACCTTCTCGCAAAGATGTAGCTGATGTCGGTATGGACAATGACAATGTACCATACACTTGAGATGATGTCGCACTCACAATCTGAGGTGTGGTTGCTCTAGTAGGTGCAACGGTGGAGGAATCAACCGATGGTAGTGAGCATGAATTGGAATAGTAGTTGTTGTAGTCACCCGATGCATCCTCCTGTAACTGTCTCTCAAAGGTACAAGCACGAACATACATACCAGTAATGCAACGAGGAATATACCTAAATCTTGCCTGAATATCATGGTTCAAACCACCAAAAAATCTATTCATTGTATCATCCTCAGATTCTTCTATGTCACAATGATGCATATAAGATTTGAACTCTTGGTAGTAAGCATGAACAGTGTTATTGCCTTGTTTAAATTGTTCAAATTTGCGAAGCAATTCACGACGATAGTAAGGAGGGAAAAATTGTTGTCTCATTACATGTTTCAAATATTTCCAAGTTGTGGGTTGGTTATCAATGTTTTTCTTACAATGCACACTCCACCAAATAGAAGCAAAACTAGTAAATGCTCTAGTGGCAGCTCGTACTCGCTCAAGTTCAGAAAAGTCATGGTGACTAAAAACTTGTTCTACTTCAAGCTCCCAATCTAGATAAATAGCAGGATTAAATCTATCCTCAAATGATGGTAAAGAGATAACCTGACCATGTGCTTGTGTGTGTTGTCCCAACTCTCGTGATGGTGAGGATATGTTCGTCGTCCAAGAACTTCTTTCTCCGGAACCTGTCATGATTAGTAGAAACAAGAAACAAAATTCGAGAATAATGTTCCTATGAACAACTAGGATGTGGTTGTAACGTGCTCACAGTAAAGCAAATATCAATATCTTACAAGTTCTTACCATGCGACAGGTGGTGACAGGCAACCAGCGGTGTCAAATAACTCCGAAGATTGTGTAAAGCGATTGCCAGGGGAACATACGTATACACGGTGTAGAAATATGTGGAGCTGGGTTGGCTATATATGGTAGCAAAAGATTAGCAATAATCAATTCAAAGATGCAGTGTTGAATAAACGCTCAACGACGGTACTGTGTTGGTCCTAGGCTAGACGGAACTAGAGACGCGAGCCTAGAACACTAGTGAGGTCACGGCATAGCACAACTAGCATCAATGAAGGATAAGTAGCTCTGGACAGCAAGATATAAGTGAAGATCACAACGGCAGTAAAGATAATGATGAATAACAACTGCCAAGCAGGATATATAACAACTCTCTCTTCAACTTTCCTTTTGAAAAGTTTGCTACTAACTCAAGTTTTCCAATGCAAAAAGAATCACTCAATTCCGAATTGATATGAGGAGTCAATTTTAAAACTGGCCTGAAAAATTGGAACAAAGTGTATGCGCGAACTTTGGAGGGCAAAAAGACCTATTTAGAAGCTGATTTTGAGACGACAAATATTGAACTAGCTTTTTCAACTATTCAGATGTGTCTAGTCTCTAGCTTTAATTTGAGTACTTGTGGAGCCAAAACGGAGTTCGTATGAGGAAGTTATGCCTGTTTTACTAAACAGTGCACAAAACAGATTCCAATCCGAATTCAACTACGAGATTGAGTCTAGATAGATCCGAATTTTGTTTTTTTTTCTTCTCTTTTTTTTCCTCTTTTTTTTCCTCACACTTTTTTTTCTTTTCTCTGACTTTTTTTTACTTTTTTTTTTCTCTCTTTTTTTCTCCGTCTTTCTTTTTCTCCTTTTTTTTCTCTCTCTCGTTCCAAACAAACTAGATAAGATGCAGATTGGATCAAGCGAAGATGTGAATGATCTCAACTATGATTATGACAATGAACGGTGGGTAGCACGTGGTGGAAACTGATGGATGGATGGTGGACAGCGGAAGGGATAACGATGCAGCGGTGGCGTGACAAATGTGAACAGAACTCGAAACTCTAAACGAACTAGACACTAAGACCAGCAAGTCGACACGACGATGCAACCGATAATTCAATAGTGCATACAATGAAAAGAAAATTGCAAAGGCTCAGACTGGCTTGGACAAAGGATGAATAGATCTATCTTTTTTTGTGGCTTTTTCTTGGACAATAGGTAAGAAAATAAATCTAATCTAGGGAAAACTGGAAATTCTCACCGAGCAACCTGAAAACTGATACCACTTGATAGAGGCGGGGGTGTCCCGATCTTTCGATGAGATGGTAACTATCGATTTGGTGGAGACGACTTTGACGATCCGACTACAAACGTGCACGACATTGCGCCTTAGCAATCGCTAAACCAATCTCCATAGGTTATTGACCATGCCGGTGCACGATCAACCTGACCACGAAGGTCTATTCCTGCAAGCAATCGAAGAACGAGCAAGAATATGATAAAAGCAATCTGAATATTGCAAATATGTATGAAGTATTGATGAAGGTGGGGATCCGAAAGCGATCTTGGTCTGGTCGTTGGACACAAACGAAATACACGAAGTTGCGTTGGCTAACTTTTAACTAAACAAATCCCAAGGAAAAAGCTACTAGATGGATCTACTTATATAGGAGGAAGGGGTGGCGGCCAAGGAGGTGGGAGAAATATTACTCTGGTTCATAAGGATAGAAATATTACTTTGCTTCCTATGACTCCTGATTCCATTTTGAAAGATGATATTAATAGAGCTAGTAAAGCAAAACAGGAGACAAATAAGAGTGAAAATCAGATTGTGGGAAAAGAACAAATGAAGCCTAATAATAAGCCATCTAGTGTTGCTTCTGAAATTAAATTGAAAAGTGCATGTTTATTTTCCACCAAATCTGATATTGATGAGCTAGATTTCAGCAAATCTGTTTGCTATGCTTTTGTGTGCAAAGAGGCATTATTTTCATTCGAGGACGTGCCTTCCTCTTTGCCTCCTGCTGTCACTAACATTTTGCAGGAGTTCGCTGACGTCTTTCCACAAGATGTGCCACCGGGATTACCACCTATTCGAGGGATTGAGCATCATATTGACTTAATTCCCGGTGCCTCACTGCCAAACCGTGCACCATACTGTACCAATCCAGAGGAGACGAAGGAGATTATGCGTCAAGTACAAGAGCTTCTCGACAAAGGTTATATACGCGAATCCCTTAATCCTTGTGCTGTTCCTATTATTCTAGTGCCGAAAAAGGATGGTACATCACGTATGTGTGTTGATTGTAGAGGCATTAATAATATTACTATTCATTATCGTCATCCTATTCCTAGGCTAGATGATATGCTTGATGAATTGAGTGGCTCTACTGATAGAGGCACAGGTGTCCCGTCTTTCGATGAGATGATGGATATCGCTTTGGTGGCAGTCGACTTTGACGATCCGACTACGAACGTGCGAGGATGTCGCGCCTTAGCAATCGCTAAACCAACTCCGAGAGGTTATTGACCACGCCGGTGCACGATCAACCTGACCACGAGGGTCTGTTTCCTGCGAGCAAACGAAGAACAAGCAAGAAACTAAGATTGCAATCTGGATATTGCGAATATAAGATGAAAACTTTATTGATCAAGGTGGGGTTCTGTGACGCCTTTGTCTGGTCGTTGAACACAAACGAAGTACGCGAAGTTGCAGCTATGGCGAACTTTTAATCTAAACAAAACCCAAAGTCTAAACGATGCCCTAAGGGCTGTATATATGGAGGAAGAGGGGGGAATTTCGTGGCCCTTGGTGGAGGGGTCCGAAATCAACCCTATCTCTTGTTTCCCCACAAATACGGACTCTAAAAATAGCCTATACTTATGTATTTCGAAATTACATGGGCCTGGCCCAATAATAAGGTGACGCAGCACCTAAAATAGCCTCGGGACAAAATTTATGAAGTGGCATCTTGTATATTTCGTCCAAGGCTTCATGCACCCATTATGGTGGCTTCAAAGTCCTGAAATCATCACTTGTAACTCCGTTCTTGTTCCCCTTGCGCATGCCATCATCTCCATGCTTGTTCTTGCTCCAATGTTCATCCTTCTCCAAGCTAGGCCCTTCATTTGTAAGCAAAACAAATGTATCCAATTTAGGCAGCATCATATTCTCATGAACATTAGAATCATTACCAAGAAACGAAAGTACCTGGTAATTTAGTTGGCGTGCACGAGCTCTAGTAATTGGTCCAGTATGTATAACAGCCGGGGGTGTGGGTGTAACAATTGTATTGATGTCCTCATCATCCTCCCCTTCTTGAAATGAAGTCGTCCTCGACGGAAGTTCATCTTCCTCACCCAAATAAGGCTTCAAATCTGCAATGTTAAAAGTGGGACTAACCCCAAAATCTGCAGGCAGCTCAAGTTTATATGCATTATCATTTATTTTCTCTAGCACCTTAAAGGGACCATCATCACGTGGCATTAACTTTGATTTGCGCAAATCAGGAAATCTATCCTTACGCAAATGTAACCAAACAAGATCTCCAGGTGCAAACACAACATGTTTTCTACCCTTATCTCCAGCAAGTTTATATTTAGCATTCATACGCTCAATGTTTTCCTTAGTTAACTCATGCATTTTTAAAATCAATTCAGCACGTTGTTTAGCATCAAAATTAACCTTCTCCGAAGATGGAAGAGGCAACAAATCAATAGGTGCACGAGGTAGGAAACCATACACAACTTCAAAAGGGCACATCTTAGTAGTAGAATGCAATGAACGATTATAAGCAAATTCAATATGAGGCAAGCATTCCTCCCACATTTTCTTATTATTCTTCAAAACAGCCCTAAGCATAGTAGACAACGTTCTATTGACTACTTCAGTTTGTCCATCAGTTTGGGGGTGACAAGTAGTACTAAAAAGCAGTTTAGTCCCCAACTTAGCCCATAAACATCTCCAAAATTGGCTAAGAAATTTAGTATCACGATCTGAAACAATAGTATTTGGCACACCATGCAAGCGAATAATCTCACGAAAGAACAAATCAGCAACATTAACAGCATCATCGCTTTTATGACATGGTATAAAGTGTGCCATTTTCGAGAATCTATCCACGACAACAAATATGCTATCCCTCCCCTTCTTTGTTCGAGGTAAACCTAAAACAAAGTCCATAGATATATCCTCCCAAGGAACACTAGGTACATGCAAAGGCATATATAAACCATGAGGATTGAGTCGTGACTTAGCTTTTTGACATGTAGTGCAGCGAGCAATAAAACGCTCAACATCCCGTCTCATCTTTGGCCAAAAGAAATGTGTAGCAAGTACGTCCTCCGTCTTCTTCACGCCAAAGTGTCCCATTAATCCTCCTCCATGCGCCTCCTGCAACAACAAAAGACGAACGGAGCTAGCTGGAATGCATAGCTTGTTAGCACGAAACACAAATCCATCGTTAACGATGAACTTGTTCCACATTCTTCCTTCTTTACAATTCTGCATTACATCTTTAAAATCAGCATCATGCACATATTGATCTTTGATGGTCTCCAAACCAAATATTTTGAAGTCAAGTTGTGAAAGCATAGTATAGCGACGAGACAATGCATCAGCAATAACATTTTCTTTTCCCTTCTTGTGTTTAATGACATAAGGGAAAGTCTCAATGAATTCAACCCATTTAGCATGCCTACGATTCAGTTTAGCTTGACTTTTAATATGTTTCAAAGATTCATGATCAGAATGTATAACCAATTCTTTGGGCCATAAATAATGTTGCCATGTTTCTAAAGTCCGAACAAGAGCATATAATTCTTTATCATAAGTAGAATAATTCAGACTAGGCCCACTCAATTTTTCAGAAAAGTATGCAACAGGTTTGCCATCTTGTAATAACACACCTCCTAATCCAATTCCACTAGCATCACATTCAAGCTCAAAAGTCTTATTAAAATCAGGAAGTTGGAGTAAAGGAGCATGTGTCAACTTATCTTTCAATACCGTGAAGGCTTCTTCCTGTGCGGTACCCCAAAGAAAAGGCACATCTTTCTTTGTAAGCTCATTGAGAGGTGCAGCAATGGTGCTGAAATCTCTCACAAAACGCCTATAGAATCCAGCGAGGCCAAGAAAACTCCTCACTTGTGTGACCGTTTTGGGCTGCGGCCAACTCTCAATAGCTTCAATCTTGGCTTTATCAACTTCAATTCCCTGTGGAGTAACAACATAGCCAAGAAAAGATACCCGATCGGTGCAAAAGGTGCACTTCCCAAGGTTACCAAACAAACGTGCATCACGTAGAGCAATAAAAACAGCACGTAAATGTTCCAAATGTTCCTCCAAAGAACTGCTATAAATCAATATGTCATCAAAGTAAACTACCACAAATCGTCCAATGAAAGCACGTAAAACTTCGTTCATTAATCTCATGAAAGTACTAGGTGCATTAGTTAACCCAAAAGGCATGACTAACCACTCATATAATCCAAACTTAGTTTTAAATGCTGTTTTCCATTCATCTCCCAATTTCATACGAATTTGATGGTAGCCACTACGCAAATCAACTTTGGAGAATATTGTAGAGCCACTCAATTCATCAAGCATATCATCTAGCCTAGGAATAGGATGACGATAACGAATAGTAATATTATTAATGCCTCTACAATCAACACACATACGTGATGTACCATCCTTTTTCGGCACTAGAATAATAGGAACAGCACAAGGACTAAGGGATTCGCGTATATAACCTTTGTCGAGAAGCCCTTGTACTTGATGCATAATCTCCTTCGTCTCCTCTGGGTTGGTACGGTATGGTGCACGGTTTGGCAGTGAAGCACCGGGAATTAAGTCAATCTGATGCTCAATCCCTCGAATAGGCGGTAATCCCGGTGGCACGTCTTGTGGAAAAACGTCAGCGAACTCCTGCAAAATGTTAGTGACAGCAGGAGGCAAAGAGGAAGGCACGTCCTCGAAAGAAAATAATGCCTCTTTGCACACAAAAGCATAGCAAACAGATTTGCTGAAATCTAGCTCGTCAATATCAGATTTGGTGGCAAATAAACATGGACTTTTCAATTTAATTTCAGAAGCAACACTAGATGGTTTATTATTAGGCTTCATTTGTTGCTCAAATTCTTTTGCCACAATCTGATTTTCACTCTTATTCTTCTCCTGTTGTGCTTTATTAGCTCTATTAATATCATCTTTCAAAATGGAATCAGGAGTCATAGGAAGCAAAGTAATATTTTTATCCTTATGAACAAGAGTATAGTGATTGTTTCTACCATGGTGTACAGAATTTTTATCAAATTGCCATGGTCTACCAAGTAATAAGGAACATGCTTGCATAGGTACCACATCACAATCAACATAATCAGCATATGTAGAGATACTAAAATGCACACGAACAGTACGTGTTACCTTAACCTTGCCGCTGTTGTTGAACCATTGGATGTAGTAAGGATGTGGATGTGGTCTTGTGGTGAGAGAAAGCTTCTCCACCATCTCCATGCTAGCCAAGTTGTTGCAGCTCCCTCCGTCTATTATGACGCGCACAGAACGTTCCTTCACAACTCCCTTGGTATGGAACAAATTGTGCCTCTGATTTTGCTCAGCTTGTGTGACCTGCACACTCAAAACACGTTGAGCAACTAAACATTCATACCTGTCAGCGTCTTCAGGAGCCATGTATTGTGTCTCATGATCAGAATTGATAGAGGCGAGGGTGTCCCGTCTTTCGATGAGATGGTGGATTTCGCTTTGGTGGAAGTCGACTTCGACGATCCGACTACGAGCGTGCGAGGACGTCGCGCCTTAGCAATCGCTAAACCAACTCCGAGAGGTTATTGACCACGCCGGAGCACAATCAACCTGACCACGAGGGTCTGTTTCCTGCGAGCAAACGAAGAACAAGCAAGAAACTAAGATTGCAATCTGGATATTGCGAATATAAGATGAAAGCTTTATTGATCAAGGTGGGGTTCTGTGACGCCTTTGTCTGGTCGTTGAACACAAACGAAGTACGCGAAGTTGCAGCTATGGCGAACTTTTAATCTAAACAAAACCCAAAGTCTAAACGATGCCCTAAGGGCTGTATATATGGAGGAAGAGGGGGGGAATTTCGTGGCCCTTGGTGGAGGGGTCCGAAATCAACCCTATCTCTTGTTTCCCCACACATACGGACTCTAAAAATAGCCTATACTTATGTATTTCGAAATTACATGGGCCTGGCCCAATAATAAGGTGACGCAGCACCTAAAATAGCCTCGGGACAAAATTTATGAAGTGGCATCTTGTATATTTCGTCCAAGGCTTCATGCACCCATTATGGTGGCTTCAAAGTCCTGAAATCATCACTTGTAACTCCGTTCTTGTTTCCCTTACGCATGCCATCATCTCCATGCTTGTTCTTGCTCCAATGTTCATCCTTCTCCAAGCTAGGCCCTTCATTTGTAAGCAAAACAAATGTATCCAATTTAGGCAGCATCATATTCTCATGAACATTAGAATCATTACCAAGAAACGAAAGTACCTGGTAATTTAGTTGGCGTGCACGAGCTCTAGTAATTGGTCCAGTATGTATAGCAGCAGGGGCTGTGGGTGTAACAATTGTATTGATGTCCTCATCATCCTCCCCTTCTTGAAATGAAGTCGTCCTCGACGGAAGTTCATCTTCCTCACCCAAATAAGGCTTCAAATCTGCAATGTTAAAAGTGGGACTAACCCCAAAATCTGCAGGCAGCTCAAGTTTATATGCATTATCATTTATTTTTTCTAACACCTTAAAGGGACCATCAGCACGTGGCATTAACTTTGATTTGCGCAAATCAGGAAATCTATCCTTACGCAAATGTAACCAAACAAGATCTCCAGGTGCAAAGACAACATGTTTTCTACCCTTATCTCCAGCAAGTTTATATTTAGCATTCATGCGCTCAATGTTTTCTTAGTTAACTCATGCATTTTTAAAATCAATTCAGCATGTTGTTTAGAATCAAAACTAACCTTCTCCGAAGATGGAAGAGGCAACAAATCAATAGGTGCACGAGGTAGGAAACCATACACAACTTCAAAAGGGCACATCTTAGTAGTAGAATGCAATGAACGATTATAAGCAAATTCAATATGAGGCAAGCATTCCTCCCACATTTTCTTATTATTCTTCAAAACAGCCCTAAGCATAGTAGACAACGTTCTATTAACTACTTCAGTTTGTCCATCAGTTTGGGGGTGACAAGTAGTACTAAAAAGCAGTTTAGTCCCCAACTTAGCCCATAAACATCTCCAAAAGTGGCTAAGAAATTTAGTATCACGATCTGAAACAATAGTATTTGGCACACCATGCAAGCGAATAATTTCACGAAAGAACAAATCAGCAACATTAAGAGCATCATCGCTTTTATGACATGGTATAAAGTGTGCCATTTTCGAGAATCTATCCACGACAACAAATATGCTATCCCTCCCCTTCTTTGTTCGAGGTAAACCTAAAACAAAGTCCATAGATATATTCTCCCAAGGAACACTAGGTACAGGCAAAGGCATATATAAACCATGAGGATTGAGGCGTGACTTAGCTTTTTGACATGTAGTGCAGCGAGCAATAAAACGCTCAACATCCCGTCTCATCTTTGGCCAAAAGAAATGTGTAGCAAGTACGTCCTCCGTCTTCTTCACGCCAAAGTGTCCCATTAATCCTCCTCCATGCGCCTCCTGCAACAACAAAAGATGAACGGAGCTAGCTGGAATGCATAGCTTGTTAGCAGGAAACACAAATCCATCGTTAACAACAAACTTGTTCCACATTCTTCCTTCTTTACAATTATGCATTACATCTTTAAAATCAGCATCATGCACATATTGATCTTTGATGGTCTCCAAACCAAATATTTTGACGTCAAGTTGTGAAAGCATAGCATAGCGACGAGACAAAGCATCAGCAATAACATTTTCTTTTCCCTTCTTGTGTTTAATGACATAAGGGAAAGTCTCAATGAATTCAACCCATTTAGCATGTCTACGATTCAGTTTAGCTTGACTTTTAATATGTTTCAATGATTCATGATCAGAATGTATAACAAATTCTTTGGGCCATAAATAATGTTGCCATGTTTCTAAAGTCCGAACAAGAGCATATAATTCTTTATCATAAGTAGAATAATTCAGACTAGGCCCACTCAATTTTTCAGAAAAGTATGCAACAGGTTTGCCATCTTGTAATAACACACCTCCTAATCCAATTCCACTAGCATCACATTCAAGCTCAAAAGTCTTATTAAAATCAGGAAGTTGGAGTAAAGGAGCATGTGTCAACTTATCTTTCAATACCGTGAAGGCTTCTTCCTGTGCGGTACCCCAAAGAAAAAGGCACATCTTTCTTTGTAAGCTCATTGAGAGGTGCAGCAATGGTGCTGAAATCTCTCACGAAACGCCTATAGAATCCAGCGAGGCCAAGAAAACTCCTGACTTGTGTGACCGTTTTGGGCTGCGGCCAACTCTCAATAGCTTCAATCTTGGCTTTATCAACTTCAATTCCCTGTGGAGTAACAACATAGCCAAGAAAAGATACTCGGTCGGTGCAAAAGGTGCACTTCCCAAGGTTACCAAACAAACGTGCATCACGTAGAGCAATAAAAACAGCACGTAAATGTTCCAAATGTTCCTCCAAAGATCTGCTATAAATCAATATGTCATCAAAGTAAACTACCACAAATCGTCCAATGAAAGCACGTAAAACTTCGTTCATTAATCTCATGAAAGTACTAGGTGCATTAGTTAACCCAAAAGGCATGACTAACCACTCATATAATCCAAACTTAGTTTTAAATGCTGTTTTCCATTCATCTCCCAATTTCATACGAATTTGATGGTAGCCACTACGCAAATCAACTTTGGAGAATATTGTAGAGCCACTCAATTCATCAAGCATATCATCTAGCCTAGGAATAGGATGACGATAACGAATAGTAATATTATTAATGCCTCTACAATCAACACACATATGTGATGTACCATCCTTTTTCGGCACTAGAATAATAGGAACAGCACAAGGACTAAGTGATTCGCGTATATAACCTTTGTCGAGAAGCTCTTGTACTTGACGCATAATCTCCTTCGTCTCCTCTGGATTGGTACGGTATGGTGCACGGTTTGGCAGTGAAGCACCGGGAATTAAGTCAATCTGATGCTCAATCCCTCGAATAGGCGGTAATCCCGGTGGCACGTCTTGTGGAAAAACGTCAGTGAACTCCTGCAAAATGTTAGTGACAGCAGGAGGCAAAGAGGAAGGCACGTCCTCGAATGAAAATAATGCCTCTTTGCACACAAAAGCATAGCAAACAGATTTGGTGAAATCTAGCTCATCAATATCAGATTTGATGGCAAATAAACATGCACTTTTCAATTTAATTTCAGAAGCAACACTAGATGGTTTATTATTAGGCTTCATTTGTTGCTCAAATTCTTTTGCCACAATCTGATTTTCACTCTTATTCTTCTCCTGTTGTGCTTTATTAGCTCTATTAATATCATCTTTCAAAATGGAATCAGGAGTCATAGGAAGCAAAGTAATATTTTTATCCTTATGAACAAGAGTATAGTGATTGTTTCTACCATGGTGTACAGAATTTTTATCAAATTGCCATGGTCTACCAAGTAATAAGGAACATGCTTGCATAGGTACCACATCACAATCAACATAATCAGCATATGTAGAGATACTAAAATGCACACGAACAGTACGTGTTACCTTAACCTTGCCGCTGTTGTTGAACCATTGGATGTAGTAAGGATGTGGATGTGGTCTTGTGGTGAGAGAAAGCTTCTCCACCATCTCCATGCTAGCCAAGTTGTTGCAGCTCCCTCCGTCTATTATGACGCGCACAGAACGTTCCTTCACAACTCCCTTGGTATGGAACAAATTGTGCCTCTGATTTTGCTCAGCTTGTGTGACCTGCACACTCAAAACACGTTGAGCAACTAAACATTCATACCTGTCAGCGTCTTCAGGAGCCATGTATTGTGTCTCATGATCAGAATTGATAGAGGCGAGGGTGTCCCGTCTTTCGATGAGATGGTGGATTTCGCTTTGGTGGAAGTCGACTTCGACGATCCGACTACGAGCGTGCGAGGACGTCGCGCCTTAGCAATCGCTAAACCAACTCCGAGAGGTTATTGACCACGCCGGAGCACAATCAACCTGACCACGAGGGTCTGTTTCCTGCGAGCAAACGAAGAACAAGCAAGAAACTAAGATTGCAATCTGGATATTGCGAATATAAGATGAAAGCTTTATTGATCAAGGTGGGGTTCTGTGACGCCTTTGTCTGGTCGTTGAACACAAACGAAGTACGCGAAGTTGCAGCTATGGCGAACTTTTAATCTAAACAAAACCCAAAGTCTAAACGATGCCCTAAGGGCTGTATATATGGAGGAAGAGGGGGGGAATTTCGTGGCCCTTGGTGGAGGGGTCCGAAATCAACCCTATCTCTTGTTTCCCCACACATACGGACTCTAAAAATAGCCTATACTTATGTATTTCGAAATTACATGGGCCTGGCCCAATAATAAGGTGATGCAGCACCTAAAATAGCCTCGGGACGAAATTTATGAAGTGACATCTTGTATATTTCGTCCAAGGCTTCATGCACCCATTATGGTGGCTTCAAAGTCCTGAAATCATCACTTGTAACTCCGTTCTTGTTCCCCTTGCGCATGCCATCATCTCCATGCTTGTTCTTGCTCCAATGTTCATCCTTCTCCAAGCTAGGCCCTTCATTTGTAAGCAAAACAAATGTATCCAATTTAGGCAGCATCATATTCTCATGAACATTAGAATCATTACCAAGAAACGAAAGTACCTGGTAATTTAGTTGGCGTGCACGAGCTCTAGTAATTGGTCCAGTATGTATAGCAGCAGGGGCTGTGGGTGTAACAATTGTATTGATGTCCTCATCATTAGCTCTATTAATATCATCTTTCAAAATGGAATCAGGAGTCATAGGAAGCAAAGTAATATTTTTATCCTTATGAACAAGAGTATAGTGATTGTTTCTACCATGGTGTACAGAATTTTTATCAAATTGCCATGGTCTACCAAGTAATAAGGAACATGCTTGCATAGGTACCACATCACAATCAACATAATCAGCATATGTAGAGATACTAAAATGCACACGAACAGTACGTGTTAGCTTAACCTTGCCGCTGTTGTTGAACCATTGGATGTAGTAAGGATGTGGATGTGGTCTTGTGGTGAGAGAAAGCTTCTCCACCATCTCCATGCTAGCCAAGTTGTTGCAGCTCCCTCCGTCTATGATGACGCGCACAGAACGTTCCTTCACAACTCCCTTGGTATGGAACAAATTGTGCCTCTGATTTTGCTCAGCTTGTGTGACCTGCACACTCAAAACACGTTGAGCAACTAAACATTCATACCTGTCAGCGTCTTCAGGAGCCATGTATTGCGTCTCATGATCAGAATCATCTCCACCATGTTCTTCACGTGTAATAAGAGCCAAAGTCTCCTCATCATAGTCACTAGCGGACTCATATCCACCATCCGCGGTAGCAATCATCACACGCGGAGATTTGCATTCTCTCGCATAATGACCTCCTCCCTTACAATGACGACAAATAATATCACTTGTGTGCCCTGTTGATGCCATGGAAGAAAAAGAACGCTGTGCAGGCCCCGCAGGTGCGCTCTTGGCAGATAATGGTGGTTGTGCCTGTTTTCTTGTATCACGGCTGGAGGTGGCACCGGATGGAGGTGCTGGTGCAGTTGAAGTAGAAGATGCACGTGGTGTCCATGATGAAGGTCGGCCTGCAGAAAAGTTAGTTCGCCCCAATGCTTGTCGATCCTGCACTTCACGTTCAGCTTTACAAGCAAGATGGAATAAACGAGTGATATTAGTATACTCCTTATAGTCTAGAATGGTCTGAATCTCTCTATTTAATCCACCCAGAAAACGTGCAAGCATAGCTTCATTCTCCTCAACAATACCACATCTAATCATGCCAGTTTGTAATTCCTGATAATATTCTTCTACTGAATTTTTCCCTTGTCTTAAACGCTGCAATTTTTGAAGCAATTCACGTTGATAATATGGTGGAACCCAACGCGTACGCATAGCAGTTTTCAAAGCAGCCCAAGTAGTTGGAATAGGATATAATCTACAATGTTCAGACCACCATACACATGCAAAACTAGTGAAAGCACAAACGGCAGCAGCAACTCGTCTCTCCTCAGGATATTGTAAACATGTAAATCGTTGTTCAGTTTCTAACTCCCAAGTAAGATATATATCAGGAACATATCTACCCTCAAATGGTGGAATATTCAATTTCTGTTTAGGAATATGGACATCATCTCGTACCTGAGGTGGTGGTGCAGGCCTACCATTACGAATATATACCTGAGGTCGACCTGCTGGTGGTGGTACAGGTGGCTGCACGTAGTGTTGATTTTGATCAACCTCATCCTCATAGTCTCCCACATAATCATCCTCCTCCGCATCAGCAGCAGGAGCCACAGAAGTATCAACAGCAGCACCAACAGTTTGGCCAAACGCAAGAGGAACACGGCTTGCTCGGCGGAGGTCTGCTTCGCGACGTGGAGGTAGTCGTTGTTGTTGTTGTTGTTGGAGAGGTGCGTTAGCTGCAGCGGGTGGTGGTGGTGGAAGACGCGCGAGCAATTCATTAAACTTGTTATCGAGCTTTGTTTCGAACGTCTTCTCAAAGCCAGTGATCTTCTCCATGGCCTCTTCAAAATTGTTCAGCACATCTTGCACCTGTTCAGTCATCATTTGCTGAAACTTATCATGAAGCTCCTTGTTCGATAAATTCTCCCAGTCAATCTCGTCGGCTTGTGATCCTGGCATGGTTAGCAGCAATAGAAACACACAAGAATATGATCCTACAGACTACGAACAAGTGGTGGTGGATATATGGTGGTGGTATATGGCAGCGGTGGTGGTAGCGGTGGTAGTATATGGATATGGATCGGTGGTGGTATATGGACACGGATTGGTGGTGGTATATGGATACGGATTCGGTGCGGTGGTGGTAGATGGCAGGGGCGATGATGATGGTGCGGCGGCGGCGTGACAACTTATGACCAGAACTCGAAACTCTAAAAGACTAGACTCTAAGACCAGCAACTAGACACGATGATGCAACCGCAAATTCAACAAAGCAAAACCCTAAAAAGATTATGCAAGGCTCAGATTGGTTCGGATATGATGAACTAACGCTAAATTTTTTTTGTGGCTTTTTCGTGGACTATAGGTATGAAGAGCAGACTCGATCTAAACTACTAAAAAACTGTAAAATCTCACCGAGCAACCTGGAAATCTGATACCACTTGATAGAGGCAAAGGTGTCCCATCTTTCGATGAGATGGTGGATTTCGCTTTGGTGGAAGTCGACTTTGACGATCCGACTACGAACGTGCGAGGACGTCGCGCCTTAGCAATCGCTAAACCAACTCCGAGAGGTTATTGACCACGCCGGAGCACGATCAACCTGACCACGAGGGTCTGTTTCCTGCGAGCAAACGAAGAACAAGCAAGAAACTAAGATTGCAATCTGGATATTGCGAATATAAGATGAAAGCTTTATTGATCAAGGTGGGGTTCTGTGACGCCTTTGTCTGGTCGTTGAACACAAACGAAGTACGCGAAGTTGCAGCTATGGCGAACTTTTAATCTAAACAAAACCTAAAGTCTAAACGATGCCCTAAGGGCTGTATATATGGAGGAAGAGGGGGGGGGGATTTCGTGGCCCTTGGTGGAGGGGTCCGAAATCAACCCTATCTCTTGTTTCCCCACACATACGGACTCTAAAAATAGCCTATACTTATGTATTTCGAAATTACATGGGCCTGGCCCAATAATAAGGTGACGCAGCACCTAAAATAGCCTCGGGACGAAATTTATGAAGTGGCATCTTGTATATTTCGTCCAAGGCTTCATGCACCCATTATGGTGGCTTCAAAGTCCTGAAATCATCACTTGTAACTCCGTTCTTGTTTCCCTTGCGCATGCCATCATCTCCATGCTTGTTCTTGCTCCAATGTTCATCCTTCTCCAAGCTAGGCCCTTCATTTGTAAGCAAAACAAATGTATCCAATTTAGGCAGCATCATATTCTCATGAACATTAGAATCATTACCAAGAAACGAAAGTACCTGGTAATTTAGTTGGTGTGCACGAGCTCTAGTAATTGGTCCAGTATGTATAGCAGCAGGGGCTGTGGGTGTAACAATTGTATTGATGTCCTCATCAAGAATCATCTCCACCATGTTCTTCACGTGTAATAAGAGCCAATGTCTCCTCATCATAGTCACTAGCGGACTCATATCCACCACCCTTGGTAGCAATCATCACACGCGGAGATTTGCATTCTCTCGCATAATGACCTCCTCGCTTACAACGACGACAAATAATATCACTTGTGTGCCCTGTTGATGCCCTGGAAGAAGAAGAACTCTGTGCAGGCCCGGCAGGTGGCTCTTGGCAGATAATGGTGGTTGTTCCCGTTTTCTTGTATCACGGCTGTAGGAGGCACCTGATTGAGGTGCTGGTGCAGTTGAAGTAGAAGATGCACGCGGTGTCCATGATGAAGGTCGGCCTGCAGAAAAGTTAGTTCGCGCCAATGCTTGTCGATCCTGCACTTCACGTTCAGCTTTACAAGCAAGATGGAATAAACGAGTGATATTAGTATACTCCTTATAGTCTAGAATGGTCTGAATCTCTCTATTTAATCCACCCAGAAAACGTGCAAGCATAGCTTCATTCTCCTCAACAATACCACATCGAATCATGCCAGTTTGTAATTCCTGATAATATTCTTCTACAGAATTTTTTCCTTGTCTTAAACGCTGCAATTTTTGAAGCAATTCACGTTGATAATATGGTGGAACCCAACGCATACGCATAGCAGTTTTCAAAGCAGCCCAAGTAGTTGGAATAGGATATAATCTACAATGTTCAGACCACCAGACACATGCAAAACTAGTGAAAGCACAAACAGCAGCAGCAACCCGTCTCTCCTCGGGATATTGTAAACATGTAAAACGTTGTTCAGTTTCTAACTCCCAAGTAAGATATATATCAGGAACATATCTACCCTCAAATGGTGGAATATTCAATTTCAGTTTAGGAATATGGACATCATCTCGTACCTGAGGTGGTGGTGCAGGCCTACCATTACGAATATATACCTGAGGTCGACCTGCTGGTGGTGGTGCTGGTGGTTGCACGTAGTTCTGATTTTGAGCAACCTCATCCTCGTAATCTCCCACATAATCATCCTCCTCCGCATCAGCAGCAGGAGCCACAGAAGTATCAACAGCAGCACCAACAGTTTGGCCAAACGCAAGAGGAACACGGCTCGCTCGGCGGAGGTCTATTTCATGACGTGGAGGTAGTCGTTGTTGTTGTTGTTGGAGAGGTGCGTTAGGTGCAGCGGGTGGTGGTGGTGGAAGACGCGCGAGCAATTCATTAAACTTGTCAGTCTCGTCAGCTTGTGATCCTGGCATGGTTAGCAGCAATAGAAACACACAAGAATATGATCCTACAGACTACTAACAAGAGGTGGTGGTGGGTGTCACAAATCCGTCAAGCAAATCTCAAATTCTTACCAGTTCTTACCCAGCAGCAGGCGGTGATCGGCAACCGTTGTAGTCAAAATCTCTCAAAGCTTGGATAGAGCGATTACCAGGGAGAGTCAAACGCACGACGTAGTTGTACGTGGAGCTGGGAAGGCTTATAATATGGTAGCAAAAAGGGTTAGCAATAATCAATTCAGAGATGCAAAGTTGAATAAACGCTCAACGATGGTACTGTGCTGGTCCTAGGCTAGACTGTGCTAGAGACGCGAGCCTAGAACACCAACAAAATCACGCCGCGGCACGTAAACAAGGGAAAAACACACTCTGGAATTTTTTTTGCTCTTTTTTTTCTTGCGCTCTTTTTTTTTGCGCTGCTTTTTTTTTTGCGAAAAATCACTATAATCGAGTGTCTCAAAACTCTTCCTAGCTCAAACTGACAGGATGGGCATGAAATTTTTTCGACCAATTTTTTTTTTCGACTGCCCGGACCCAAAAACTGGAAACGGGTCAAAAAAAAACTTCCTATAATGGCACCTGTCTCAAAACACTCAGAAACACCTAAAAATAGGATAGCTAGAATTTGTTTCGAAAAATGCGTTTTCGAAAAATTTTGGGCCTAAACGGAACGTGGTTTCCAGACTCTTTTTTTTTCCGAAACCTACTCCGGCAAGGAAACACCAATCGGAATGTAGATGGATCTCGAAAACAAACCTAATATGACAAGAACTCGGATTGGTGGTGGATATATGGTGGTAGATGGCAGCGGTGGTGGTGTATGACAGCTGTGGTGGTATATGGATACGGATTCGAAGCGGTGGCGGATAAGCGGTGGTGGTAGATGGCAGGGGTGATGATGATGGTGCGGCGGCGGCGTGACAACTTATGACCAGAACTCGAAACTCTAAAAGACTAGACTCTAAGACCAGCAACTAGACACGATGATGCAACCGCAAATTCAACAAAGCAAAACCCTAAAAAGATTATGCAAAGGCTCAGATTGGTTCGGATATGATGAACTAACCCTAATTTTTTTGTGGCTTTTTCGTGGACTATAGGTATGAAGAACAGACTCGATCTAAACTACGAAAAACTGTATAATCTCACCGAGCAACCTGGAAATCTGATATCACTTGATAGAGGCAAAGGTGTCCCATCTTTCGATGAGATGATGGATATCGCTTTGGTGGCAGTCGACTTTGACGATCCGACTACGAACGTGCGAAGACGTCACGCCTTAGCAATCGCTAAACCAACTCCGAGAGGTTATTGACCACACCGGAGCACGATCAACCTGACCACGAGGGTCTGTTTCCTGCGAGCAAACGAAGAACAAGCAAGAAACTGAGATTGCAATCTGGATATTGTGAATATAAGATGAAAACTTTATTGATCAAGGTGGGGTTCTGTGACGCCTTTGTCTGGTCGTTGAACACAAACGAAGTACGCGAAGTTGCAGCTATGGCGAACTTTTAATCTAAACAAAACCCAAAGTCTAAACGATGCCCTAAGGGCTGTATATATGGAGGAAGAGGGGGGAATTTCGTGGCCCTTGGTGGAGGGGTCCGAAGTCAACCCTATCTCTTGTTTCCCCACAAATACAGAATCTAAAAATAGCGTATACTTATGTATTTCGAAATTACATGGGCCTGGCCCAATAATAAGGTGACGCAGCACCTAAAATAGCCTCGGGACGAAATTTATGAAGTGGCATCTTGTATATTTCGTCCAAGGCTTCATGCACCCACTATGGTGGCTTCAAAGTCCTAAAATCATCACTTGTAACTCCGTTCTTGTTCCCATTGCGCATGCCATCATCTCCATGCTTGTTCTTGCTCCAATGTTCATCCTTCTTCAAGCTAGGCCCTTCATTTGTAAGCAAAACAAATGTATCCAATTTAGGCAGCATCATATTCTCATGAACATTAGAATCATTACCAAGAAACGAAAGTACCTGGTAATTTAGTTGGCGTGCACGAGCTCTAGTAATTGGTCCAGTATGTATAGCAGCAGGGGCTGTGGGTGTAACAATTGTATTGATGTCCTCATCATCTACAATATTCTCCAAAGTTGATTTGCGTAGTGGATACCATCAAATTCGTATGAAATTGGGAGATGAATGGAAAACAACATTTAAAACTAAGTTTGGATTATATGAGTGGTTAGTCATGCCTTTTGGGTTAACTAATGCACCTAGTACTTTCATGAGATTAATGAACGAAGTTTTACGTGCTTTCATTGGACGATTTGTGGTAGTTTACTTTGATGACATATTGATTTATAGCAGATCTTTGGAGGAACATTTGGAATATTTACGTGCTGTTTTTATTGCTCTACGTGATGCACGTTTGTTTGGTAACCTTGGGAAGTGCATCTTTTGCACCGACAGAGTGTCTTTTCTTGGCTATGTTGTTACTCCACAGGGAATTGAAGTTGATAAAGCCAAGATTGAAGCTATTGAGAGTTGCTCGCAGCCCAAAACGGTCACACAAGTGAGGAGTTTTCTTGGCCGCGCTGGATTCTATAGGTGTTTTGTGAGAGATTTCAGCACCATTGCTGCACCTCTCAATGAGCATACAAAGAAGGATGTGCCTTTTGTTTGGGGTACCGCACAGGAAGAAGCCTTCACGGTGTTGAAAGATAAGTTGACACATGCTCCTTTACTCCAACTTCCCGATTTTAATAAGACTTTTGAGCTTGAATGTGATGCTAGCAGAATTGGATTAGGAGGTGTGTTATTACAAGATGGCAAACCTGTTGCATACTTTTCTGAAAAATTGAGTGGGCCTAGTCTGAATTATTCTACTTATGATAAAGAATTATATGCTCTTGTTCGGACTTTAGAAACGTGGCAACATTATTTATGGCCCAAAGAATTTGTTCCACATTCTAATCATGAATCTTTGAAACATATTAAAAGTCAAGCTAAACTGAATCGTAGACATGCTAAATGGGTTGAATTCATTGAGACTTTCCCTTATGTCACTAAACACAAGAAGGGTAAAGAAAATGTTATTGCAGATGCATTGTCTCGTCGCTATACTATGCTTTCACAACTTGACTTCAAAATATTTGGTTTTGAGACCATCAAAGATCAATATGTGCATGATGCTGATTTTAAAGATGTATTGCAGAATTGTAAAGAAGGAACAGCTTGTAACAAGTTCGTCGTTAATGATGGATTTGTGTTCCGTGCTAACAAGCTATACATTCCAGCTAGCTCCGTTCGTCTTTTGTTGTTGCAGGAGGCGCATGGAGGAGGATTAATGGGACACTTTGGCGTGAACAAGATGGAGGACGTACTTGCTACACATTTCTTTTAGCCAAAGATGAGACGGGATGTTGAGCGCTTTGTTGCTCGCTGCACTACATGTCAATAAGCTAAGTCACGACTCAATCCTCATGGTTTATATATGCCTTTGCCTGTACCTAGTGTTCCTTGGGAGGATATATCTATGGACTTTGTTTTAGGTTTACCTCGAACAAAGAAGGGGAGGGATAGCATATTTGTTGTCATGGATAGATTTTCGAAATTGCATAGTTTATACCATGTCATAAAAGCGATGATGCTGTTAATGTTGCTGATTTGTTCTTTCGTGAAATTATTCACTTGCATGGTGTGCCAAATACTATTATTTCAGATCGTGATACTATTTCTTAGCCACTTTTGGATATGTTTATGGGCTAAGTTGGGGACTAAACTGGTTTTTAGTACTACTTGTCTCCCCCAAACTGATGGACAAACTGAAGTAGTCAATAGAACATTGTCTACTATGCTTAGGGCTGTTTTGAAGAATAATAAGAAAATGTGGGAAGAGTGCTTGCCTCATATTGAATTTGCTTATAATCGTTCATTGCATTCTACTACTAGGATGTGCCCTTTTGAAATTGTGTATGGTTTCCTAGCTCGTGCACCTATTGATTTGTTGCCTCTTCCATCCCCGGAGAAGGTTAATTTTAATGCTAAGCAACGTGCTGAATTGATTTAAAAAATGCATGAGTTAACTAAGGAAAACATTGATCGTATGAATGCTAAATATAAACTTGCTGGAGATAAAGGTAGAAAACATGTTGTGTTTGCACTTAGAGATCTTGTCTGGTTACATTTGCATAAGGATAGATTTCCTGATTTGCGCAAATCAAAGCTAATGCCACGTGCTGATGGTCCTTTTCAGGTGTTAGAGAAAATAAATGATAATGCATATAAACTTGAGCTGCCTACAGATTTTGGGGTTAGTCCCACTTTTAACATTGCAGATTTGAAGCCTTATTTGGGTGAGGAAGATGAGCTTTCGTCGAGGACTACTTCATTTCAAGATGGGGAGGATGATGAGGACATCAATACCATTGTTACACCCACAGCCCCTGCTGCTATACATACTGGACAAATTACTAGAGCTCACGCACGCCAATTAAATTACCAGGTACTTTCTTTCTTGGTAATGATTCTTAATGTTCATGAGAATTTGATGCTGCCTAAATTGGATACATTTGTTTTGCTTACAAATGAAGGGCCTAGCTTGGAGAAGGATGAACATTGGAGCAAGAACAAGCATGGAGATGATGGCATGCGCAAGGGGAGCAAGAACGGAGTTACAAGTGATGATTTCAGGATGTTGAAGCCACCATAATGAGTGCATGAAGCCTTCGACGAAATATACAAGATGCTACTTCATAACTTTCGTCCAGAGGCTATTCTAGGTGCTGCATCACCTTATTATTGGGCCAGACCCATGTATTTTTGAAATACTTGAGTATAGGCTGTTTTTAGAGTCCGTATGTGTGGGGAAACAAGAGATAGGGTTGGTTTCGGACCCCTTCCCCAAGGGCCACGAAATTCCCCCCTCTTCCTCCATATATACAGCCCTTAGGGCGTCGTTTAGACTTCGGGTTTTGTTTAGATTAAAAGTTTGCCATAGCTGCAACTTAGCATACTTCGTTTGTGTTCAACAACGAGACAAAGGCATCATAGAACCCCACCTTGATCAATAAAGCTTTCATCTTATATTCGCAATATCTAGATTGCAATCTCAGTTTCTTGCTTGTTCTTCATTTGGCCGCAGGAAACAGACCCTCGTGGTCAGGTTGATCGTGCTCCGGCGAGGTCAATAACCTCTCGGAGTTGGTTTAGCGATTGCTAAGGCGCGACGTTCTCGCACGTTCGTAGTCGGATCGTCAAAGTCGACTTCCACCAAAGCGAAATCCACCATCTCATCGAAAGACGGGACACCTTTGCCTCTATCACCGTAGCATCCGACGATTTATGGATTTGGCATTGCTTTTTTGGTATGCTGGGTACTCTCAATGATATCAATGTGTTGCAACGGTCTCATTTGTTTGCTAGGCTTGCTAGTGGTGATGCTCCTGCCTGCAACTACACTATCAATGGGCATGAATACACAAAGGGACTATCTTGCAGATGGTATATACCCTCCTTGGTGCACATTTGTCAAAAGCATCGAAGAACCCAAAACTAGAAAACAATGTGAATATGCAAGGGTGCAAGGGGCAGCCCGAAAAGACATTGAAAGATCATTCGAGGTTTTGCAATCTAGGTTTGCCATTGTTCGTGGTCCTGCTCGTTTTTGGGACAAGCGGACCTTTAAAAACATCATGACATGTTGTGTTATTCTTCACAACATGATTCTCGAAGGTGAGAGAGTCATGAACTTGGAATTCTTCTACGACAATGTGGGTAACCGTGTCAAACCAACTAGAGACCCTAACCGCATTAGAGTTTTTCTTCAGACATACAAGGATATTGAAAATGCAAATACCCACTTTCAGCTTCAGGAGGATTTCATTGAGCACCATTGACAAAGGGCTAGACAGTAACAAAACTCATTTTTCTATTCATTTTCATTTAATTCATGTGTGATTTGTATTCGAGACAAGTTTTATATTACATTATTTAGTTTTCTTTGGTGGTTTGAATAATTATTTGTAGTGTGGATGATTGTTCTATTGTGTTGTGGTATTGATATTTTTTTCCGAATAATTATTTGTAATGTGAATGATTGTTGTATTTGTGGTGTGGTATTGATATTTGTGGATCGGTGGGAGCGGCGCCCGAGCAGACCCCGCAAAGCCGACCCCTAAAAGAGCATATTCCGCGAATATCCTTTTATACGGGTTCGTTTTGTGGGGTCTGACTCGCGGCTGCCCGCGCCGACCCGCATAGTCATTTTTCCACGAACTGCAAATGCATTTTCCGGGTCGGCATTATACGGGGTCTGCTAGAGGTGCTCTAACAAATTTAGGTTCCTTCGCCTTCAGCTGCCATCTTGGCGCTGCGAGGTGGGGGTACCGTGGATCTTCGAGACCTCTATGTTCTTCATCAACGTCCAGTGATCATCATAGTTGTGTGACAATAAGTTTTCTCTTGTTCTTTGGCGGTGCCAAGAGGTTGAAGAGTTTTCTGTCCTCACAGATCCGACTGTTCGGATCTGATGAGTTTATGTTGTTGTGTCAAGCTTTTTTGTTGGTTTGATTCTTTGTGGAGGTGAAATCTTTCATCGGCATGATGGTGAAGATATAGTGATTCGACGACCTGAACTACTAGGGGATCATCCCTAGCCAAATACGTTCATCGATCTAGGCTTCCCATCTTTCTTGATGGGCAACTCAAAGTGCTTTTAAAAACAATTATTGGTAATACTCGTGCGGGTGAAAGAGTGACAATATCATCACTCCAGTCTAATTGCAGACTCTTTACTGAAATCATTGAAGTATTTCTTTGAGAGATTGATACCACGAAGAAGGTGTTTACAAGAGATTTCACTGTGATTCTTAGTCATAGGAGTTACTTTGTATTTTCTTATATCTTAGGTTCATATCAGTGTACTTGTAATTGTTATCTATACCTACCTGCTAATAAAAAGGCTATTGTTTCCGTGGGTTCACCATCATTAAATCATCACCTCAAAGTTGCAAACAATTAACCACCATTGCCACCCCTAAGGAAAAAAACATGCGTCGTTCTCTACATGATCTCGCCTCACTTGTCCGAACAAAAACTCTATTCATGCACGCCCAAAAGAATTGAGTTTAAAAGCATCAGGGCTTTGATCCGCGAGTATATAAATTTAAAGTTGTGACTATATCACACATCTAATTTGTGATGTTAGCAGATTGTTTTCCTATTTGTTTGTGCCCAAATGCTTAATAAGGCAGTTGAGCTATTTAGACGAACCAAGCACACCCACGGTCCACTGCTCGTTCCTGATTAATGTTGTGTGCGATGACAATGATTAGAATTCATATGCAGGGACATGCGTCTAACACACGACATGGAAAGCAATAGTTAATGTTTTCACACTAGGCAATGGCTATAGGTACATGCAATCCATTTTTTGCATTAAATGTCGTTTCACAAAATTAAAAAATCTATAATTTTTGAATGGATCCTCTGAATTGCAATCCATTTTCATGGTTAGGTTTCTTACAACGAGATCTTAAAAACTAGATCCAATATAGATATGTTTTGACGATTATTTTTTAAGAACAACTTTGATGCTAGATGAGGTAACTTAAGTGTTAAATACACGCAACTTGTCTTGCACCATATGTACTAGTGAATTTACCTAGCAAGTACTTTGTCGATAACTTAGAAACTTTGGTAGGCAACTTTTCATCATATATAGGCAACTGAGCATCATTGGTGGGAAAATTTGGCATTACATGGAGTCAAATTTCAACACTAAAGGAGACAACTCGCATTATGAAGATGCATACAACATATATTACACATGCACAATCACATTACCGTTTCCATAATTTGCAAAACCAGTTAAAATATTTCTCCTAAGTTGTCGACCATACTTATGAAGTTGTCCATAGCGCAACATGTGGACTAAATTATGAACAAATAAGGTAGGCAAATTCATTCATTTAAGAGAAACTAATTAGCATAGGCAACTAATTAGCGACAATGAACAACTTTGAAACATAGGTAGGTGATAGAGGCAAAAGTGTCCCGTCTTTTGATGAGATGGTGATTGTCGTTTTCGGTGGAGTAGACTTTGACGATTCGACTACGAGCGTGTGAGGATGTCATGCATTAGCAATCGCTAAACCAACTCCGAGAGGTTATTGACTATGCCGGAGCACGACCAACCTGACCATGAGGGTCTATCTCCTGCAAGCAAACAAAGAACAAGCAAAAAATAGATGTTGCAATTTGGATACTGTCAATATACGACGAAAATTTTATTGATCAAGGTGGGGCTCTGTGACGTCTTGGTCTGGTCATTGAACATAAACGAAGTACACGAAGTTGCAGCTGTGGCAAACTTTTAATCTAAACAAAACCCAAAGTCTAAACGATGCTCTAAGGGCCATATATATGGAGGAAGAGGGGGAAATTTTGCGACCCCTTGGAGGAGGGGTCCAAAACCAACCCTAACTCTTGTTTCCCCACACATACGGACTCTAAAAACATCCTATACTCAAGGGTTTTGAAATTACATGGGCCTGGCCCAAAAATAAGGTGGCGCAACACCTATTATAAGCTATGGATGAAATTTATGAAAGGGCATCTAGTATATTTTGTTCACATCCTTGGATGCCATCAAGGAGGCTTTAAAGTACTGAAATTTGCACTCGAAATGCCATTCTGGTTCCCTTCGCACGCGCCTTCATCTCCATGCTTGTTTCTGCTCCAGTGATCGTCCCTCTTGTCCATGCTAGGCCCTTCATTAGTAATCAACACAAATGTATCCAATTTAGGCAGCATCTTATTCTCATGAACATTAGAATTGTTACCAAGAAACGAAAGTACCTCATAATTTAATTGGCGTGTGCGAGCTCTAGTAATTGGTCCAATATGTATAGCAGCAGGGGCTGTGGGTGTAACAATGGTATTGATGTCCTCATCATCCTCCCCTTCTTGAAATGAAGTCATCCTTGACGGAAGCTCATCTTACTCACCCAAATAAGGCTTCAAATCTGCAATGTTAAAAGTGAGACTAACCCCAAAATCTGCAGGCAGCTCAAGTTATATGCATTACCATCAGCATGTGGCATTAGCTTTGATTTGCGCCAATTAGGAAATCAATCCTTATGCAAATGTAACCAAACAAGATCTCCAGGTGAAAACACAACATGTTTTTTACCTTTATCTCCAGCAAGTTTATATTTAGCATTCATACACTCAATGTTCTCCTTAGTTAACTCATGCATTTTTAAGATCAATTCAGCATGTTTTTTAGTATCAAGATTAACCTTCTCCAAAGATGGAAGAGGCAACAAATCAATGGGTGCATGAAGTAGAAAACCATACAAAATCTCAAGAGGGCACATCTTACTAGTAGAATGCAGTGAACGATTATAAGCAAATTCAATATGAGGCAAGCATTCTTCCCACATTTTCCTGTTATTCTTCAAAACAACCCTAAGCATAGTAGACAATGTTCTATTGACTACTTCAGTTTGCTCATCAGTTTGGGGATGACATGTAGTAGTAAAAAGTAGTTTAGTCCCCAACTTAGCCCATAAACATCTCCAAAAGTGGCTAAGAAACTTAATATCATGATCTAAAACAATTGTATTTGGCACACTATGTAAGCGAATAATTTCACAAAAGAACAAATCAGCAACATTAGTAGCAGCATCGCTTTTATGACATGGTATAAAGTGTGCCACTTTCAAAAATCTATCCACGACAACAAATATGCTATCCCTTCCCTTCTTTGTTCGAGGTAAACCTAAACAAAGTCCATAGAAATATCCTCCCATGAAACACTAGGTACAGGCAAAGGCATATATAAACCATGAGGATTGAATTGTGACTTAGCTTTTTGACATGTAGTGTAGCGAGCAACAAAACGCTCAACATTCTGTCTCATCTTTGGACAAAAGAAATGTGTAGCAAGTACATCCTCCATCTTCTCGACGCCAAAGTGTTCCATTAATCCTCCTCCATGCACCTCCTTCAACAACAAAAGATGAACGGAGCTAGCTGGAATGCATAACTTGTTAGCACGAAACACAAATCCATCATTAACGATGAACTTGTTCCATGTTCTCCCTTCTTTACAATTCTGAAATACATCTTTAAATTCAGTATCATGCACATATTGATCTTTGATGGTCTCCAAACCGAATATTTTAAAGTCAAGTTGTAAAAGCATAGTATAACGACGAGACAATGCATCAACAATAACATTTTCTTTACCCTTCTTTTGTTTAATGACATAAGGGAAAGTCTCAATGAATTAAACCCATTTAGCATGTCTAAGGTTCAGTTTTGCTTGACTTTTAGTGTGTTTCAAAGATTCATGATCAGAATGTATAACAAATTCTTTGGTCCATAAATAATGTTGCCATGTTTCTAAGGTCCGGACAAGAGCATATAATTCTTTATCATAAGTAGAATATTTCAGACTAGGCCCACTCAATTTGTCAAAAAAGTGTGCAACAGATTTGCCATCTTGTAATAACACACCTCCTAATCCAATTCCACCAGTATCACATTCAAGCTCAAAAGCCTTATTAAAATCAGGAAGTTGGAGTAAAGGAGCATGTGTCAACTTATCTTTTAATACCGTGAAGGCTTCTTCCTTTGTGGTACCCCAAACAAAAGGCACATCCTTCTTTGTAAGCTCATTGAGGGGTGCAGTAATGGTGCTGAAATCTCTCACAAAATGCCTATAGAAACCAGCGAGGCCAAGAAAACTCCTCACTCGTGTGACCATTTTGGGCTGCGACCAACTCTCAATAGCCTCAATCTTGGCTTTATCAACTTCAATTCCTTGTGGAGTAACAACATAGCCCAGGAAAGATACTCAATTGGTGCAAAAGGTGCACTTCCCAAGGTAACAAAACAAACGTGCATCATGTAGAGCAACAAAAACATCACGTAAATGTTCCATATGCTCGTCGAAAGATCTTCTATAAATCAGTGTATCATCAAAATAGACTACCACAAATCGTCCAATCAAAGCACGTAAAACTTAGTTCATTAATCTCATGAAAGTACTAGGTGCATAATGCATTAGTTAACCCAAAAGGCATAACTAACCACTCATATAATCCAAACTTAGTTTTAAATGTTGTTTTCCATTCATCCCCCAATTTCATTCAAATTTGATGGTATCCACTACGCAAATCAACTTTAGAGAATTATGTAGAGCCACTCAATTCATCAATCATATCATCTAGCCTATAAATAGGATGACGATAACGAATAGTAGTATTATTAATGCCTCTACAATCAACACACATACGCAATGTACCATCCTTTTTTGGCACTAGAATAATAGGAACAACACAAGGACTAAGGGATTCGTGTATATAACCTTTGTCGAGTAGCTCCTGGACTTGAGTCATAATCTCCTTCGTCTCCTCTGGATTTGTACGGTATGGTGCACGGTTAGGTAGCGATGCTCCGGGAATTAAGTCAATCTGATGCTCAATCCCTCGAATAGGTGGTAATCCCGGTGACACATCTTGTGGAAAGACGTCAGCAAACTCCTGCAAAATGTTAGTGACAACAGGAGGCAAGGAGGAAGGTACTTCCTCAAATGAAAATAATGCCTCTTTGCACACAAAAGCATAGCAAACAGATTTGCTGCAATCTAGATCATCAATATCAGATTTGGTGGCAAGTAAACATCCACTTTTCAATTTAATTTCAGAAGCAACACTAGATGGTTTATTATTAGGTTTCATTTGTTACTCAAATTCTTTTACCACTATCTTATTTTACTCTTATTTTGCTCCTGTTTTGCTTTACTAGCTCGATCAATATCATATTTCAAAATGGAATCAGGAGTCATAGGAAGCAAAGTAATATATGTTTATCCTTATGAACAAGAGTGTTGTAGGGTCAAACCCTAGGTGGGATCTTTTCACACTTGGAGGGGGAAAAGGAGGAAAACACTCAAGAACACAAGGAACCAAAACTCTTAAACAAACCCAAATATCACATCCACTAGAGTAGCATACATGAGATCCACAAGATTACATGAACAATTCAAGGAGAATAACACTAGGTAAGTTCTTCCCACTAGGTGAGGTCTTGATGATGATCTTCTCCAAGAGGAGGCCTTGACAATCCAAAGGATTCTTCCCTAGGTGGGGGCTTGATCTCCAAAGAGGAGGGGATACAAGGAGCAAAGCTCACAATGTTTAATCTAATACTTTGCTAACCCTACAAATGACCTATGAGGTGTCCTTATATAGTCCAGGGGCGAAACAAGTCAAGAAAAGAGGGGTACAAAGGTCAAAAGGCCAAAAACGTGCATCTGGACGAAGGGGGCCGGGCACCCGGGCAACTTGGGCCGGGCACCCGGACTGCTCAGGGGCCGGCTGGCGGGTGGTTGGGCACCCGGGGGCCCAAGTCCCGGGCACCCGGGTGGCGCTGGAGGTGGCCAGGCGGGGTGGCCGGGCACCCGGGGCCTCAAGCCCGGGCACCCGGGACAGCGCCCAGCGGTTGGGGGAGCGGGGGCCGGGCACCCGGCCAGCCAAGGCCCGGGCACCCGGGGACGCGGCTGTAGGCGGGCAGGAGCCCAGGCACCCGGGGGCTGTAGGTGCCGGGCACCCGGGGCGTCCAGGGGGTTTTGCCCCTTCTCCTCCTTCTTCACTCTTCTCGCTCTCTCCTTCCTTCTCTTGCTCCAAGGAGGCTTGCACCTCCGTATTCTGCTTCTCACGATCAACTTCCTCGTACCTAAGAGTGAGCAATGTTTCCATTTGAGGTAGAATCCAATCCTCACCCGAATCCAAACGAGACTTGAATAGGAAAGAGTTCACCTCGTTCTCGATGGCGCGTGCACGTGCTTGTGTCATTGGTCCACTTGGTGCTTGCGGTGGTGATGGAGTGTCGGTGCGAGTAGTCGAGGGATGCTCCGCATCATCTTCCCTCCCTTAGGAGAGATCCGTCCACTGATCGTGCTCTTCAACACCATGGTACTTGGCCAAGTCTTTGACGTTGAAGATGTCGCTAATGTTGTACTTGTCGCGTGCGATGTCGACCTTGTAGGCATTGTCGTTGTAGCGTGTGATCACCTTGAATGGTCCGTCGGCTCTTGGGAGTAGCTTGGACTTGTGTTCCTTGGGGAAGCGGTCTTTGCGGAGATGTATCCATACTTGATCACCCGGTTGGAACACCATCAGAGACTTGTTGATGTTGAGCTTGGCGGTGAGGCGTTGTACTTGGCGCTCGATCATGGATCGTGTTTCTTCATGCATCTTCTTGAGGTAGGCGGCTCTTGCACTTGCGTCCATGTTTGCTCGTTCTTGAAGCAGAAGAGGAAGGATGTCCAATGGCAACAAAGGGTTGAAACCGTAGACGACCTTGAAGGGGGACTTGCCGGTGGTAGAGTGTCTCGCGCGGTTGTAGGCGTACTCGGCGATGGGTAGGCACTCCTCCCACTCCTTGATATTCTTCTTGATCAACACACGTAGGAGAGTTGCAAGCGTCCGGTTGGTGACTTCCGTTTGGCCATCGGTTTGAGGATGATATGCCGTGGAGAATAGTAGCTTGATCCCGAGCTTGGCGCATAGCGTCTTCCAAAAGTAGCTTAAGAACTTGACGTCTCGATCCGACACAATTGTCTTTGGCATGCCGTGCAACCTCAAGATTTCCCTACAAAAGAGATTGGCAACAAGTGAAGCGTCGTCTATCTTATTGCATGGTATAAAATGTGTCATTTTAGAGATCGGTCCACAACAACAAAAACGGAGTCCTTGCCATTTTGAGTCCTAGGTAATCCAAGCACAAAATCCATGCTAATGTCTTCCCAAGGTTGATGTGGAATAGGTAAAGGCATATGTAAACCATGGGATTGAGAGTGTGACTTCGCTTTGCAACATGTAGAGCACCGGTTGGTGAAGCGGGCGACATCGCGAAACATCTTGGGCCAATAATAGTTCTTGGAGAGCGTGGCGAAAGTCTTGTCACGTCCAAAGTGTCCCATGAGTCCGCCTCCATGAGCCTCTTGCAAAAGGAACAAACGAAGAGAACACTCGGGAATGCATAGTTTGTTAGCTCTCATAAGATAACCATCTTTGATATAATATCTTTCCCAAGAAGTATGCGTCACACACTTAGCATAAGGAGTAGCAAAAGTCACATCACCCTCATACAAATCTTTGATATGATCAAATCCAACTACATTCTATTCAAGTTGAGTAAGTAACATGCATTTGCGGGAAAGGGCATCCACCACCACGTTTTCTTTGCCCTTAATGTACTTTATCACATAGGGAAAAGATTCAATGAATTCACTCCATTTAGCATGCCGTTTATTCAACTTGGTTTGACCTTTGAGGTATTGATGTAGGGTGGAACCCTAGGGGCTGATCTTTCACGTTTGGAGTGGATCCTACAGGAAATCACGAAGAACACGCGGAAGCACAAAGGGGAAACACGGGGAAAACGAGAGAGAATCACTAAACCGACAAGGAATCAATCACACAAGTGCGAGATCACCCGAAAACAAAGAGTAACTCATGATCCACAATCAACAAAGGTAAGGATACAAAGGAACCGTTCTTCTCCGTGAGGAGGTCTTGATGGTCTTCCCTAGAAAGGGGTCTTGAATCCGCTTGGGGGATCTTCTCCGAAGAGGTTGTGAACTCCGAGGAGAAGTAACCAAGTGGATGAGCAAGGCTCTCACACAAATATGAGCTAAACCAATGCTAACCCTAAAACGTACGGGATGAGGGAGTATATATAGTCAAAGGGCGAAGGGGGTACATGGGTCACGACCCAAAGGAGCTGCGCGCAGGCAGAGGGCGCCGGATGTCCGGGCGACGGGCCGGATGTCCGGGCGCTCACGAGGTGCCGGATGTCCGGGCTGGAGGGGCCGGATGTCCGGGCCAGTGGATGTGACGCCCCCGATTCAATCGTACACTAATCATGCACGCAAACGTGTACGATCAAGATCAGGGACTCACGGGAAGATATCACAACACAACTCTAAAACATAAATAAGTCATACAAGCATCATAATACAAGCCAGGGGCCTCGAGGGCTCGAATACAAGTGCTCGATCATAGACGAGTCAGCGGAAGCAACAATATCTGAGTACAGACATAAGTTAAACAAGTTTGCCTTAAGAAGGCTAGCACAAACTGGGATACAGATCGAAAGAGGCGCAGGCCTCCTGCCTGGGATCCTCCTAAACTACTCCCGGTCGTCATCAACAGCCTACACGTAGTAGTAGGCACCTCCAGCGTAGTAGGAGTCGTCGTCGACGGTGGCGTCTGGCTCCTGGACTCCAACATCTGGTTGCGACAACCAGAAAGAAAGGAAAGGGGGAAAAGGGGGGAGAAAGCAACTGTGAGTACTCATCCAAAGTACTCGCAAGCAAGGAACTACACTACATATGCATGGGTATATGTGTAAAGGGTCATATCAGTGGACTGAACTATAGAATGCCAGAATAAGAGGGGGATAACTAATCCTGTCGAAGACTACGCTTCTGGCAGCCTCCGTCTTGCAGCATGTAGAAGAGAGTAGATTGAAGTCCTCCAAGTAGCATCTCCAAGTAGCATCTCCAGTAGCATCGCATAGCATAATCCTACCCGGCGATCCTCTCCTCGTCGCCCTGTTAGAGAGCGATCACCGGGTTGTATCTGGCACTTGGAAGGGTGTGTTTTATTAAGTATGCGGTTCTAGTTGTCATAAGGTCAAGGTACAACTCCAAGTCGTCCTGTTACCGAAGATCACGGCTATTCGAATAGATTAACTTCCCTGCAGGGGTGCACCACATAACCCAACACGCTCGATCCCATTTGGCCGGACACACTTTCCTGGGTCATGCCCGGCCTCGGAAGATCAACACGTCGCAGCCCCACCTAGGCCTAACAGAGAGGTCAGCACGCCGGTCTAACTCCTATGGCGCAGAGGTCTGGGCCCATCGCCCTTTGCACACCTACACGTTGCGAACGCGGCCGGAAGCAACTAGCCCCCTTAATACAAGTGCAAGCTTACGTTCCAATCCGGCGCGCGCCACTCAGTCGCTGACGTCAAGAAGGCTTCGGCTGATACCACGACGTCGAGTGCCCATATCTTTCCCACGTAGTTGGTTAGTGCTTATAGGCCAGTGGCAAGACTCAGATCAAATACCAAGATCTCGTTAAGCGTGTTATTATGAAGCAACCGCGAACGCCGACCAGGGCCAGGCCCACCTCTCGCCTAGGTGGTATCAACCTGCCCTGTCGCTCCGCCACAAAGTAACAGTCGGGGGCCATCGGGAACCCAGGCCCACCTCTACCGGGATGGAGCCACCTGTCCTTCTAGCCCCCACATCAGAATCACGTGCGGGTACTCAACGAGCTGACCCAACTTTAGTCACCACTTGTATAGTATGTATATATGTATAGTACATACCCGTGATCACCTCCCGAGTGATCATGGCCCAATAGTATAGCAAGGCAGACTGACAAGAATGTAGGGCCACAGATGATAAACTAGCATCCTATACTAAGTATTTAGGAATTGCACGTAAGGTATCAACAGATGTAGCAACAAGGTCAGGCTATGCATCAAAATAGGATTAACGGAAAGCAGTAACATGCTACACTACTCTAATGCAAGCAGTATAGAGGAGAATAGGTGATATCTAGTGATCAAGGGGGGGGGGGCTTGCCTGGTTGCTCTGGCAAGAAGGACGAGTCGTCAACATCGTAGTCGAACTGGGGGTCGCCGGCAGTCTCGGGGTCTACCGGAAAGAAGTAACGGAGAGGGAACACAATAAATAACAAAGCAAACAAAGCATCACAAAGCGTAATAAGGCAATACGCGGTGTTCGGTGTGCCCTAACGCGGTAGTAGGTGATACCGGTGAAGGGGGAAAACATCCGGGAAAGTATCCCCGGTGTTCCGCGTTTTTGGACAGATGAACGGGAGGGGGAAAGTTGCGAGTTTGCTATGCTAGGGATGTGTGGCTGACGAACGGGCTGCGTATACGGATTCGTCTTGTCATTCTGAGCAACTTTCATGTACAAAGTATTTTCATTTGAGCTACGGATTATTTTATATTAATTTTCAAAGGTTTATTCAATTTATGGATTTATTTATATTCCAAATCTAATCAGTAAATACTTCTGCCACATAATGCAGTGCCAGCCACAGTGTATGACGGGTGGGGTCAGGGTCAAAGTCAATAGTCCAGTGATAGAGGCAAAGGTGTCCCGTCTTTCGATGAGATGATGGATATCGCTTTGGTGGCAGTCGACTTTGACGATCCGACTACGAACGTGCGAGGACGTCGCGCCTTAGCAATCGCTAAACCAACTCCGAGAGGTTATTGACCACGCCGGAGCACGATCAACCTGACCACGAGGGTCTGTTTCCTGCGAGCAAACGAAGAACAAGCAAGAAACTGAGATTGCAATCTGGATATTGCGAATATAAGATGAAAGCTTTATTGATCAAGGTGGGGTTCTGTGACGCCTTTGTCTGGTCGTTGAACACAAACGAAGTACGCGAAGTTGCAGCTATGGCGAACTTTTAATCTAAACAAAACCCAAAGTCTAAACGATGCGCTAAGGGCTATATATATGGAGGAAGAGGGGGGGAATTTCGTGGCCCTTGGTGGAGGGGTCCGAAATCAACCCTATCTCTTGTTTCCCCACACATACGGACTCTAAAAATAGCATATACTTATGTATTTCGAAATTACATGGGCCTGGCCCAATAATAAGGTGACGCAGCACCTAAAATAGCCTCGGGAAGAAATTTATGAAGTGGCATCTTGTATATTTCGTCCAAGGCTTCATGCACCGATTATGGTGGCTTCAAAGTCCTGAAATCATCACTTGTAACTCCGTTCTTGTTCCCCTTGCGCATGCCATCATCTCCATGCTTGTTCTTGCTCCAATGTTCATCCTTCTCCAAGCTAGGCCCTTCATTTGTAAGCAAAACAAATGTATCCAATTTAGGCAGCATCATATTCTCATGAACATTAGAATCATTACCAAGAAACGAAAGTACCTGGTAATTTAGTTGGCGTGCACGAGCTCTAGTAATTGGTCCAGTATGTATAGCAGCAGGGGCTGTGGGTGTAACAATTGTATTGATGTCCTCATCATCCTCCCCTTCTTGAAATGAAGTCGTCCTCGACGGAAGTTCATCTTCCTCACCCAAATAAGGCTTCAAATCTGCAATGTTAAAAGTGGGACTAACCCAAAATCTGCAGGCAGCTCAAGTTTATATGCATTATCATTTATTTTCTCTAACACCTTAAAGGGACCACCAGCACGTGGCATTAACTTTGATTTGCGCAAATCAGGAAATCTATCCTTACGCAAATGTAACCAAACAAGATCTCCAGGTGCAAACACAACATGTTTTCTACCCTTATCTCCAGCAAGTTTATATTTAGCATTCATACGCTCAATGTTTTCCTTAGTTAACTCATGCATTTTTAAAATCAATTCAGCACGTTGTTTAGCATCAAAATTAAACTTCTCCGAAGATGGAAGAGGCAACAAATCAATAGGTGCACGAGGTAGGAAACCATACACAACTTCAAAAGGGCACATCTTAGTAGTAGAATGCAATGAACGATTATAAGCAAATTCAATATGAGGCAAGCATTCCTCCCACATTTTCTTATTATTCTTCAAAACAGCCCTAAGCATAGTAGACAACGTTCTATTGACTACTTCAGTTTGTCCATCAGTTTGGGGGTGACAAGTAGTACTAAAAAGCAGTTTAGTCCCCAACTTAGCCCATAAACATCTCCAAAAGTGGCTAAGAAATTTAGTATCACGATCTGAAACAATAGTATTTGGCACACCATGCAAGCGAATAATTTCACGAATGAACAAATCAGCAACATTAACAGCATCATCGCTTTTATGACATGGTATAAAGTGTGCCATTTTCGAGAATCTATCCACGACAACAAATATGCTATCCCTCCCCTTCTTTGTTCGAGGTAAACCTAAAACAAAGTCCATAGATATATCCTCCCAAGGAACACTTGGTACAGGCAAAGGCATATATAAACCATGAGGATTGAGTCGTGACTTAGCTTTTTGACATGTAGTGCATCGAGCAATAAAACGCTCAACATCCCGTCTCATCTTTGGCCAAAAGAAATGTGTAGCAAGTACGTCCTCCGTCTTCTTCACGCCAAAATGTCCCATTAATCCTCCTCCATGCGCTTCCTGCAACAACAAAAGACGAACGGAGCTAGCTGGAATGCATAGCTTGTTAGCACGAAACACAAATCCATCGTTAACGACAAACTTGTTCCACATTCTTCCTTCTTTACAATTCTGCATTACATCTTTAAAATCAGCATCATGCACATATTGATCTTTGATGGTCTCCAAACCAAATATTTTGAAGTCAAGTTGTGAAAGCATAGTATAGCGACGAGACAATGCATCAGCAATAACATTTTCTTTTCCCTTCTTGTGTTTAATGACATAAGGGAAAGTCTCAATGAATTCAACCCATTTAGCATGTCTACGATTCAGTTTAGCTTGACTTTTAATATGTTTCTAAAGTCCGAACAAGAGCATATAATTCTTTATCATAAGTAGAATAATTCAGACTAGGCCCACTCAATTTTTCAGAAAAGTATGCAACAGGTTTGCCATCTTGTAATAACACACCTCCTAATCCAATTCCACTAGCATCACATTCAAGCTCAAAAGTCTTATTAAAATCAGGAAGTTGGAGTAAAGGAGCATGTGTCAACTTATCTTTCAATACCGTGAAGGCTTCTTCCTGTGCGGTACCCCAAACAAAAGGCACATCCTTCTTTGTAAGCTCGTTGAGAGGTGCAGCAATGGTGCTGAAATCTCTCACAAAACGCCTATAGAATCCAGCGAGGCCAAGAAAACTCCTCACTTGTGTGACCGTTTTGGGCTGCGGCCAACTCTCAATAGCTTCAATCTTAGCTTTGTCAACTTCAATTCCCTGTGGAGTAACAACATAGCCAAGAAAAGATACTCGGTCGGTGCAAAAGGTGCACTTCCCAAGGTTACCAAACAAACGTGCATCACGTAGAGCAATAAAAACAGCACGTAAATGTTCCAAATGTTCTTCCAAAGATCTGCTATAAATCAGTATATCATCAAAATAGACTACCACAAATCGTCCAATGAAAGCACGTAAAACTTCGTTCATTAATCTCATGAAAGTACTAGGTGCATTAGTTAACCCAAAAGGCATGACTAACCACTCATATAATCCAAACTTAGTTTTAAATGCTGTTTTCCATTCATCTCCCAATTTCATACGAATTTGATGGTAGCCACTACACAAATCAACTTTGGAGAATATTGTAGAGCCACTCAATTCATCAAGCATATCATCTAGCCTAGGAATAGGATGACGATAACGAATAGTAATATTATTAATGCCTCTACAATCAACACACATACGTGATGTACCATCCTTTTTCGGCACTAGAATAATAGGAACAGCACAAGGACTAAGGGATTCGCGTATATAACCTTTGTCGAGAAGCTCTTGTACTTGACGCATAATCTCCTTCGTCTCCTCTGGATTGGTACGGTATGGTGCACGGTTTGGCAGTGAAGCACCGGGAATTAAGTCAATCTGATGTTCAATCCCTCGAATAGGCGGTAATCCCGGTGGCACGTCTTGTGGAAAAACGTCAGCGAACTCCTGCAAAATGTTAGTGACAGCAGGAGGCAAAGAGGAAGGCACATCCTTGAATGAAAATAATGCCTCTTTGCACACAAAAGCATAGCAAACAGATTTGCTGAAATCTAGCTCATCAATATCAGATTTGGTGGCAAATAAACATGCACTTTTCAATTTAATTTCAGAAGCAACACTAGATGGTTTATTATTAGGCTTCATTTGTTGCTCAAATTCTTTTGCCACAATCTGATTTTCACTCTTATTCTTCTCCTGTTTTGCTTTATTAGCTCTATTAATATCATCTTTCAAAATGGAATCAGGAGTCATAGGAAGCAAAGTAATATTTTTATCCTTATGAACAAGAGTATAGTGATTGTTTCTACCATGGTGTACAGAATTTTTATCAAATTGCCATGGTCTACCAAGTAATAAGGAACATGCTTGCATAGGTACCACATCACAATCAACATAATCAGCATATGTAGAGATACTAAAATGCACACGAACAGTACATGTTACCTTAACCTTGCCGTTGTTGTTGAACCATTCGATGTAGTAAGGATGTGGATGTGGTCTTGTGGTGAGAGAAAGCTTCTCCACCATCTCCATGCTAGCCAAGTTGTTGCAGCTCCCTCCATCTATGATGACGCGCACAGAACGTTCTTTCACAACTCCCTTGGTATGGAACAAATTGTGCCTCTGATTTTGCTCAGCTTGTGTGACCTGCACACTCAAAACACGTTGAGCAACTAAACATTCATACCTGTCAGCGTCTTCAGGAGCCATGTATTGCGTCTCATGATCAGAATCATCTCCACCATGTTCTTCACGTGTAATAAGAGCCAAAGTCTCCTCATCATAGTCACTAGCGGACTCATATCCACCATCCGCGGTAGCAATCATCACACGCGGAGATTTGCATTCTCTCGCATAATGACCTCCTCCCTTACAACGTCGACAAATAATATCACTTGTGTGCCCTGTTGATGCCATGGAAGGAGCAGAACTCTATGCAGGCCCAGCAGGTGCGCTCTTGGCAGATAATGGTGGTTGTGCCTGTTTTCTTGTATCACGACTAGAGGAGACACCTAATTGAGGTGCTGGTGCAGTTGAAGTAGAAGATGCACGCGGTGTCCATGATGAAGGTCGGCCTGCAGAAAAATTAGTTCGCGCCAATGCTTGTCGATCCTGCACTTCACGTTCAGCTTTACAAGCAAGATGGAATAAACGAGTGATATTAGTATACTCCTTATAGTCTAGAATGGTCTGAATCTCTCTATTTAATCCACCCAGAAAACGTGCAAGCATAGCTTCATTCTCCTCAACAATACCACATCTAATCATGCCAGTTTGTAATTCCTGATAATATTCTTCTACAGAATTTTTCCCTTGTCTTAAACGCTGCAATTTTTGAAGCAATTCACGTTGATAATATGGTGGAACCCAACGCGTATGCATAGCAGTTTTCAAAGCAGCCCAAGTAGTTGGAATAGGATATAATCTACAATGTTTAGACCACCATACACATGCAAAACTAGTGAAAGCACAAACAGCAGCAACAACTCGTCTCTCCTCAGGATATTGAAATCGTTGTTCAGTTTCTAACTCCCAAGTAAGATATATATCAGGAACATATCTACCCTCAAATGGTGGAATATTCAATTTCAGTTTAGGAATATGGACATCGTCTCGTACCTGAGGTGGTGGTGCAGGCCTACCATTACGAATATATACCTGAGGTCGACCTGCTGGTGGTGGTGCAGGTGGCTGCACGTAGTGCTGATTTTGATCAACCTCATCCTCATAATCACCCGCATACTCATCATCCTCCTGGGTACCAGCAGCAGCAGTAGCAGGAGCCAAAGAAGCACCAACAGCAGTAGCAGCGGCACCAGAATTTTGTCCTGGCTCAATAGGAACACGCTGTGCTCGTCCATACTGATTCGGAAGGGGGCGTAGTTGTTGTTGTTGCAGAGGTGCGACAGGTGCAGCCGGTGGTGGAAGACGCGCAAGCAGTTCATTAAATCTGTTATCGAGCTTTGTTTCGAACGTCTTCTCAAGGCCAGTGATCTTCTCCATGGCCTCTTCAAAATTGTTCAGCACATCTTGTACCTGTTCAGTCATCATTTGCTGAAACTTATCATGAAGCTCCTTGTTCGATAAGTTCTCCCAGTCAATCTCGTCGGCTTGTGATCCTGGCATGGTTAGCAGCAATAGAAACACACAAGAATATGATCCTACAGACTACGAACAAGTGGTGGTGGTGGATGTCACAAATCCGTCAAGCAAAACTAAAATTCTTACCAGTTCTTACCCAGCAACAGGCGGTGATCGGCAACCGTTGTAGTCAAAACTCTCAAAGCTTGGATAGAGCGATTACCAGGGAGAATCAAACGCACGACGTAGATGTATGTGGAGCTGGGAAGGCTTATAATATGGTAGCAAAAGGGGTAAGCAATAATCAATTCAGAGATGCAAAGTTGAATAAACGCTCAACGACGGTACTGTGCTGGTCCTAGGCTAGACCGTGCTAGAGACGCGAGCCTAGAACACTAACAAAATCACGGCGCTGCACGTAAACAAGGGAAAAGCACACTGGATTTTTTTTTTCTCGCTCTTTTTTTTGCGCTGTTTTTTTTTCGCTGCTTTTTTTTTTGCGAAAAATCACTATAATGGCGAGTGTCTCAAAACTCTTCCCAGGTCAAACTGACAGGATGGGCACAAAATTTTTTTTTGACCAATTTTTTTTTTCGACTGCCCGGACCCAAAAACTGGAAACGGGTCAAAAAAACTTTCTATAACGGCGACTGTCTCAATACGCTTAGAAGCACCTAAAAATAGGATAGCCAGAAATTTTTTCGACAAGTGCGTTTTCGGAAAATTTTGGGCCTAAACGGAGGGTGGTTTCCGGACTCTTTTTTTCTTTTTCCGAAACCTACTCCGGCAAGGAAACACGAATCGGAAACTAGATGGATCTCGAAAACAAACCTAATATGCAAGGAACTCGGATTGATGGTGGATATATGGTGGTGGTATATGGCAGCGGTGGTGGTAGCAGTGGTAGTATATGGATATGGATCGGTGGTGGTATATGGATACGGATTGGTGGTGGTATATGGATACGGATTCGGAGCGGTGGTGGTAGATGGCAGGGGCGATGATGATGGTGCGGCGGCGGCGTGACAACTTATGACCAGAACTCAAAACTCTAAAAGACTAGACTCTAAGACCAGCAACTAGACCGACGATGCAACTGCAAATTCAACAAAGCAAAACCCTAAAAAGATTATGCAAAGGCTCAGATTGGTTCGGATATGATGAACTAACCCTAATTTTTTGTGGCTTTTTCGTGGACTATAGGTATGAAGAACAGACTCGATCTAAACTACGAAAAACTATAAAATCTCACCGAGCAACCTGGAAATCTGATACCACTTGATAGAGGCAAAGGTGTCCCGTCTTTCGATGAGATGATGGATATCGCTTTGGTGGCAGTCGACTTTGACGATCCGACTACGAACGTGCGAGGACGTCGCGCCTTAGCAATCGCTAAACCAACTCCGAGAGGTTATTGACCACGCCGGAGCACAATCAACCTGACCACGAGGGTCTGTTTCCTGCGAGCAAACGAAGAACAAGCAAGAAACTGAGATTGCAATCTGGATATTGCGAATATAAGATGAAAGCTTTATTGATCAAGGTGGGGTTCTGTGACGCCTTTGTCTGGTCGTTGAACACAAACGAAGTACGCGAAGTTGCAGCTATGGCGAACTTTTAATCTAAACAAAACCCAAAGTCTAAACGATGCCCTAAGGGCTGTATATATGGAGGAAGAGGGGGGGAATTTCGTGGCCCTTGGTGGAGGGGTCCGAAATCAACCCTATCTCTTGTTTCCCCACACATACAGACTCTAAAAATAGCCTATACTTATGTATTTCGAAATTACATGGGCCTGACCCAATAATAAGGTGACGCGCACCTAAAATAGCCTCGGGACAAAATTTATGAAGTGGCATCTTGTATATTTCATCCAAGGCTTCATGCACCCATTATGGTGGCTTCAAAGTCCTGAAATCATCACTTGTAACTCCGTTCTTGTTCCCCTTGCGCATGCCATCATCTCCATGCTTGTTCTTGCTCCAATGTTCATCCTTCTCCAAGCTAGGCCCTTCATTTGTAAGCAAAACAAATGTATCCAATTTAGGCAGCATCATATTCTCATGAACATTAGAATCATTACCAAGAAACGAAAGTACCTGGTAATTTAGTTGGCGTGCACGAGCTCTAGTAATTGGTCTAGTATGTATAGCAGCAGGGGCTGTGGGTGTAACAATTGTATTGATGTCCTCATCATCCAGTCAGCAGTTGACTAGGTCAACGTTGACTGGTCAAACTGGCTGGTGGGACCCAACTGTCATAGAGACAGGGTAAATTAACAGTTCAATTAATTTAACAGATTAAGTGGGGGGCCACATGTCATTGACTTAGATATTTTTTTAACAGGCTTTTAAATGAAATGGGTCCACATGTCATTTTTAGTTACTCAACTAAACAATTTTATTAGGTTCTAATTAGGTGGTTAAGGGAATGGTTAAACCATGCGGGCCCACACGTCAGTGGATCAACCTAGTGTTAGAACGTGCGTGCGCGTGAGTTCAGAGGACGGCGTGCGCGCGAGCCGGCGGCTCCAGTGACCAAAGGGCCAACCCGAGTGTCAAACGGGCAAGCATGATGCGTCGCGTCGAGCTGTGCCGTCGTCTGGAGCTAGGAGCGGCCGAAACATCGTCGGGGGCGACGGAAGGCGACGACTACGGCGGAGCTAGCAGCAACTGGCGCTGGAGGGCACAGGGAGGAGAGGGGAGAGGCCAGGGGGGAGCCGGATGCTCACATCGTTGCAGAGGAGGGCTCGGGGAGGCCGGATGGACCCTGCCGGTGAGGTCCGGCGGCCGGACGGGCCGGCAGGCGTGAGGCAGAGTAGAGGCTTGGGGAGGCGCGGCACGAGGACGACGGAGAAGCTGCGTGGCGGCGACGGCAGCCCCCGGGCGCAGGCGTGCTCGCTGGGGCCGCGGGGAGACACGGCGGACGCGACGACGCCGGCGCGACAGTGGTGGCGGAGGCGGGCACCGGTCGAGGCCGGACAGGGAGGCGAGCAGGTCGTCGGTGAGGGCAGCAGGGGCGACGATGGGCGAAGCAGGAGGGAACAGAGGGAGGAAAGGCTGCGAGGGGGAGGTTCGGGCGTGAGGCGCCGATGGGGCGATGGGATCGGGGGTTTCCCCGATCTAGATCGGGGAAGGACGAGAGGGAGGAGTGGGATGAGGGGGAAGGAGTGGGTGCGAGTGGGGGTTGCGGGTGTCGGTCGGGCTAGGGTTTGGGCACGGCAGGCCATATAGGCCAAGGGGCGCAGGTGGGCCGGTGGGCCGGCCGGCTGGGTCGCGGCCCGGTTGGCCATGGCTTTTTTATGTTTTCATTTTTCTTTGTTTAAGTTTTCATTTAGTTTGAAATAAATACCTAACTAGTTCCTATATCAGCCTAAACAAATATACTACTGCCACGTAACTCAGGGCATCTAAATAAATTAGCCTAATATTTTATTAAATTGAAAAGGGCATTTAATTAATTGTTCCGGCTAGTGTTTATTTATGTTAGGACATTCAAACACCTCTAAATATGTAGGGTTTCTTCACCATAATTACCTATGCATTATTTGGCTCACTCCGAACATTTTAGTTTTAACATTTGATTTTTTAATGTTTGCTTGATTTTGAATTTGAATTCGAACTGGTTTCAAACTAATGGGAGATTAGCAACAGTAATCGAGGTGACGTGGCATCATTAGCATAGGTTTACTGTAGCTTGATTATCCGGGCGTCACAATTCTCCTCCACTACAAGAAATCTCGTCCCGAGATTTAAGCGGTGGAGTACGGGGGGAAGGTGCTGGTAGTAAACAACCTAACGAGTCTTCTCGGTCTTGGCTGCCCTTTCGAAGAAGTTGATCCCTTTTGTTGGTGTCTTCATTTCTCTGTTTCAAGTCACCATGATCAAGTTGTCATCCTTTCTTCGAGATCTCCATCGTCCTTATGAAAAATGATAAGGGGTATCTTCGGAAGAACTGTGATGAGGACATCAATACCATTGTTACACCCACAGCCCCTACTGCTACATATACGGGACCAATTACTAGAGCTCGCGCACGCCAATTAAATTATCAGGTACTTTCGTTTCTTGGTAATGATTCTAATGTTCATGAGAATATGATGCTGCCTAAATTGGATACATTTGTTTTGCTTATAAATGAAGGGCCTAGCTTGGAGAAGGATGAACATTGGAGCAAGAACAAGCATGGAGATGATACCATGCGCAAGGGGAACAAGAACGGAGTTACAAGTGATGATTTCAGGACTTTGAAGCCACCATAATGGGTGCATGAAGCCTTGGACGAAATATACAAGATGCCACTTCATAAATTTCGTCCCGAGGCTATTATAGGTGCTGCGTCACCTTTTTATTGGGCCAGGCCCATGTAATTTTGAAATACATAGGTATAGGCTATTTTTAGAGTCCGTATGTGTGGGGAAACAAGAGATAGGGTTGATTTCGGACCCCTCCACCAAGGGCCACGAAATTCCCCCTCTCTTCCTCCATATATACAGCCCTTAGGGCACCGTTTAGACTTTGGGTTTTGTTTAGATTAAAAGTTCGCCATAGCTGCAACTTCGCGTACTTTGTTTGTGTTCAACGACCAGACAAAGGCGTCACAGAACCCCACCTTGATCAATAAAGCTTTCATCTTATATTCGCAATATCCAAATTGCAATCTTAGTTTCTTGCTTGTTCTTCGTTTGCTCGCAGGAAACAGACCCTCGTGGTCAGGTTGATCGTGCTCCGGCGTGGTCAATAACCTCTCGGAGTTGGTTTAGCGATTGCTAAGGCGCGACGTCCTCGCACGTTCGTAGTCGGATCGTCAAAGTCGACTTCCACCAAAGCGATATCCATCATCTCATCGAAAGACGGGACACCTTTGCCTCTATCAAACTGACCTCTACAAGGTCGCGTATCTGGTAGAGAACATCAGGGAGAGTGGCGGATAGTAACTCTCGAATTGAAACTTAAGAAAATATCGAGAGCAAAGTAAGAAGGTGCAAAATAGAAGTTTCAAGCGCATAGGCAATCGTTCGTTGCCTGAAACAAAGTGTGAAAGGGGTTCAGAGCAATGGGAATAAGTATTGCGTCTGATACCATAATAGATCACTAAGCAGGTGGCCCGTGAATTACATATGAAGTCAAGCGCGAGGAATAACTTTGACAAAAGGTTGTACAGGAGAGTCAGGTTTCGATCCTGTGGAACTGTGGGTTATGGGCCCACCATGTGGATTTAAAGTAGGAAAGGCGCTGACATCTTGTACGGTTATAATAGCAAGGCAGGTCAGAGGGTAGCATGTCGATTATGTCGGCAACATCGTCGGTACCAAGGGCGAGGGACGAAGAGAACCTTTTCCCTGCTCGTTGAACGAGGCGGACCAATAGGCAAAGTTCTCGTCCATCGGTGGCTACCGGAATGTCGTCAACAATGGTAACAGGGTCTTGCTGACAGAATTGTACACCGAGGTGTTTACATAAGCAGGAGAACATTACTACTTAGATCATATAGATCACAAGAAACGCTAAACCAACCAATGGAAAGGCAAATATGATTATTAGATTAAACAGAACAATGGAAAGGAAAATGTGTTTAAACACATATTTCAAGGGTATATCCTTCCCAAGGACAAGCAGAGCATGATATCCATGACAGGATATAATGTAGAAAACTCTTTAGGTAAGAGGAGAGAACTTTCATGACATTACCCATACAACGGTGTTTGGATAAATTTTGATAAAGAAAATTTAGCATTGTGCTGCAAATGTTCTTGTTGAAAATCAGAGTACCATAGACATGCTTCGAGATAGCAATGATATGGTGTTTCAAGCAAGGTCAGACTTTGGATACACGAAGGATCCATCAGGAACAACTTATAAAATAAGTCTTACAATTTCCTCGAGGAAGAAAGGTTATCCTTGCAAAAGAATTTATAATGATAGGTCCTCCAGCTAGGGTGCTAGGCATGACATCATATTACCGGGTCATCAAAGGACCAACATCATAACTCCTGGAAAGTGGTCCCAACCATCATATCTGACCAAGATTCAGATCCGATTGGTGTCATGATACCTCAGACTCGGGATGTCCGAGAAGAAAAGGTGCAACACAAATCGATGAAATGACATTACAAGATTCTCGGGAAATGAACTATGGGAGCGAGTTCCTGAAATAGTAGTTCATCAATAAACCAAGGAGGGGATGAGAAGGTGGTTGATGGGCTCAGCGACAATTCATCGAGAATTCCAAACGGATGGATTTCCACAATAATGTGAACAAGAAGATGACACTTGTCAATTCAAATGATATAATGTTGTATGCTCTAGGAAAACATACACCATCAATCATTAGTTGAAAGGTGTGCCTGAAATATGACCTTAGGCAGCAAGATCAATGTTAGAGTGATGATTCCATAATCAACGGTCCAAGAACGAACTGTCGATCATTAAATTCAAAGCAATAGGGTTGCTAGAAGTACAGAACTCAAACATCATCTATTGGTATGCTGGTTAAAAACAACACGGGGACCAAGGAAGAATGGTGATGGTGAGAAGTATCATCTAAGAGGTGGAGCAATCCCCACAACATTCTCGACATAAAAGACAGTAATACTTCAAGCAGAACACAACACTAGCTGGAGAGCAAGTTGTATATAGAATGTGGACAAGTTCGCGATAAAAGGAAGTCAAGGGTGTTGTCGATGATAATAAAAATCATCGAGGGCAAGGAGGGTATTTCTCATCATGAACACAATTGACATCTAATCAAAGGAATGATGAAGTGAAATGTTATTGGAACCAAGGGTACGACGCCAACTCGAAATCAAGCTTGTTGTTCAAGGCAAAATGATATGACAAGGAAAGTTGATGTAAGCTTAGCTCAACTTCGAAAATTGTGCTTCAAGAATAAGGACCAGGTAGCCCAGTTAGAATCATCACGACAATGATATAGTCAAACAGGCTAGGAATGGTGTGATCGGGTACAAACTCGTACTTATAGAAGCTTACTGAAGAGTTGTTGAACCGTAGTGCGGACTCGGTTCAGTTATTGGTGTCTTTGAGTGTTTAAAAACTCAGAGCCCGTGAAAATTTGGAATCAGTGGGAATGTAGCACTTGATGAAGAACTCATAAGAAGTTACACAGTTCCATGATAATCTCGAGATACCAGGGGGGTAATACTCGATGACAGATCAAAGTAGAGGTTGGACTGGGGTATTGCTCTACAGAAGACAAGTGCTTAAACTTGCACGAGAAATGGTATTTAAAAGAGAACATGGTCGGAACCACGATTGCAAAAGGCCAGATCCCAGATATAAGATGAACTTATACCAAAGGGATAATTAATTTAAGAGAAGCTTTAATGATAAGATCTACATCGTGTCCATGGGCATGAACACAAAGTTCAAGGTCGACTCCCACTTCCATAATGCATAGCCTTCCATTCACTTCTCGTTCTCAAAGAAGTTTTATGGTAGAAAATTATCTGCTAAACACTAGAAGGGTTGACTTGTCAAAACCTTCCGGTTCATACGGTTTTCAAGGTATAGGTTCAACCCATAGGGGCTTCTTAGAAACATATACCACAAGTTTCAAGAGTAAATATCACAAGCTCGAAAGTAGAGCAAGGTTGAGAAAGTAGATGATACAATTTACCAAAGGCATTATGTATCCAAGGGAAGGCTCACAAGGTTATTGAATATGAAGGACAATGTCGGATAAAATCCATTAAAGGATCTGTCGGTCCATAACAGAGCTGATGTGAGCATCGGCACACAATCAGAGGAAGTAACAATGCAAGGGCATTGGATTATAGAAACAATTGACTAATCCAGAGCTCAAATGCAAAGGAATTATGATTTCCAAATTAAGGGAACAGAAGCAATGTTCTGATTAGGGGTGGATAAGTTGAATAGCCTTAGGGGTACTATCGACGACATTTGGATTGGTTGAGAACCAGCTCATGTTTAAAATGACGTCTGAGCCGGAAAGATAATTTAAAAGGATCAACTGATGATTGCGTGCATTCGCACTCATGTTGAATCAAAAGGATCAAAATGACGATGCCTAAGGATACTAACGAATATTGCCAGACATATGGAAAGCATCCATCATGCAAGTAGACAAGTATGACAGAGCAATAAGCTACTAAGGATTTTTGGAGGATCAAATAGTATTTCGAAGACCATTGTGAAACACATGAACAACTGAGGGATGAGCAGATACTCGGTAAGTGCGAGAATTATCCATAGGGGTATTCAGGTGACAAAGTACAGCAAGGCGGTAAGCTCAAAGGATTATCGAAACAACGATGAGTGTTTCGAGGTATCTGGTAATAACAAGACCAACTGGGGATGAATGTAAGAATAACAACTGCAAGTAGTTATCCATAAGGGTTGACGGTGGAAGGGGAATTGCAAATGCGATGAACATAAGTTCTCGGGTTAACAGCGGAGAGTATCTTCAGGGTCTTCACGTGCCGCAGACGATCATCATTAATAAGGGGCTCTCCGGGTGAAAGTGATATCGAGATCCTAATGTTAGATTTAGCAAAAATCATTTAACCCGAATAGAAGAGAGATTAGAGTCCCAGAGTATAGGTCGAGGAATAAAAGATCCTAATACCACCCAATGGCGACGTGGGCTCGTAAGGCACACAGCCAAGTTAGTAAAAGTTTTGCAATGACTAGACTCAACTTCGGCCAAGGAGTTGGAAAGGGGGATTCCTACAGGCAGTCGGCTCTGATACCAACTTGTGACACCCCCGATTCAATCGTACACTAATCATGCACGCAAACGTGTACGATCAAGATCACGGACTCACGGGAAGATATCACAACACAACTCTAAAACATAAATAAGTCATACAAGCATCATAATACAAGCCAGGGGCCTCGAGGGCTCGAATACAAGTGCTCGATCATAGACGAGTCAGCGGAAGCAACAATATCTGAGTACAGACATAAGTTAAACAAGTTTGCCTTAAGAAGGCTAGCACAAACAGGGTTACAGATCGAAAGAGGCGCAAGACTCCTGCCTGGGATCCTCCTAAACTACTCCCGGTCGTCATCAGCAGCCTACACGTAGTAGTAGGCACCTCCAGCGTAGTAGGAGTCATCGTCAATGGTGGCGTCTGGCTCCTGGACTCCAGCATCTGGTTGCGACAACCAGAAAGAAAGGAAAGGGGGAAAAGGGGGGAGAAAGCAATCGTGAGTACTCATCCAAAGTACTCGCAAGCAAGGAACTACACTACATATGCATGGGTATATGTGTAAAGGGTCATATCAGTGGACTGAACTGCAAAATGCCAGAATAAGAGGGGGATAACTAATCCTGTCGAAGACTACGCTTCTGGCAGCCTCCGTCTTGCAGCATGTAGAAGAGAGTAGATTGAAGTCCTCCAAGTAGCATCTCCAAGTAGCATCTCCAGTAGCATCGCATAGCATAATCCTACCCGGTGATCCTCTCCTCGTCGCCCTGTTAGAGAGTGATCACCGGGTTGTATCTGGCACTTGGAAGGGTGTGTTTTATTAAGTATTCGGTTCTAGTTGTCATAAGGTCAAGGTACAACTCCAAGTCGTCCTGTTACCGAAGATCACGGCTATTCGAATAGATTAACTTCCCTGCAGGGGTGCACCACATAACCCAACACGCTCGATCCCATTTGGCCTCGGAAGATCAAAACGTCGCAGCCCCACCTAGGCCTAACAGAGAGGTCAGCACGCCGGTCTAACTCCTATGGCGCAGGGGTCTGGGCCCATCGCCCTTTGCACACCTGCACGTTGCGAACGCGGCCGCAAGCAGAACTAGCCCCCTTAATACAAGTGCAAGCTTACGTTCCAATCCGGCGCACACCACTCAGTCGCTGACGTCAAGAAGGCTTCGGCTGATACCACGACGTCGAGTGCCCATATCTTTCCCACGTAGTTGGTTAGTGCGTATAGGCCAGTGGCCAGACTCAGATCAAATACCAAGATCTCGTTAAGCATGTTATTATGAAGCTACCGCGAACGCCGACCAGGGCCAGGCCCACCTCTCGCCTAGGTGGTCTCAACCTGCCCTGTCGCTCCGCCACAAAGTAACAGTCAGGGGCCGTCGGGAACCCAGGCCCACCTCTACCGGGATGGAGCCACTTGTCCTTCCAGCCCCCACATCAGAATCACGTGTGGGTACTCAAGGAGCTGACCCGACTTTAGTCACCACCTGTATAGTATGTATATATGCATAGTACATACCCGTGATCACCTCCCGAGTGATCACGGCCCAATAGTATAGCAAGGCAGACTGACAAGAATGTAGGGCCACAGATGATAAACTAGCATCCTATACTAAGTATTTAGGATTGCAGGTAAGGTATCAACAGATGTAGCAACAAGGTCAGGCTATGCATCAAAATAGGATTAACGGAAAGCAGAAACATGCTACACTACTCTAATGCAAGCAGTATAGAGGAGAATAGGCGATATCTGGTGATCAAGGGGGGGCTTGCCTGGTTGCTCTGGCAAGAAGGACGAGTCATCAACACCGTAGTCGAACTGGGGGTCGCTGGCAGTCTCGGGGTCTACCGGAAAGAAGTAACGGAGAGGAAACACAATAAATAACAAAGCAAACAAAGCATCACAAAGCGTAATAAGGCAATACGCGGTGTTCGGTGTGCCCTAACGCGGTAGTAGGTGATACCGGTGAAGGGGGAAAACATCCGGGAAAGTATCCCCGGTGTTTCGCGTTTTCGAACAGATGAATGGGAGGGGGAAAGTTGCGAGTTTGCTATGCTAGGGATGTGTGGCTAACGAACGGGCTGCGTATACGGATTCGTCTCGTCGTTCTGAGCAACTTTCATGTACAAAGTATTTTCATTTGAGCTACGGATTATTTTATATTAATTTTCAAAGGTTTATTCAATTTATGGATTTATTTATATTCCAAATCTAATCAGTAAATACTTCTGCCACATAATGCAGTGCCAGCCACAGTGTATGACGGGTGGGGTCAGGGTCAAAGTCAATAGTCCAGTCAGCAGTTGACTAGGTCAACGTTGACTGGTCAAACTGGCTGGTGGGACCCAACTGTCATAGAGACATGGTAAATTAACAGTTTAATTAATTTAATAGATTAAGTGGGGGGCCACATGTCATTGACTTAGATATTTTTTTAACAGGCTTTTAAATGAAATGGGTCCACATGTCATTTTCAGTTACTCAACTAAACAATTTTATTAGGTTCTAATTAGGTGGTTAAGGGAATGGTTAAACCATGCGGGCCCACACGTCAGTGGGTCAACCTAGTGTTAGAACGTGCGTGCGCGTGAGTTCAGAGGACGATGCGCGCGCGGAGCCGGCGGCTTCGGTGACCAAAGGGCCAACCCGAGCGTCAAACGGGCAAGCGTGATGCGCCGCGTCGAGCTGTGCCGTCGTCTGGAGCTAGGAGCGGCCGAAACATCGTCGGGGGCGACGAAAGGCGACGACTACGGCGGAGCTAGCAGCAACTGGCGCTGGAGGGCACAAGGAGGAGAGGGGAGAGGCCAGGGGGAGCCGGATGCTCACATCGTTGCAGAGGAGGGCTCGGGGAGGCCGGATGGACCCTGCCGGTGAGGTCCGGCGGCCGGACGGGCCGGCAGGCGTGAGGCAGAGTAGAGGCTTGGGGAGGCGCGACGCGAGGACGACGGAGAAGCTGCATGGCGGCGACGGCAGCCCCCGGGCGCAGGCGTGCTCGCCGGGGCCGCGGGGAGACACGGCGGACGCGACGACGCCGGCGCGACAGTGGTGGCGGAGGCAGGCACCGGTCGAGGCCGGACAGGGAGGCGAGCAGGTCGTCGGTGAGGGTAGCAGGGGCGACGATGGGCGAAGCAGGAGGGAACAGAGGGAGGAAAGGCTGCGAGGGGGAGGTTCGGGCGTGAGGCGCCGATGGGGCGATGGGATCGGGGGTTGCCCCGATCTAGATCGGGGAAGGACGAGAGGGAGGAGTGGGACGAGGGGGAAGGAGTGGGTGCGAGTGGGGGTTGCGGGTGTCGGTCGGGCTAGGGTTTGGGCACGGCAGGCCATATAGGCCAAGGGGCGCAGGTGGGCCGGTGGGCCGGCCGGCTGGGTCGCGGCCCGGTTGGCCATGGCTTTTTTTGTTTTCATTTTTCTTTGTTTAAGTTTTCATTTAGTTTGAAATAAATACCTAACTGGTTCCTATATCAGCCTAAACAAATATACTACTGCCACGTAACTCAGGGCATCTAAATAAATTAGCCTAATATTTTATTAAATAGAAAAGGGCATTTAATTAATTGTTCCGGCTAGTGTTTATTTATGTTAGGACATTCAAACACCTCTAAAGATGTAGGGTTTCTCCACCATAATTACCTATGCATTATTTGGCTCACTCCGAACATTTTAGTTTTAACATTTGAATTTTTTTAATGTTTGCTTGATTTTGAAATTGAATTCGAACTGGTTTCGAACTAACGGGAGATTAGCAACAGTAATCGAGGTGACGTGGCATCATTAGCATAGGTTTACTGGAGCTTGATTATTCGGGCGTCACAGTGGAGTTGGCTCTTCTGTTCACTGGATGGGCGACGTCGGATGTCCGCTCGGAGGGGCCGGATGTCCGTGGCTTCAGGAGGCGCCGGATTTCCGGGGCAAATACCGGATGTCCGGGATGACGGGGCAAGCTTCTGTGCTCCCTGGACACCGGTGCCGGATGTCCGGGATTTAGGCCGGATTTCTGGTGGGGGCCGGATGTCCGGGCCGGACCCCGGATGTCTGGTCCCTGTAGCTTCTTCTGCAGATGCCTGGCCTTGTGGATCTCCAGGGGCCGGATGTCCGGGGTCCTGGCCGGATGTCCGGTGCCTAGAGGCTGTTCTAGCCTTCTTCCATTGGTTCTCTTCTTCCATGGACTTGGGGTCTTGTCCATCTTCACGTGCATCCTCGGGAGGTTCCTCTTGACACCTAATCATGCATAGTATATCGGACTTAGGTAGTAGCCATGTCTCGAGTGGATCATATGTGATATCACTAAGGAGAGAGGTCACCTCGTTCTTGAGAGCTCTAGCTCGTGCTCGTGTCATAGATCCTCCTGGCTCTTGATGAGACAAAGGTAGGTCCACGGGGATGATCGTAGGATGCTCCGCATCATCTCCCCTCCCTTGGGAAAGATCCGACCTCGGATCAAAGTCCTCATCACCATGGTACGGGGAGAGATCGAAGACGTTGAAGATGTCGCTCATGTTGTACTTGTCGCGTGGGAGATCGATCTTGTAAGCGTTGTTGTTGTAGCGTGCTAGCACCTTGAAGGGTCCGTTGGCTCGAGGGAGAAGCTTGGACTTGCGTTCGTTGGGGAAGCGGTCCTTGCGAAGGTGTAACCACACGAGGTCTTCAATGTTGAATATCATGGGATGCTTGTTGGCGTTGAGCTTGGTCGCGAGTCGTTGTACTTGGCGCTCGATGGTGTGTCTTGTATCTTCATGCATCTTCTTGATGTAGCTTGCACGGACACTTGCGTCGAGGTTGGTGCGCTCTTGTAGAGGAAGAGGTAGAATGTCCAACCGGGACAACGGATTGATAAGGACATGACTACCTTGGATATGACCAAAAATATTGCATATATGCATATTTGTCAGGTGATTTCTAGTGCAAACTATTCAATAATCTATTTGTGTTATCCAGAACAAAAATACTTCACACACTTTTGTGTTTTGTCTAATTGCAGGTGTATGGGACATTTGTACAATCCACATATGAAGATAAGAAAGAAAGAGATGTTTATTTGCTGTCCAAAAAGTTCTCTCACGTCACTTTTGGCCCAAGAGAAGATAGAGTCCAAGTCTCTCATGTTCTGGATTCAGATTCGGACTGCACAGACATACCTGACTCAAAACGCACACAAGTTTTTCATACGGACTCCGAATTGGGTGATTCTTTTTTTGTTGGAAACTAGATTTCGTGCACTTTCCAACCCAAGTGGAATCACCTTCAAATTCGTCCGGAGCGTTGAGTTGTGGACGAAACAATCTGATGCTGCAGCAGAATCCGAGTCAAACTACAAGTCCAAAGGTGTTACATCACCTCCACTTGGGCCCATTGGCCTTGTACGACCTAGATTTAGTTTTAGGCTTCCTTGGAACGTCCTCCCACCTCCTTGGCCGCCACCCCTTGCTCCTATATAAGTAGATCCATCTAGTAGCTTTTCCTTGGGATTTGTTTAGTTAAAAGTTAGCCATTGCAACTTCGTGTACTTCGTTTGTGTCCAACGACCAGACCAAGACCGCTTACGGATCCCCACCTTTATCAATAATTCATATATACTCGCAATATTCAGATTGCTTTTATCATATTCTTGCTTGTTCTTCGATTGCTTGCAGGAATAGACCTTCGTGGTCAGGTTGATTGTGCTCCGGCGTGGTCAATAACCTCTCAGAGTTGGTTTAGCGATTGCTAAGGCGCAACGTTGTGCACGATTGTAGTCGGATCGTCAAAGTCGTCTCCACCAAATCGATAGTTATCATCTCATCGAAAGATCGGGACACCCCGCCTCTATCAAGTGGTATCAGTTTTCAGGTTGCTCGGTGAGAATTTCCAGTTTTTCTTAGATTAGATTTATTTTCTTACCTATTGTCCAAGAAAAAGCCACAAAAAAAAGTTAGATATGTTCATCCTTTATCCAAGCCAGTCTGAGCCTTTGCAATTTTCTATTCATTGCTTGCATAGTTGAATTATCGGTTGCATCATCGTGTCAGTTGCTGGTCTTAGTGTCTAGTTCCTTTAGAGTTTCGAGTTCTGTTCACATTAGTCACGCCGCCGCTGCATCATTATCCGTTCCGCTGTCCACCATCCCATCTATTAATTTCCACCACGTGCTATGCACTGTTCATTGTCATAATCATGGTTGAGGTCATTCACATCTTCGCCTGATCCAATCTGCATCTTATCTAGTTTGTCTTGGAAAGAGGGAGAAAAAAAGATAGAGAAAAAAAAGAGAAAAAAGGAAAGAAAAAGAGAGAGAAGAAAAAAAAAGCGTGAGAAAAAAAAGAGAGAAGAAAAAAATTGGATCTATCTAGAATCAATCTCGTACCTGAATTGGGATTGGAATCTGTTTTGCGCACTATTCAGTAAAACAGGTGTATCTTCCTCATATGAAGTCCGTTTTGGCTCCGTAAGTACTCAAATTGAAGATAGCGACGAGCCGCATCCAAATAGTTGCAGAAGCTAGTTCAATATTTGGCACCTCAAAATCGGCTTCTAAATAGGTCTTTTTGCCCTCCGAAATTCGTGAACACAACTTGTTCCAATTTTTCAGGCCAGTTTTAGAATTCTTTGACTCCTCATATCAACTCGGAATTGAGTGATTCTTTTTGCATTGGAAAGCTTGAGTTAGTAGCATGCTTTGAAAGAATTTATCAGAAAATTGTCTCAAACTTTTCAAGAGGAAAGTTGGAGAGAGAGTTGTTGTATATCCTGCTTGGCAGTTGTTTTTCATCATTATCTTCACTGCCGTTGTGATCTTCACTTATATCTTGCTGTCAAGAGCTACTTAGTATCCTTCATTGATGCTAGTTGTGCTACGCCGTGACCTCATTAGTGTTCTAGGCTCGCGTCTCTAGTTCGGTCTAGCCTAGGACCAGCACAGTACCGTCGTTGAGCGTTTATTCAACATTGCATCTTTGAATTGATTATTGCTAATCTTTTGCTACCATATATAGCCCACCCAGCTCCACATATTTCTACACCGTGTATACGTATTCTCCCCTGGCAATCGCTTTACTCAATATTCGGAGTTACTTGACACCGCTGGTTGCCGATCACCGCCTGCTGCATGGTAAGAACTTGTAAGACATTGATATTTGCTTTACTGTGAGCGTTTTACCACCACATCCTAGTAGTTATAGGAACATTATTTTTGGGTTTTGTTTCTTGTTCTACTAATCATGACAGGATCCAGGGTCAATTCATGGGCTTTGTCGATCGCGGGAGACGTGCCACCACCTTTGCAAATACCACAACCATCACGAGAGGTGCACAAACATCCAAATGCACATGATCAGGTTAATGTATCTATACCACCATTTAATGGCCGTTTTAAACCCGCTTTATATATTGAATGGGAGTTCGACATAAAAAATATATTTGCTTCCCATAATTTCAATGAACATAAAAAGGTTAAGGTTGCGGTTGGTTCTTTCACTGGTTATGCTTTGGTTTGGTGGAGTGAATATTGTCGGTTACACCCTGATTATATACCTACTACTTGGGATGATTTGAAACTTGCCATGCGACATACTTTCGTCCCTGCTTATTATACTCGTGACATGATTAAGAAGTTGCAACACTTAAAACAAGGTAGTGAAACGGTAACAAAATATTATGATGATTTACAAACTACCTTGTTGCATTCCTCTTTAGAAGAAAGTGAAGATGATTTTATGGATATATTTTGGGGAGGATTAAACCGTGATATTCAAGAGATACTAATTCATGAAGAGTGTTATCCTATGGACCATTTGTTTCATCTTGCTTGCAAAGCTGAACAGGAAATAAAACGACGTGTTGGCCATGAGGAGAACAAGCGCACGGTGCACATTCCAAGAGTTGATATGATTGTTCCTTCAACTACTAGGCATACTATGACAACCACATCCGTTGTTATCAGGACTACATCGCCTCCACCATGTGACACATCGGCCCCGAGAGTGGCTACATCATCTGAGTTGATCATAAGAGGTAATGACAAAGGTACTGATCTTCCATCTCTACATGAGAATGATGAATGCCTTGTCAATTTGAATGCACCATCTGATGAGCTACCCACTACTTTGATCACACCACCTATTTTAGAGGACTACGTTGATAATTTAACTTTGCCATGTGATCAAACAACTGAAATACCAACAATTTTGAGTGCACCCATTGAATTAAGTATTGATGCAAAAGAACCAATGTTTAATCATTTTGATATGACCTCTAATCTTGGTGATGATTCTGTGTTGAATGACTTATTGCATGTTTGCTTATTTAAGCATGTTGTAGCATGTAAATTTGATGCAAGTAAGGTTTATTCACCAATGTTGGGATGGTTTAATGATGAACATTGTCAATCTTTTGAAATGAGTAAGAGCTTCACTTATATGTGCAAACTGAGTTGCAATATTTTCATGCCTTCTACTTCTTGTGCTAATTTTTTGGCTTTAGATTTTATGAACTATGCAAGTTACTCATCTATTCATGTGTCATATATGCAAAAATCAAAGGAAGTAAAAATGGATGACATATACATATACAACATGTACACCTTGTCTCTTTTGTTAGCCACATTTCAGATTAAGCAATGCCGAGGACAGCTTTATTTTCAAGAAGGGGAGGATGATGAGGACATGACTACCTTGGATATGACCAAAAATATTGCATATATGCATATTTGTCAGGTGATTTCTAGTGCAAACTATTCAATAATCTATTTGTGTTATCCAGAACAAAAATACTTCACACACTTTTGTGTTTTGTCTAATTGCAGGTGTATGGGACATTTGTACAATCCACATATGAAGATAAGGAAGAAAGAGATGTTTATTTGCTGTCCAAAAAGTTCTCTCACGTCACTTTTGGCCCAAGAGAAGATAGAGTCCAAGTCTCTCACGTTCTGGATTCAGATTCGGACTGCACAGACATACCTGACTCAAAACGCACACAAGTTTTTCATACGGACTCCGAATTGGGTGATTCTTTTTTTGTTGGAAACTATATTTCGTGCACTTTCCAACCCAAGTGGAATCACCTTCAAATTCGTCCGGAGCGTTGAGTTGTGGACGAAATAATCTGATGCTGCAGCAGAATCCGAGTCAAACTACAAGTCCAAAGGTGTTACATCACCTCCACTTGGGCCCATTGGCCTTGTACGACCTAGATTTAGTTTAAGGCTGCCTTGGGACGTCCTCCCACCTCCTTGGCCGCCACCCCTTGCTCCTATATAAGTAGATCCATCTAGTAGCTTTTCCTTGGGATTTGTTTAGTTAAAAGTTAGCCATTGCAACTTCGTGTACTTCGTTTGTGTCCAACGACCAGACCAAGACCGCTTACGGATCCACACCTTTATCAATACTTCATATATACTCGCAATATTCAGATTGCTTTTATCATATTCTTGCTTGTTCTTCGATTGCTTGCAGGAATAGACCTTCGTGGTCAGGTTGATTGTGCTCCGGCGTGGTCAATAACCTCTCAGAGTTGGTTTAGCGATTGCTAAGGCGCAACGTCGTGCACGTTTGTAGTCGGATCATCAAAGTCGTCTCCACCAAATCGATAGTTATCATCTCATCGAAAGATCGGGACACCCCGCCTCTATCATGGGTTGAAGCCGTAGACGACCTCGAAGGGGGACTTGCCGGTTGTCGAATGTCTTGCATGGTTGTAGGCGTACTCGCCGATGGGTAGACACTCCTCCCACTCCTTGATGTTCTTCTTGATCAACACGCGAAGTAGAGTGGAGAGTGTACGGTTCGTCACCTCCGTTTGGCCGTCGGTTTGAGGATGGTATGCGTATGAGAACAAGAGCTTGATTCCGAGCTTGGCGCATAGGGTCTTCCAAAAGTAACTCAAGAACTTGACGTCGCGGTCGGAGATGATTGTCTTTGGTACTCCATGGAGACGCAAGATTTCCCTACAAAAGAGATTTGCAACGTGTGAATCATCGTCTATCTTGTTGCAAGGGATGAAATGTGCCATCTTAGAAAATCGGTCCACAACAACAAACACGGAATCCTTGCCATTTTGAGTTCTAGGAAAACCAAGTACAAAATCCATGCTAATGTCTTCCCAAGGTTGATAAGGAATAGGAAGAGGCATGTAAAGACCATGGGATTGAGCTTTAGACTTAGCTTTGCGACATGTAGAGCATCGGGTGGTGAAGCGTGAGACGTCTCGAAACATCTTGGGCCAAAAGTAGTTCTTGGATAGCGTGGCGAATGTCTTATCTCGTCCAAAATGTCCCATGAGTCCGCCTCCATGAGCCTCTTGCAAAAGTAGCAAACGAAGAGAAGACTCGGGAATGCATAGTTTGTTAGCTTTCATAAGATAAGCACCCGTGATATAACATTGTTCCCAAGAAGTATGCGTCAAACACTGATGAGGACATCAATACCATTGTTACACCCACAACCCCTGCTGCTATATATACTGGACCAATTACTAGAGCTCGCGCATGCCAACTAAATTACCAGGTACTTTCGTTTCTTGATAATGATTCTAATGTTCAAGAGAATATGATGCTGCCTAAATTGGATACATTTGTTTAGCTTACAAATGAAGGGCCTAGCTTGGAGAAGGATGAACATTGGAGCAGAAACAAGCATGAAGATGATGGCATGCGCAAGGGGAACAAGAACGGAGTTACAAGTGATGATTTCAGGACTTTGAAGCCACCATAATGGGTGCATGAAGCCTTGGACGAAGTATACAAGATGCCACTTCATAAATTTCGTCCCGAGGCTATTCTAGGTGTTGCGTCACCTTATTATTGGGCCAGGCCCATGTAATTTCGAAATACATAAGTATAGGCTATTTTTAGAGTCCGTATGTGTGGGGAAACAAGAGATAGGGTTGATTTGGGACCCCTCCACCAAGGGCCACGAAATTCCCCCCCTCTTCCTCCATATATACAGCCCTTAGGGCACCGTTTAGACTTTGGGTTTTGTTTAGATTAAAAGTTCGCCATAGCTGTAACTTTGCGTACTTCGTTTGTGTTCAACGACCAGACAAAGGCGTCACAGAACCCCACCTTGATCAATAAAGCTTTCATCTTATATTCACAATATTCTGATTGCAATCTCAGTTTCTTGCTTGTTCTTCGTTTGCTCGCAGGAAACAGACCCTCGTGGTTAGGTTGATCGTGCTCCGGCGTGGTCAATAACCTCTCGGAGTTGGTTTAGCGATTGCTAAGGCGCGACGTCCTCGCACGTACGTAGTCGGATCGTCAAAGTCGACTTCCACCAAAGCGATATCCATCATCTCATCGAAGGACGGGACACCTTTGCCTCTATCAAACACTTAGCATAAGGAATAGCAAACGATGGATCATTAGCATACAAGTCTTTTATGTGCTCAAAGCCAATAACATTTAACTCAAGTTTAGTGACAAGCGTGCATATGCGTGAAAGCGCATCCGCAACTACATTTTCCTTACCCTTAATGTACTTGGTCACATAGGGGAAAGATTCAGTAAATTCACTCCATTTGGCATGACACTTGTTCAACTTAGTTTGACCTTTTAAGTACTTAAGCGTTTCATGATCGGTATGGATGACAAACTCATGAGGTCTAAGATAATGTTCCCAAACATGTAGCACATGCACTAAAGCATACAATTCTTTGTCATAGATGGGATAGTTAAGTTGAGCACCGGAGAGTTTTTCACTAAAATATGCAATGGCTCGTTTTTCTTGCATCAAAACTCCGCCAATTCCGGTACAACTTGCATCACAATGAACCTCAAAAGTTTTGTCAAAATTGGGCAAAGCAAGAATCGGAGCATGAGTAAGCAAAGACTTGAGCTCATCAAAAGCGGTGGATTGCAAAGGTCCCCAAACAAAAGGAGCATTCTTCTTACTCAAGGCATGCAAAGGAGCTGCGATAGTGCTAAAATCTTTCACAAAGCGATGATAAAAACCTGCTAGACCAAGAAAACTACGCACTTGTTGCAAATTGGATGGTTGGGGCCAAGTTGTAATTGCTTCAATTTTTGATTCATCAACATGGACACCCTTGGAAGAGACAACAAAACCCAAGAAAACCACTTTGTCAACACCAAATGTGCACATTTTCATGTTTGCATAAAGACTTTCCTTGCGAAGGGTTTGCAAAACAGCCCTAACATGATTAAGATGCTCTTTCATGGTTTTGCTAAACACAAGAATATCATCGAAGTAAACCACAACAAAGACTCCAATATAAGGGCGAAGCACATAATGCATGAGACGCACGAAAGTACCGGGAGCCTCCGACAAACCCATAGGCATGACTAACCATTCATATAAGCCAAATTTGGTTTTGAAAGCAGTTTTCCATTCATCACCCTCTTGAATGCGGATTTGGTAATAGCCACTTTTAAGATCAATTTTTGAGAAAAAGTTGGCTCCACTAAGTTCATCAAGCATATCATCTAAGCGAGGAATGGGATGCCTATAGCAAACGGTAATAGCATTTATAGGTCTACGATCGGAGCACAAGCGAAAACTTCCATCGGACTTAGGCACAAGTATAACCGGAACGACACAAGGGCTTAAGCTTTCACGTACATGACCGTTGTCGATCAATTGTTGTACTTATCGTTGTGATGCGGAGCATCCTTTGACTACTCGCATCGACACTCCATCACCAACGCAAGCTCCAAGTGGACCAATGACACGAGCACGTGCACGCGCCATCGAAAACGAGGTTGATTCTCTCCTCTTCGAGTTTCGCTCGGTTTCACATGAGAGTTGGATTCTACCGTCATCGGAACATTGTGCATGCTTAGGTACCAAGAAGACAATGGTGAGAAGGAGAAGACGGAGACTCAAGTGACCTCGAGGCAAGAGAAGGAAGAGAAGGAAGAAGAGGACGAGAAGGAGAAGACCGAGGAGAAGAAGAGGCTGCAGCCCCTGGACTCCCCGGGTGCCCGGCTGCCAAGGCCCCGGGTGCCCGGCCACAGCCTGGGAGGCGCCCCAGCCGGCCCCGGGTGCCCGGCCTACCTCCAGGACCACGCCAGCCCACCCCGGGTGCCCGGCCAGCTGGCCCCGGGTGCCCGGCCTGGCCTGGGCCGCATCTAGCCCACACCCCGGGTGCCCGGGCCATCACCCCCGGGTGCCCGGCCGGCCCCGCCCAGCCTCCTGCCACCGCCCCGGGTGCCCGAGCTTTGGACCCCGGGTGCCCGGTCTACTGCCAGCCGGCTCCCGTGACCGGTCCGGGTGCCCGGCCGGTTTAACCCCGGGTGCCCGGACCCTTCCTCCGTGGCCGCGTGTTTTGGTCTTTTTGGGCCTTGTATCCACCTCCCTTCATGTGTTTCGTCCCTAGACTATATAAGTGCACCCCTAGGTCCTTTGGAAGGATAGCAAAGATTAGACTAAATATTTGTGAGCCTTTGCTTCTTGTATCCCCTCCTCCAAGGAGTTCAAGCCCCCACCTTGGGAAGAATCCATAGGATTATCAAGGCCTCCTCTTGGAGAAGATCATCAAGACCTCACATAGTGGGAAGAATTTTACCAAGTGCTACTCTCCTTGTATTGATCTTGTTAACTTGTGGATCTTATGTGTGCCCCTCTAGTGGATGTGATACTTGGGTTTGCTTGAGTGAATTGTTCTTGGTGTTCTTGGTGTTCTTGAGTTTTTCCTCCTTTTCCCCCTCCAAGAGTGAAAAGATCCTTCCTAGGCTTTGACCCTACAACATCTTGGTATCATGAGCAAGGTTTATTCACATCTTGGAGTCCCATCCCCCCATTTGCTAGCTTGATTTTGTTGTTTTTTGTCCAAATCCGAAAATCCCCACAAAAATAGCCCCAAATTTTTTTCTTTCAATTTGTTGGATCTTGTGAGATTTGGTTGTTTTGGTCCATGGATTTGATGTTTGGCAAGTGGATCTAGCCCCTCCCCAACAATCCCCACCCTTCCCACCACGAAATCCACCGAATTTGGCATTTCCCCCAAATTTTCTGCCCAAATCGGCCACCACCGGGTGCCCGCACCTCGAACCAACGGGCACCCGCACCGCGCCCAGCTACCCCCGTGCACCCGCACCTCACACCCCCGGGCACCCGCACCCCCCTAAATCAGCCCACTTCCAACACCATTTTGGCCATAACTTCCACCTCCCAAGCCCGTTTTTCGTGTTCTTTAGCTCGTTTAGAAGCCCTTGACATCCCCCATCCACGCATCCCATTACCACCACCATTAACCCCATCCAAACAATCATCACAAATACACCCACCTTCCGCATTTGACCGCTTTTGTGTTTCCTAAGGTGTTTCGTCTACTTAGGAGCGTGTGACATCTTTGCCACCATCATCGACTCGGAGTCATCTGCATCACTAACCGTAAGAAAGGACGGTAACCTCGACGACACTTACTCCTTACCTTGCTTTTGCATTGATAGCCCGAGCCACTTTGCGTCGCTTACCCATTGAGACTAGCAAGTTGAGAATTGCCGGGCCACGCTATTGTGCACCATAGTGATCGTGTTATCATCTTAGTGCCATAAGTCTCTCCCGTGCATATCATACATACTTGTCTCATATCTTACTCGGCTCTAGCATCAAGCATAGAGAAAAAAAAGTGAAGAAAAGCTTTTAAGCAAAAGAGGAGCAACAAAGAGCTTGTAAGCAATAGAGTGAGCCATTTGCATACCTATATAATCTTGGTCATCGCATACATACCATAGTTGGGATTGAAGACGACACGATTCTCTCATAGGTAGGTGCACAAGCGTATCTTGCCCATTTGAGCAATCGAGCTAGTGTCTCTCGAGCATTCGCACAACAAGAGCATTTTCCGTGGTTGCACATTTTGATCTCACCCCCTTGGTTGTGCGGATCCCATCTATCTTCCGTGCGTGTGTACCTAGTGATACCGTTGGGTTTGATCTATTTGCTTTACTTGCATTTTTGTGAACCTTCTCAACCTTATCGATATCTTGACTAACATTTGCTTGAAATTTTTCCCACCATCCTAACCGAGCTACTACATAAGCCTTTTACTTGTAGGTGTGAGAAGCAAACCCGGTTCCAATTCTCCTATTGTGGCATTACATTGAGTGACACTCGTTACATCTTCAATCCTCGGAGAAGGTAACTTTGGTATTCTTCTCTCACTTTCCTACTCACCCCACTTGGTTATGATGGATAGGCCAAGCGCGTCGTCGAACCCACCTTTCGAGGAGCAAGGTGATGATTCTGGATATGTCTCCAAGAACCACTTCTTCATCACGCAACGAGCGCTTCATCAAGAAAACGTCGCATTGGGTCAACACTTCGAACAACTCGCCTCCGACCTTCGTCAAAACCTCGATGACAAATTCAACACACAAATGGAAGAGCTCCGCAACATGATCATTCGACGCCCGTCTTCCTCTTCGGCTTCTTCAAGATGGCGCCACTCAAGTCACCGTACAAGTCGGCAATCTTCGGACTACTCCTCTTATTATGCAAGTCCACCACGAGCTCGCCCTCCTCGACGTGATCATCATCAAGCTCACCAAGCTCAAGAAAATCCATTCCATGGCAATGGATTACAAGACCGAGTTCGAGCACGTGAACGGATGCGACACCAAGTCCCTCATGAAGCAATGGAGCAAGAGCAAATACCTCCACAAGTACCACTTCAAGCCCCTCAAGACGGTGATCCACTTCGACAAGCAGAAGAACAACATGAAGCACAAGCCCTCGACCGTGAAGCTCAAGCACTTGAAGCACAAAAAGCTCTACGCGAGGCCACTAGAGCCGTTGAAGTCCGCAACCGCCAAGTGCGAGAACAAGAGGAAGCTCTTCGTCGCAAGATACAAGAGGAAGCTGCCCGACGCGAAGAACAACAAGAAAGGCGCAACCAAGCGCACAGTCCTCGCCCTCCTCCACAACAAGAGCGACACCAAGTGGAACAAGTGCTTCAAGACCCTCCTCCACGCCAAGAGCGACATCATGAGGAACGAGCATTTGAGGACTTTCCAAGGCAAGAGTGATATCACAATCGCTATCAAAATGAAGAACTCCGCTACGGCAAGCTCAAGTTCACCATGCCAAAGTTCTCTGGAAGCAACGTTCCCGAAGAATATCTCTCTTGGGCATTGAAGGTGGACAAGATTTTTCGCCTACACAACTACGATGAAGAAAAGAAGATAGCAATGGCCTCTCTCGAGTTCCAAGACTACGTTCTCATTTGGTGGGAACAAGTGATCGAGCGACGACATACAAGAGGCGAACCACCAATCACAAGTTGGGAAGCTATGAAGGAAGTCATGAGAGCCCGCTTTGTGCCTACTCACTACACTCGAGATCTTTTCAAGAAGTTGCAACTCCTCAAGCAAGGCACCAAGATGGTGGAAGAATACTATCAAGAAATGGAGATTGCCATGATATGAGCCAATGTCAAGGAAGATGACGAGCAAACAATGGCACGCTTCTTGAATGGCCTCAACCACCCAATCAAGCGGATCGCCGTCTTCCAACCATGCTCCAACCTTCTGGAGCTAGTTCATCAAGCGACCAAGGCCGAGCGACAAGTGCAAGATGACTTCAAATATGCCAAGTACTCGTCCAAGACCTACGGCTCCTACTCTCAAGCTCCCGCGACTTCGGCACCTCCTACATCAACTCGAGCCTCACCAAGTACCGGCGAAAAGTCAAGTTCCAAGCAAGTGGCACCTTCCTCGACTCGTCCTATGACAAGCACCTACAAATCCAAAACTCCTTCATCTTCGGCGCCTCCCGATGATCCCGTTAAGACAAGTTCCATCAAGTGATTCACATGTGGCGGCCGAGGCCACAAGTTCTTCCAATGCACCAACAAGCGAATGATGATCTTCAACGATGACGGCACATATGACTCAATGAGTGAAGAAGAAATGGAAGCCATTGAGCACGTGGCCATGCACCGACGCGTGAATGAAGATGAAGATGACCAAGTCTTTTGTGATAATGATTCAAGTCCCTCTCTCGTGGTCTCCAAGGTATTGACGCTCCAACACCACCAAGAAGAAGACCAACGGTGCCACATCTTCCACACCAAGGCCGACATCAATGGAAGGTCCGTCAAGGTCATCATCGATGTAGGTAGTTGCCACAATTTGGCGAGTGAAGAACTATGCTCCAAGCTTCAATTGGTCAAGAGGAAGCATCCGCACCCTTACAAGGTTCAATGGCTAAGTGACTCCGGCACTGTCCGAGTTGAGCATACGGTCCAAGTTTCCTTCAAAATTGGTGCATATGAGGACACTTTGGAGTGTGATGTGGTCCCAGTGACCGTTTGCCACCTCCTTCTTGGTCGACCATGGCAATTCGACCGTGGTGTTATCCACAATGGGCGTACCAACCACTATAGCTTCAAGATGAAAGGGAAGGAATATGTGCTACTACCTATGTCTCCTAGTCAAGTGATAGCCGACAAGCAAGCCACCCATCATAGAGAGAAGAGTGAGAAAGTGAGCCACCAAAACGTGAGTGAGAGCCACAAGCCAAACTTGAGCGCCTCTTCGCCTAGAGAGAAAAATCTCATATTATTTGCCACAAAAAGTGAGATGAGAGAAGTGTGTGAGAACCCATCGAGTGTGATGCACTTTGTCCTTGTGTGCAAGGATGGAGAACCAAAAACTAACACCATTCACGAGCTACCTTTGGTGTTTCAATCTCTTTTGCCGGAATTTCAAGATGTTTTCCCCGATGAGCTACCTCTGGGTCTCCCTCCTCTTCGCGGCATTAAGCATCGAATCGACCTCATCCCCGGAGCTCCTCTTCCAAACAAAGCTCCCTACCGCGTCAACCCCGAAGAGACAAAGGAGATACAATGGCAAGTACAACAACTAATCGACAACGATCATGTACGTGAAAGCTTAAGCCCTTGTGCCGTTCCCGTTATACTTGTGCCCAAGCAAGACGGTAGTTTTCGCTTGTGTTCCGATTGTCGACCCATAAATGCTATTACCGTTTGCTATAGGCATCCCATTCCTCGCTTAGATGACATGCCTGATGAACTTAGTGGAGCCAACTTTTTCTCAAAAAATGATCTTAAAAGTGGCTATTATCAAATCCGCATACAAGAGGGTGATGAATGGAAAACTGCTTTCAAAACCAAATTTGGCTTATATGAATGGTTAGTCATGCCTATGGGTTTATCGGAAGCTCCCGGTACTTTCGTGCGTCTCATGCATCACGTGCTTCGCCCTTATATTGGAGTTTTTGTTGTGGTTTACTTCGATGATATTCTTGTGTTTAGCAAAACCATGAAAGAGCATCTTAATCATGTTAGGGCTGTTTTGCAAACACTTCGCAAGGAAAGTCTTTATGCCAACATGAAAAAGTGCACATTTGGTGTTGACAAAGTGGTTTTCTTTGGATTTGTTGTCTCTTCCAAGGGTGTCCATGTTGATGAAACTAAAATTGAAGCAATTAAAAATTGGCCCCAACCAACCAATTTGCACAAGTGAGAAGTTTTCTTGGTCTTGCGGGTTTTTATCGTTGCTTTGTGAAAGATTTTAGCACTATCGCCGCTCCTTTGCATTCTTTGAGCAAGAAGAATGCTCCTTTTGTTTGGGGACCTTTGCAATCAACCGATTTTGATGAGCTCAAATCTTTGCTTACACATGCTCCGATTCTTGCTTTACCCAACTTTGACAAAACTTTTGAGGTTCATTGCGATGCAAGTGGTACCGGAATTGGTGGAGTTTTGATGCAAGAAAAACGAGCTATTGCTTATTTTAGTGAAAAACTTTCCAGTGCTCAACTTAACTATCCCATATATGACAAAGAATTGTTTGCATTAGTGCGTGTGTTACATGTGTGGGAGCATTACCTTAGACCGCATGAGTTTGTCATGCATACCGATCATGAAACACTTAAATACCTCAAAGGTCAAACCAAGTTGAACAAAAGGCATGCTAAATGGAGTGAATTCATTGAATCTTTTCCCTATGTGATAAAGTACATTAAGGGCAAAGAAAACGTGGTGGCGGATGCCCTTTCTCGCAAATGCATGTTACTTACTCAACTTGAATTGAATGTCATTGGATTCGATCATATCAAAGATTTGTATGAGAGTGATGTGACTTTTGCTACTCCTTACGCTAAGTGTGTGACGCATACTTCTTGGGAACGATACTATATCAAAGATGGTTACCTTATGAGAGCTAACAAACTATGCATTCCCAAGTCCTCTCTTCGTTTGCTGCTTTTGCAAGAGGCTCATGGAGGTGGACTCATGGGACACTTTGGACGCGAAAAGACTTTTGCCACGCTCTCCAAGAACTATTATTGGCCCAAGATGTTTCGCAATGTTGCCCGCTTCACCAACCGGTGCTCTACATGTTGCAAAGCTAAGTCACACTCTCAATCTCATGGTTTACATATGCCTTTACCTATCCCACATCAACCTTGGGAAGACATTAGCATGGATTTTGTGCTAGGATTACCTAGAACTCAAAATGGCAAGGATTCAGTTTTTGTTGTTGTGGACCGTTTCTCTAAAATGGCTCATTTTATCCCATGCAATAAGATAGACGATGCTTCATATGTTGCAAATCTCTTTTGTAGGGAAATCTTGAGGTTGCACGGCGTGCCAAAGACAATTGTGTCGGATCGAGACGTCAAGTTCTTAAGCTACTTTTGGAAGACACTATGCGCCAAGCTCGGGATCAAGCTACTATTCTCCACGGCATATCATCCTCAAACCGATGGCCAAACGAAAGTCACCAACCGGACGCTTGGGACTCTCCTACGTGTGTTGATCAAGAAGAACATCAAGGAGTGGGAGGAGTGCCAAACAATCACCGAGTACGCCTACAATCGTGCAAGACACTCCACAACCGGCAAGTCCCCCTTCGAGGTTGTCTATGGTTTCAACCCTTTGTCGACCTTGGACATCCTTCCTCTATCGCTTCAAGAACGAGCAAACATGGACACAAGTACAAGAGCCGCCTACCTCAAGAAGATGCATGAAGAAACACGTTCCACGATCGAGAGCCACGTGCAACGCCTCTCCGCCAAGCTCAACATCAACAAGTCTCCGATGGTGTTCCAACCGGGTGATCAAGTATGGATACATCTCCGCAAAGACCGCTTCCCCAACGAACGCAAGTCCAAGCTACTACCACGAGCCGACGACCCATTCAAGGTGATCGCACGCTACAATGGCAACGCCTACAAGGTCGACATCCCACGCGACAAGTACAACATGAGCGACAACTTCAATGTCAAAGACTTGGCCAAGTACCATGGTGATGAAGAGCATGATCCGTGGATGGATCTCTCCCAAGGGGGGGAAGATGATGCAGAGCATCCTTCGACTACTTGCATCGACACTCCATCACCAACGCAAGCTCCAAGTGGACCAATGACACGAGCACGTGCACGCGCCATCGAAAACGAGGTTGATTCTCTCCTCTTTGAGTTTCGCTCGGTTTCACATGAGAGGTGGATTCTACCGTCATCGGAAACATTGTGCATGCTTAGGTACCAAGAAGACAATGGTGATAAGGAGAAGACGGAGACTCAAGTGACCTCGAGGCAAGGGAAGGAAGAGAAGGAAGAAGAGGACGAGAAGGAGAAGACCAAGGAGAAGAAGAGGCTGCAGCCCCTGGACTTCCCGGCTGCCCGGCTGCCAAGGCCCCGGGTGCCTGGCCACAGCCTGGGAGGTGCCGCAGCCGGCCCCGGGTGCCCGGCCCCAAGGCCCCGGGTTCCCGGCCTACCTCCAGGACCACGCGAGCCCACCCCGGGTGCCCGGCCAGCTGGCCCCGGGTGCCTGGCCTAGCCTGGGCCGCGTCCAGCCCACACCCCGGGTGCCCGGGCCATCACCCCCAGGTGCCCGGCCGGCCCCGCCCAGCCTCCTGCCACCACCCCGGGTGCCCGGGCTTTGGACCCCGGGTGCCCGATCTATTGCCAGCCGGCTCCCCTGACCGGTCCGGGTGCCCGGCCGGTTTAACCCTGGGTGCCCGGACCCTTCCTCCGTGGCCGCGTGTTTTGGTCTTTTTGGGCCTTGTATCCACCTCCCTTCATGTGTTTCGTCCCTAGACTATATAAGTGCACCCCCTAGGTCCTTTGGAAGGATAGCAAAGATTAGACTAAACATTTGTGAGCCTTTGCTCCTTGTATCCCCTCCTCCAAGGAGCTCAAGCCCCCACCTTGGGAAGAATCCATAGGATTATCAAGGCCTCCTCTTGGAGAAGATCATCAAGACCTCACATAGTGGGAAAATTTTACCAAGTGCTACTCTCCTTGTATTGATCTTGTTAACTTGTGGATCTTATGTGTGCCCCTCTAGTGGATGTGATACTTGGGTTTGCTTGAGTGAATTGTTCTTGGTGTTCTTGGTGTTCTTGAGTTTTTCCTCCTTTTCCCCCTCCAAGAGTGAAAAGATCCTTCCTAGGGTTTGACCCTACAACACGTTGAATCTCCTTGGTTTCTTCGGGATTGACACGGTATGGAGCTTTGTTTGGAAGTGGCGCTCCGGGGATGAGGTCGATTTGATGCTCAATGCCTCGTAGAGGAGGTAGACCCGGAGGTAGCTCATCGGGAAAAAATCTTGGAATTCCTGCAAAAGAGATTGAAACACTAAAGGTAGCTCGTGAGAGGTGTTAGTTTTTGGTTCTCCATCCTTGCACACAAGGACAAAGTGCATCACAGTAGATGGGTTCTCACACACTTCTCTCATCTCACTTGTGGCAAATAGTATGAGGTTTTTCTCTCTAGGCGAAGAGGCGCTCAAGTTTGGCTTGTGGCTCTCACTCACTTTTTGGTGGATCACTTTCTCACTCTTCTCTCCACGATGGGTGGCTTGCTTGTCGGCTATCACTTGACTTGGAGACATAGGTCGTAACACATATTCCTTCCCTTTGATCTTGAAGCTATAGTGGTTGGTGTGCCCGTTGTGGTTGACACCACGGTCGAATTGCCATGGCCTACCAAGAAGGAGGTGGCAAACGGTCATGGGGACCACATCACACTCCAAAGTGTCTTCATATGCACCAATTTTGAAGGAAACTTGGACCGTATGCTCAACTCGGATAGTGCCGGAGTCACTTAGCCATTGAACCTTGTAGGGGTGCGGGTGCTTCCTCTTGACTAACTGAAGCTTGGAGCATAGTTCTTCACTTGCCAAGTTGTGGCAACTACCTCCATCGATGATGACTGATAGAGGCAAAGGTGTCCCGTCTTTCGATGAGATGATGGATATCGCTTTGGTGGAAGTCGACTTTGACGATCCGACTACGAACGTGCGAGGACGTCGCGCCTTAGCAATCGCTAAACCAACTCCGAGAGGTTATTGACCATGCCGGAGCACGATCAACCTGACCACGAAGGTTTGTTTCCTATAGGCAAACGAAGAACAAGCAAGAAACTAAGATTGCAATCTGGATATTGCGAATATAAGAGGAAAGCTTTAATGATCAAGGTGGGGTTCTGTGACGCCTTTGCCTGGTCGTTGAACACAAACGAAGTACGCGAAGTTGCAGCTATGTCTAAACAAAACCCAAAGTCTAAACGATGCCCTAAGGGCTGTATATATGGAGGAAGAGGGGGGGGGGAATTTCGTGGCCCTTGGTGGAGGGGTCCGAAATCAACCCTAGCTCTTGTTTCCCCACACATACGGACTCTAAAAATAGCCTATACTTATGTATTTCGAAATTACATGGGCCTGGACCAATAATAAGGTGATGCAGCACCTAGAATAGCCTCGGGACGAAATTTATGAAGTGGCATCTTGTATGTTTCGTCCAAGGCTTCATGCACCCATTATGATGGCTTCAAAGTCCTAAAATCATCACTTGTAACTCCGTTCTTGTTCCCCTTGCGCATGCCATCATCTCCATGCTTGTTCTTACTCCAGTGTTCATCCTTCTCCAAGCTAGGCCCTTCATTTGTAAGCAAAACAAATGTATCCAATTTAGGCATCATCATATTCTCACGAACATTAGAATCATTACCAAGAAACAAAAGTACCTGGTAATTTAGTTGGCGTGCGCGAGCTCTAGTAATTGGTCCAGTATGTATGGCAGCAGGGGCTGTGGGTGTAACAATGGTATTGATGTCCTCATCATCCTCCCCTTCTTGAAATAAAGTCATCCTCGACTAAAGTTCATCTTCCTCACCCAAATAAGGCTTCAAATCTGCAATGTTAAAAGTGGGACTAACCCCAAAATCTGCAGGCAGCTCAAGTTTATATGCATTATTATTTATTTTCTCCAACACCTTAAAGGGACCATCAGCACGTGGCATTAGCTATGATTTGCGCCAATCAGGAAATCTATCCTCACGCAAATGTAACAAAACAAGATCTCCAGGTGCAAACACAACATGTTTTCTACCCTTATCCCCAGCAAGTTTATATTTAGCATTCATACGCTCAATGTTTTCCTTAGTTAACTCATGCATTTTTAAAATCAATTCAACACGTTGTTTAGCATCAAAATTAACCTTCTACGAAGATGGAAGAGGCAACATATCAATAGGTGCACGAGGTGGGAAACCATACACAACTTCAAAAGGGCACATCTTAGTAGTAGAATGCAATGAACGATTATAAGCAAATTAAATATGAGGCAAGCATTCCTCCCACATTTTCTTATTATTCTTCAAAACAACCCTAAGCATAGTAGACAATGTTCTATTGACTACTTCAGTTTGTCCATCAGTTTGGGGGTGACAAGTAGTACTAAAAAGCAGTTTAGTCCCCAACTTAGCCCATAAACATCTCCAAAAGTGTCTAAGAAATTTAGTATCACGATCTGAAACAACAGTATTTGGCACACCATGCAAGCGAATAATTTCATGAAAGAACAAATCAGCAACATTAACAACATCATCACTTTTATGACATGGTATAAAGTGTGCAATTTTCGAGAATCTATCCACGACAACAAATATGCTATCCCTCCCCTTCTTTGTTCTAGGTAAACCTAAAACAAAGTCCATAGATATATCCTCCCAAGAAACAATAGGTATAGGCAAAGGCATATATAAACCATGAGGATTGAGTCGTGACTTAGCTTTTTGACATGTAGTGCAGCGAGCAATAAAACGCTCAACATCCCGTCTCATCTTTGGCCAAAATAATGTGTAGCAAGTACGTCCTCCGTCTTCTTCACGCCAAAGTGTCCCATTAGTCCTCCTCCATGCGCCTCCTGCAACAACAAAAGACGAACGGAGCTAGCTGGAATGCATAGCTTGTTAGCACGGAACACAAATCCATCATTAACGACGAACTTGTTCCATGTTCTTCCTTCTTTACAATTCTGCAATACATCTTTAAAATCAACATCATGCACATATTGATCTTTGATGGTCTCCAAACCAAATATTTTGAAGTCAAGTTGTGAAAGCATAGTATAGCGACGAGACAATGCATCAGCAATAACATTTTCTTTACCCTTCTTGTGTTTAATGACATAAGGGAAAGTCTCAATGAATTCAACCCATTTAGCATGTCTGCGATTCAGTTTAGCTTGACTTTTAATATGTTTCAAAGATTCATGATCAGAATGTATAACAAATTCTTTGGGACATAAATAATGTTGCCATGTTTCTAAAGTCCGAACAAGAGCATATAATTCTTTATCATAAGTAGAATAATTCAGACTAGGCCCACTCAATTTTTCAGAAAAGTATGCAACAGGTTTGCCATCTTGTAATAACACACCTCCTAATCCAATCCCACTAGTATCACATGCAAGCTCAAAAGTCTTATTAAAATCAGGAAGTTGGAGTAAAGGAGCATGTGTCAACTTATCTTTCAATACCATGAAGGCTTCTTCCTATGCGGTACCCCAAAGAAAAGGCACATCCTTCTTTGTAAGCTCGTTGAGAGGTGCAACAATGGTGCTGAAATCTCTCACAAAACGCATATAGAATCCAGCGAGGCCAAGAAAACTCCTCACTTGTGTGACCGTTTTGGGTTGTGTCCAACTCTCAATAGCTTCAATCTTGGCTTTGTCAACTTCAATTCCCTATGGAGTAACAACATAGCCAAGAAAAGATACTCGGTCGGTGCAAAAGGTGCACTTCCCAAGGTTACCAAACAAACCTGCATCACGTAGAGCAATAAAAACAGCACGTAAATGTTCCAAATGTTCTTCCAAATATCTGCTATAAATCAATATGTCATCAAAGTAAACTACCACAAATCGTCCAATCAAAGCACGTAAAACTTCGTTCATTAATCTCATGAAAGTACTAGGTGCATTTGTTAACCCAAAAGGGATGACTAACCACTCATATAATCGAAACTTAGTTTTAAATGCTGCTTTCCATTCATCTCCCAATTTCATACGAATTTGATGGTATCCACTACGCAAATCAACTTTGGAGAATATTGTAGAGCCAGTCAATTCATCAAGCATATCATCTAGCCTAGGAATAGGATGATGATAATGAATAGTAATATTATTAATGCCTCTACAATCAACACACATACGTGATGTACCATCCTTTTTCGGCACTAGAATAACAGGAACTGCACAAGGACTAAGGGATTCACATATATAACCTTTGTCGAGGAGCTCCTGTACTTGACGCATAATCTCCTTCGTCTCCTCTGGATTGGTACGGTATGGTGCACGGTTGGGTAATGATGCACCGGGAATTAAGTCAATCTGATGCTCAATCCCTCGAATGGGAGGTAATCCCGGTGGCACGTCTTGTGGAAAGACGTTAGCGAACTCCTGCAAAATGTTAGTGACAACAGGAGGCAAAGAGGAAGGCACGTCCTCGAATGAAAATAATGCCTCTTTGCACACAAAAGCATAGCAAACAAATTTGCTGAAATCTAGCTCATCAATATCAGATTTAGTGGCAAGTAAACATGCACTTTTCAATTTAATTTCAGAAGCAACACTAGATGGTTTACTATTAGGCTTCATTTGTTGCTCAAATTCTTTTGCCACAATCTGATTTTCACTCTTATTTTTCTCCTGTTTTGCTTTATTAGCTCTAATAATATCATCTTTCAAAATGGAATCAGGAGTCATAGGAAGCAAAGTAATATTTTTATCCTTATGAACAAGAGAATACTGATTGTTTCTACCATGGTGTACATAATTTTTTTATCAAATTGTCATGGTCGACCAAGTAATAAGGAACATGCTTGCATAGGTACCACATCACAATCAACATAATCAGCATATGTAGAGATACTAAAATGCACACGAACAGTACGTGTTACCTTAACCTTGCCGATGTTGTTGAACCATTGGATGTAGTAAGGATGTGGATGTGGTCTTGTGGTGAGAGATAGCTTCTCCACCATCTCCATGCTAGCCAAGTTGTTGCAGCTCCCTCCGTCTATGATGACGCGCATAGAACGTTCCTTCACAACTCCCTTTGTATGGAACAAATTGTGCCTCTGATTTTGCTCAGCTTGTGTGACCTGCACACTCAAAACACGTTGAGCAACTAAACATTCATACCTGTCAGCGTCTTCATGAGCCATGTATTGCGTCTCATGATCAGAATCATCTCCACCATGTTCTTCACGTGTAATAAGAGCCAAAGTCTCCTCATCATAGTCACTAGCGGACTCATACCCACCATCCTCAGTAGCAATCATCACACACTGAGATTTGCATTCTCTCGCATAATGATGTCTTCCCTTACAACGACTATAAATAATATCACTTGTGTGCCCTGTTGATGCCATGGAAGAAGAAGAACTCTGTGGAGGCCCGGCAGGTGCGCTCTTGGCAGATAATGGTGGTTGTGCCTGCTTTCTTGTATCACGGCTGGAGGTGGCACCTGATGGAGGTGCTGGTGCAGTTGAAGTAGAAGATGCACGCGGTGTCCATGATGAAGGTCGGCCTGCAGAAATTTAGTTCGCGCCAATGCTTGTTGATCCTGCACTTCACGTTCAGCTTTACAAGCAAGATGGAATAAACGAGTGATATTAGTATACTCCTTATACTCTAGAATGGTCTGAATCTCTCTATTTAATCCACCCATAAAACGTGCAAGCATAGCTTTATTCTCCTCAACAATACCACATCTAATCATGCCAGTTTGTAATTCCGGATAATATTCTTCTACAGAATTTTTCCCTTCTCTTAAGCGCTGCAATTTTTGAAGCAATTCACGTTGATAATATGGTGGAACCCTACAAGTACACATAGCAGTTTTCAAAGCAGCCCAAGTAGTTGGAATAGGGTATGTTTAGACCACCATACACATGCAAAACTAGTGAAAGCACAAACAGCAGCGGCAACCCGTCTCTCCTCAGGATATTGTAAACATGTAAATCGTTGTTCAGTTTCTAACTCCCAAGTAAGATATATATCAGGAACATATCTACCCTCAAATGGTGGAATATTCAATTTTAGTTTAGGAAGATGGTCATGATCTCGTACCTGAGGGAGAGCCCTACCATTGTGATTATTTGCATGTGGACGACCTGGTGGTTGTGGTGCAGGTGGTTGCAGGTAGTTCTGATTTTGATCAACCTCATCCTCGTAATCTCCCACATAATCCTCCTCCTCTGCATCAGCAGCAGGAGCCACAGAAGTATCAATAGCAGCACCAATAGTTTGGCCAAACGCAAGAGGGACACGGCTCGCTCGGCGGAGGGCTCTTTCACGACGTGGAGGTAGTCGTTGTTGTTGTTGTTGTTGTTGTTGTTGTTGTTGTTGTTGTTGTTGTTGTTGTTGTTGTTGTTGTTGTTGTAGAGGTGCGTTAGGTGCAGCGGGTGGTGGTGGTGGAAGACGCGCGAGCAATTCATTAAACTTGTTATCGAGCTTTGTTTCGAACGTCTTCTCCATGCCATCTATCTTCTCCATGGCCTCTTCAAATCTGTTTAGCACATCTTGCACCTGTCCACTCATCATTTGCTGAAATTTATCATGCAACTCCTTATTCGTCATGTTCTCCCAGTTAGTCTTGTCGGCTTGTGATCCTGGCATGGTTAGCAGCAATAGAAATACACAAGAATATGATCCTACAGACTACTAACAAGAGGTGGTGGTGGGTGTCACAAATCCGTCAAGCAAATCTCAAATTCTTACCAGTTCTTACCCAGCAGCAGGCGGTGATCGGCAACCGTTGTAGTCAAAACTCTCAAAGCTTGGATAGAGTGATTACCACGAAGAGTCAAACGCATGATGTAGATGTATGTGGAGCTCGGAAGGCTTATAATATGGTAGCAAAAAAAGCCAGCAATAATCAATTCAGAGATGCAAAGTTGAAGAAACGCTCAACGACGGTACTGTGCTGGTCCTAGGCTAGACTGTGCTAGAGACGCGAGCCTAGAACACTAACAAAGTCACGGCGTTGCACGTAAACAAGGGAGAAGCACACTCTGATTTTTTTTCGCTCTTTTTTTTGCGCTCCTCTTTTTTTTTGCGAAAAATCACTATAATGGCGAGTGTCTCAAAACTCTTCCTAGGTCAAACTGACAGGATGGGCATGATTTTTTTTGACAATTTTCTTTAGAAATCAGGGCAGCGTCGATGAAAAAGTGCGGCAAAAAATCACTATGATGGCGAGTGTCTCAAAACACTCCCTGGGACCTAAAAATAGGATAGGGAAAAAATATTTTCGGTCGCCGATTTTTTTTCCTGAGACCTACTCAGGCAAGGAAACACGAATCGGAAATTAGATGGATCTCAGAAACAAACCTACTACGAAAAGAACTCGGATTGGTGGTGGATATATGGTGGTAGGATATGGCAGCGGTGGTGGTATATGGCAACGGTGGTAGTATATGGATATGGATCGGTGGTGGTATATGAATATGGATTGGTGGTAGTATATGGATACGGATTCAGAGCGGTGGTGGTAGGTGGCAAGGGCGATGATGATGGTGCGGCGGCGGCGTGACAACTTATGACCAGAACTCGAAACTCTAAAAGACCAGACGCTAAGACCAGCAACTTGACGCGACGATGCAACCGCAAATTCAACAAAGCAAAATACTAAAAAGACTACGCAAAGGCTCAGACTGGTTCGGATAGGATGAACTAACCCTAATTTTTTTTGGCTTTTTCGTGGACTATAGGAAGAACAGATTCGATCTAAACTACGAAAAACTGTAAAATCTCACCGAGCAACCTGGAAATCTGATACCACTTGATAGAGGCAAAGGTGTCCCGTCTTTCGATGAGAATGGATATCGCTTTGGTGGAAGTCGACTTTGACGATCCGACTACGAACGTGCGAGGACGTCGCGCCTTAGCAATCGCTAAACCAACTCCGAGAGGTTATTGACCACGCCGGAGCATGATCAACCTAACCACGAAGGTTTGTTTCCTGCAGGCAAACGAAGAACAAGCAAGAAACTAAGATTGCAATCTGGATATTGCGAATATAAGAGGAAAGATTTATTGATCAAGGGGGGGGTTCTGTGACGCCTTTGTCTGGTCGTTGAACACAAACGAAGTACGCGAAGTTGCAGCTATGGCGAACTTTTAATCTAAACAAAACCCAAAGTCTAAACGATGCCCTAAGGGCTGTATATATGGAGGAAGAGGGGGGGGGGAATTTCGTGGCCCTTGGTGGAGGGGTCCGAAATCAACCCTATCTCTTGTTTCCCCACACATACGGACTCTAAAAATAGCCTATACTTATGTATTTTGAAATTACATGGGCCTGTCCCAATAATAAGGTGACGCAGCACCTAGAATAGCCTCGGGACGAAATTTATGAAGTGGCATCTTGTATATTTCGTCCAAGGCTTCATGCACCCATTATGGTGGCTTCAAAGTCCTAAAATCATCACTTGTAACTCCGTTATTGTTCCCCTTGCGCATGCCATCATCTCCATTCTTGTTCTTGCTCCAATGTTCATCCTTCTCCAAGCTAGGCCCTTCATTTGTAAGCAAAACAAATGTATCCAATTTAGGCAGCATCAAATGCTCATGAACATTAGAATCATTACCAAGAAACGAAAGTACCCGGTAATTTAGTTGGCGTGCGCAAGCTCTATTAATTGGTCCAGTATGTATGGCAGCAGGGGCTGTGGGTGTAACAATGGTATTGATGTCCTCATCAATGACCTTGACGGATCGTCCATTGATGCCGGCCTTGGTGTGGAAGATATGGCATCGTTGGTCTTCTTCTTGTTGATGTTGAAGAGTCAAGACCTTGGAGACAACGAGAGCGAGGCTCGTGTCTTCATCACAAAAGACTTGATCATCTTCTTTCTCGTTCACGCGCCGGTGCATGGCCACTTGCTCAAGAGCTTCCATTTCATCTTCACTCATTGAGTCATAGGTGCCATCGTCGTTGAGGATCATGGTGCGCTTGTTTGTGCATTCATAGGACTTGTGGGCTCGGCCGCCGCAAGTGAAACACTTGAAGGAGCTTGTCTTGAAGGTCTCATCGGTCGGAGTAGATGACGAAGCACGCGTCTTGAAGTTGCTTGTAGTAGGAGGAAGACGACTTGAACTTGACGAAGTTTTCTTGTAACTCGGATTGTCGTCGTTGCTTGGAGAAGGTTTGGTTGATGTAGATGTTGGAGGAGTTGTTGAGGCTTGGTTGTTGGAGAAGCCGTAGGTCTTGGATGAGTACTTGGCATACTTGAAGTCATCTTGCACTTGACGTTCCGCCTTTGTAGCTTGATGCACGAGCTCAATGAGGTTGGAGTAGGGTTGGAAGTCAGCGATCTTCTTGATGGGATGATTTAGTCCATTCAAGGATCGTGCCATTGTTTGCTCATCATCCTCCGTAACATTGGCTCGAATCATGGCAATCTCCATTTCCTTGTAGTATTCTTCAACATTCTTTGTTTCTTGCTTGAGGAGTTGTAGCTTCTTGAAGAGATCGCGGTTGTAGTAGGTTGGCACAAAACGTGCTCACATTACATCCTTCATTTGAGCCCAAGTGGTGATTGGAGGTTCACCTCTTGCTTGTCGGCGCTCAAGGACTTGTTCCCACCATATGAGCACATAGTCTTGGAACTCCAGTGATGCCATTGCGATCTTCTTCTCTTCCTCATAGTTGTGCAAACGAAAGATTTTGTCGACCTTCAATGCCCATGAGAGGTATTCTTCCGGATCATTGCTTCCATTGAACTTGGGCATTGTGAATTTGAGGTTGCCATAGCGTTGCTCTTCATTGTGTTGTTGGCGATGGTGATGTTGACGCCCTTGACGTGGAGGGTAATCATCCTCATGTTGCTCTTGGCGTGGAGAAAGTCCATGATGAACTTGCTCTTGTTGAACTTGAGGTTGAGGTGGGGCTTGACGAGCTTGTGAAGAAGCTTGTGGAGCTTGACGTTGCACACGCGGTTGGTAGTTCCTCTCTTGGATTTCTTCTCGAAGGGCTTCCTCTTGATTGCGCTATTCACGATTGCGGTTGGCGATAGCTCAACTTGATTCTTGCAGGGCACGTTGCGCCTCAAGAGCTTGCGCTTCTCGTTGTTGTTGTTGAAGATGTTGATCCTCGGCGTCTTGTTGCTCTTGTTGTAGACGCGCTCGTTCTTGTTCTTCTTGGCGACGAAGACGTTGTCGTTCTTGAGCTTGAGCAAAAGCGACTTGGTTTGATTGAGGACAAGGAAATTTCTCATCGACTTGCTCTTGTGAATGCTTGACGGGTAGCGGGTTGCGAGATGCATGACGGTCTTGACGCGCGGCTCGTCAAAGAGTGTTTGATGACGGTGTACTTGAGCCGGAGAAGGAGTCGTTGGAGTGTCGACTTGAGTGGCTCCGTCTTGAGTATGACGATGTAGAAGGAGGCCGGTTCACCAACAAGGCACGGATCTCGTCCATTCTTGCATCGTTCTCTTGCTTGTGCGCGTCAAGCTTGTTGTCGAAGTAGTCTCGTGTATGTTGCTCGGAGAGTCGCAAGTTGGTGGCGAGGTTGTCGATGCGGTCGTTCATTGCTTGTTGCTCTTGATGTAAGGCTCGTTGTGCACCAACGAGGTGGCTCTTGGTAACGTATGATGACATGTCGTCGTCTTGCTCGATGAAGAGTGGGTTTGTAGAAGTACTTGGCCTATCCATCATTCCAAGCAAAAATGTGAGTGGTAGAAGGAGAAGAACTTATACCAATGTACCTTTGACCGATGTTGATGATGAATCAAGTTCACTCAAATGCGGACAATGAAATAGCACTATTGGTATCAATTCTTGTCGGTTCTCACACCTACACAAGTAAAAGCTTATGGTGGAGCTTGGTTAGGATGGTGGCATAAAATTTGATGCAATTGAAAGTGAAATTCAATAATGTTGGAAAAGATTCATAAATTCGCAAATGCAACAAGTAGACCAAGCAAGTGGGGGTACACGGAAACACACACGCAAATAGATAAATGGGACTGTGCAAGCCAAAAGTGAGCCAAAATGTGGAATCCACGAAAATGCTCTTGTTGCACAATACTAGAGAGACGCTAGCACGATTGCACAATAGGCGGATACGGAGCTTGTGCACAACCTACTAGGCAAAAATACAATGATCTCCATCCCAAGTATGCTATATGTATGGTATTTTGGTGCTATGATCCAAGATGATCTTATATGACAATCTTAATGTAGTATGATGCTAGGGTTCTTGCTTATAAGCACTTTGCTTATCTTTCCTCTTTGCTTAAAAGCTTGGGTGGCTCTTTGACTTTTGAGCTCTTTTCTCATGCAAAACTTCACGAACCAAGATAGCAATTGTGTATGCTATGACAACTTTGTGACACACAAGTTGATTCCAAGATATGCACCACGGTGGTTTGGTATGTATGCTATGGAGTATGATCACTAATGAGCACAAGTCACGTTGCCGGCAATACTCAATGGCTACTGATGAGGACATCAATACCATTGTTACACCCACAGCCCCTACTGCTACATATACGGGACCAATTACTAGAGCTCGCGCACGCCAATTAAATTATCAGGTACTTTCGTTTCTTGGTAATGATTCTAATGTTCATGAGAATATGATGCTGCCTAAATTGGATACATTTGTTTTGCTTACAAATGAAGGGCCTAGCTTGGAGAAGGATGAACATTGGAGCAAGAACAAGCATGGAGATGATGCCATGCGCAAGGGGAACAAGAACGGAGTTACAAGTGATGATTTCAGGACTTTGAAGCCACCATAATGGGTGCATGAAGCCATGGACGAAATATACAAGATGCCACTTCATAAATTTTGTCCCGAGGCTATTATAGGTGCTGCGTCACCTTTTTATTGGGCCAGGCCCATGTAATTTCGAAATACATAAGTATAGGCTATTTTTAGAGTCCGTATGTGTGGGGAAACAAGAGATAGGGTTGATTTCGGACCCCTCCACCAAGGGCCACGAAATTCCCCCTCTCTTCCTCCATATATACAGCCCTTAGGGCACCGTTTAGACTTTGGGTTTTGTTTAGATTAAAAGTTCGCCATAGCTGCAACTTCGCGTACTTCGTTTGTGTTCAACGACCAGACAAAGGCGTCACAGAACCCCACCTTGATCAATAAAGCTTTCATCTTATATTCGCAATATCCAGATTGCAATCTTAGTTTCTTGCTTGTTCTTTGTTTGCTCGCAGGAAACAGACCCTCGTGGTCAGGTTGATCGTGCTCCAGCGTGGTCAATAACCTCTCGGAGTTGGTTTAGCGATTGCTAAGGTGCGACGTCCTCGCACGTTTGTAGTCGGATCGTCAAAGTCGACTTCCACCAAAGCGATATCCATCATCTCATCGAAAGACGGGACACCTTTGCCTCTATCAAGTGGTATCAGTTTTCAGGTTGCTCGGTGAGAATTTCCAGTTTTCCTAGATTAGATTTATTTTCTTACCTATTGTCCAAGAAAAAGCCACAGAAAAGAGTTAGATCTATTCATCCTTGGTCCAAGCCAGTCTGAGCCTTTGCAATTTTCTTTTCATTGCTTGCATAGTTGAATTATCGGTTGCATCGTCGTGTCGAGTTGCTGGTCTTAGTGTCTAGTTCGTTTAGAGTTTCGAATTCTGTTCACATTAGTCACGCCGCCGCTGCATCATTATCTCTTCCGCTGTCCACCACCCATCCATCAATTTCCACCACATGCTACCCACCATTCGTTGTCATAATAATAGTTGAGATCGTTCACATCTTCACTTCCTCCAATCTGCATCTTATCTAGTTTGTTTTGGAAAAAAGAGAAAAAAAAGTCAGAGAAAAAAAAGGAGAGAAAAAAAGTGTGAGGAAAAAAAAGAGAGAAGAAAAAAAACAAAATTGGATCTTTTTAGACTCAATCTCGTAGTTGAATTCGGATTGGAATCTGTTTTGTGCACTGTTCAGTAAAACAGGCACAACTTCCTCATACGAAGTCCGTTTTGCCTCCGCGAGTACTCAAAGGAAAGCTAGCGACGAGCCGCATCGAAATAGTTGAAGAAGCTAGTTCAATATTTGGCACCTCAAAATCGGCTTCTAAATAGGTCTTTTTGCCCTCCGAAGTTCATGAACACAGCTTATTCCAGTTTTTTAGGACAATTTTCGAATTTTTTGACTCCTCATATCAACTCGGAATTGAGTGATTCCTTTTGTGTTTGAAAGCTTGAGTCAATACCATTCTTGAAAAAAAACAAAAAAATCGGCACAAACTTTTTCAGAGGAAAGTTGGAGACAAAGTTGTTGATATATCCTGCTTGGCTGTTGTTTCACATCATTATCTTTACTGCCGTTGTGATCTTCACTTATATCTTGCTGTCCAGAGCTACTTAGTATCCTTCATTGATGCTAGTTGTGCTACGACGTGACCTCATTAGTGTTCTAGGCTCGCGTCTCTAGTTCGGTATAGCCTAGGACCAGCATAGTACCGTCGTTGAGCGTTTATTCAACATTGCATCTCTGAATTGATTATTGCTAATCTTTTGCTACCATATATAGCCAACCCAGCTCCACATATTTCTACACCGTGTATACGCATGTTCCCCTGGCAATCGCTTTACACAATCTTCGGAGTTATTTGACACCGCTAGTTGCCTCTCACCACCTGCTGCATGGTAAGAACTTGTAAGATATTGATATTTGCTTTACTGTGAGCATTATACAACCACATCCTACTAGTTCATAGGAACATTATTCTCGAATTTTGGTTCTTGTTTCTACTAATCATGACAGGTTCCAGAGATAGAAGTTCTTGGACGACGGACACATCTTCACCATCACGAGAGTTGGGACAACACACACAAGCATATGGTCAGATTATCTCTTTACCATCATTTGAGGGTAGATTTAATCCTGCTATTTATCTAGCTTGGGAGCTTGAAGTAGAACAAGTTTTTAGTCACCATGATTTTTCTGAACTTGAGAGAGTACGAGCTACCATTAAAGCATTTACTGGTTTTGCTTCTATTTGGTGGAGTGTACATTGTAAGAAAAACATTGATAACCAACCCACAAATTGGAAAGTTTTGAAAGCTGTAATGAGACAACAATTTTTTCCTCCTTACTATCGTCGTGAATTGCGTCGCAAATTGGAGCAATTAAAACAAGGCAGTAACACTGTTCATGCTTACTACCAAGAGTTCAAATCTTATATGCATCATTGTGACATAGAAGAATCTGAGGATGATACAATGAATAGATTTTTTGGTGGTTTGAACCATGATATTCAGGCAAGATTTCAGTATATTTCTCGTTGCATTACTGGTATGTATGTCCGTGCTTGTACCTTTGAGAGACAGATACAGGAGGATGCATTGGGTGACTACAACAACTACTATTCTAGTTCATGCTCACAATCGCCGGTTGGTTACTCCACTATTGCACCTACTAGAGCAGCCCCACCTCGGATTGTGAGCGCAATATCATCTCAAGAGTATGCTACATTGTCAACGTCCGTACCTACATCAGCTACATCTCTGCGAGGTAACAGTAAAGGTATTGATGATATAACTTCACATGAGAATGAAGCATGCCTAGTTAACTTGAATGCATCATGTGTTGAGTTACCTGTTGATTTGAGCACACCACCTATTTTAGAGACTCTTGTTACTGTCATGAATGCGTCATGTGATCAAACAACTGAAATATCAACAATTTTGAGTGCACCCATTGAATTAACTGTTGATGCAAAAGAACCAATGTTTAATCATTTTGATATGACCTCTAATCTTGATGATGATTCTGTGTCCAATGACTTATTGCATGTTTGCTTATTTAAGCATGTTGTAGCATGTAAATTTGATGCAAGTAAGGTTTATTCATGGAAGTTAGGATGGTTTAATGATGAACATTGCCAATCTTTTGAAGAGAATAAGAGCTTCACTTATATGTGCAAACTGAGTTCCAATATTTTCATGCCTTCTACTTCTTGTGATAATTTTTTGGCTTTAGATTTTATGAACAATGAAAGTTACTCATGTATACATGTGACATATGTGCAAAAATCAAGGGAAGTTAAAATGGATGACATATACATATACAACATGTACACCTTGTCTCTTTTGTTAGCCACATTTCAGATTAAGCAATGCCGAGGACGGCTTTGTTTTCAAAAAGGGGAGCATGATGAGGACATGACTACCTTGGATACGACCAAAAATATTGCATACATGCATATTTGTCAGGTGATTTCTAATGCAAACTATGAATAATCTATTTATGTTATCCAGAACAAAAATACTTCACACACTTTTGTGTTTTGTTTAATTGCAGGTGTATGTGACATTTGTACAATCCACATATGAAGACAAGGGAAAAGGAGAAGTTTAGGTTGTGTTCAAAAAGTCCTCTCACGTCACTTTTGGGCCAAGAGAAGATAGAGTCCAAGTCTCTCACGTTCTGGATTCAGATTCGGACTGCACAGACACACCTGACTCAAAACGCCAACAACTTTTTCATACGGACTCCGAATTGGGTGATTCTTTTTTTGTTCGAAACTAGATTTTGTGCTCTTTCCAACCCAATTGGATTCACCTTCAAATTCGTCTGGAGCGTTGAGTTACGGACGAAACAATCTGACATTGCAGCAGAATCCGAGTCAAACTACAAGCCCAAAGGTGTTGCATCACCTCCACTTGGGCCCATGAGCCTTGTACGACTTAGGGTTAGTTTTAGGCTGCCTTGGGATGTCCTCCCACTTCCTTGGCCGCCACCCCTTGCTCCTATATAAGTAGATCCATCTAGTAGCTTTTTCCTTGGGATTTGTTTAGTTAAAAGTTAGCCACTGCAACTTCGTGTACTTCGTTTGTGTCCAACGACCAGACCAAGACCGCTTACGGATCCCCACCATTATCAATACCTCATATATATTTGCAATATTCAGATTGCTTTATCATATTCTTGCTCGTTCTTCGATTGTTTGCAGGAATAGACCTTCGTGGTCAGGTTGACCATGCTTCCGGCATCGTCAGTAACCTCAGAAGATTGGTTTAGCGATTGCTAAGGTGCAACGTCGTGCACGTTTGTAGTCGGATCGTCAAAGTCGTCTCCACCAAATCGATAGTTATCATCTCATCGAAAGATCGGGATACCCTCGCCTCTATCAGCTAGTCTCGATGGGTAAGCTACGCAAAAGTAAGGCCATGTGGGGTATCAATGCAATTGCAAGGTATGACAAAGATGTCGTCGAAGTTATCGTCCTTGGCGATGTTGAGTAGTCGATGGAGATGAGCGGTGGTGATGGTGATGTTGAACCGTACCTATATAGCTGAAACAAAATAGGACACGGGAAGCACAACTCAAAATCTCAAAGACCAAAATGTGTCAAAATCAACAAAGGAGATAGCGGTGAGTGGTGGTGGTGTTTGGAAAGTGTTGGGGGTATGCGGAAGTAAGCGTGGGCACCGGGGCAAAATTGGGCGAAAGTATGGGAAAATGGGCGCGGGGATGGAGTTGCTGCTCCCAGGGGCCGGATGTCGGGGCCAGCTGCCGGATGTCCGGGGCGCCGGATGTCCGGTGGACACGGGGCGGATGTCCAGGCTCTGGATCGGGGACGAACAAGATGAACTCCTCGGTAAAATTTGCAACTCCGGGGTGAAATTCGGACAAATTGGTGGATGGAAATCGCGGGAGAGATGGGGAAAAGCTAGATCAACTCGAAGCAAAGCAGATCCGTGGATCAAATCCAACAAAACTTCATCACACCAACAAATCACAAAAAAAATTGGGGCTATTTTTGGTGGGGATTATCGGATTTAGGACAAAAACAACAAAATCAAGCTGGAAAACACGGGGTAGGGGCTCCAAAAACGTGATCAACGTGGCTCATGATACCAAGATGATGTAGGGTGGAACCCTAGGGGCCGATCTTTCACGTTTGGAGTGGATCCTACAGGGAATCACGAAGAACACGCGGAAGCACAAAGGGGAAACACGGGGAAAACGAGAGAGAATCACTAAACCGACAAGGAATCAATCACACAAGTGCTAGATCACCGAAAACAAAGAGTAACTCATGATCCACAATCAACAAAGGTAAGGATACAAAGGAACCGTTCTTCTCCGTGTAGAGGTCTTGATGGTCTTCCCTAGAAAGGGGTCTTGAATCCGCTTGGGGGATCTTCTCCGAAGAGGTCGTGAACTCCGAGGAGAAGTAACCAAGCGGATGAGCACGACTCTCACACAAATATGAGCTAAACCAATGCTAACCCTAAAATGTACGAGATGAGGGAGTATATATAGTCAAAGGGCGAAGGGGGTACATGGGTCACGGCCCAAAGGAGCTGCGTGCAGGCACAGGGCGCCGGATGTCCGGGCGACGGGCCGGATGTCCGGGCGCTCACGAGGTGCCGGATGTCCGGGCTGGAGGGGCCGGATGTCCGGGCTAGTGGAGTTGGCTCTTCTGTTCACTGGATGGGTGACGCCGGATGTCCGCTCGGAGGGGCCGGATGTCCATGGCTTCGGGAGGTGCCGGATGTCCGGGGCAAACGCCGGATGTCCAGGCTGACGGGGCAAGCTTCTGTGCTCCCTGGACACCGGTGTCGGATGTCCGGGATTTAGGCCGGATTTCTGGTGGGGGCCGGATGTCCGGGCCGGACGCCGGATGTCCGGTCCCTGTAGCTTCTTCTGCAGATGCCTGGCCTTGTGGATCTCCAGGGGCCGGATGTCCGGGGTCCTGGCCGGATGTCCGGTGCCTGGAGGCTGTTCTAGCCTTCTTCCATTGCTTCTCTTCTTCCATGGACTTGGGGTCTTGTCCGTCTTCACGTGCATCCTCGGGAGGTTCCTCTTGACACCTAATCATGCATAGTATATCAGACTTAGGTAGTAGCCATGTCTCGAGTGGATCATATGTGATATCACTAAGGAGAGAGGTCACCTCGTTCTCGAGAGCTCTAGCTCGTGCTCGTGTCATAGGTCCTCTTGGCTCTTGATGCGACGAAGGTAGGTCCATGGGGATGACCGTAGGATGCTCCACATGAGGTATTTAAGTGTTTCATGATCGGTGTGTATGACAAACTCATGCGGTCTAAGGTAATGCTCCCACACATGTAACACACGCACCAAGGCATACAATTCTTTGTCATAGATGGGATAGTTAAGTTGAGCACCGGAAAGTTTTTCACTAAAATATGCAATAACTCGTTTTTCTTGCATTAAAACTCCACCAATTCCGGTACCACTTGCATCGCAATGAACCTCAAAAGTTTTGTCAAAGTTGGGTAAAGCAAGAATCAGAGCATGTGTAAGCAAAGATTTGAGCTCATCAAAAGCGGTTGATTGCAAAGGTCCCCAAACAAAAGGAGCATTCTTCTTACTCAAAGCATGCAAAGGAGCGGCAATAGTGCTAAAATCTTTCACAAAGCAACGATAAAAACCCGCAAGGCCAAGAAAACTTTGCACTTGTTGTAAATTGGTGGGTTGGGGCCAAGTTTTAATTGCTTCAATTTTAGATTCATCAACATGTACACCCTTGGAAGAAACAACGAATCCCAAGAAAACAAGCTTGTCAACACCAAACGTGCACTTTTTCATGTTGGCACAAAGACGTTCCTTGCGAAGAGTTTGTAAAACAGCCCTAACATGACTTAGATGCTCTTTCATGGATTTGCTAAACACAAGAATATCATCAAAGTAAACCACAACAAAAACTCCAATATAAGGTCGAAGCACAAAATGCATAAGACGCATGAAAGTACCGGGAGCTTCCGATAAACCCATAGGCATAACCAACCACTCGTACAAGCAAAATTTAGTTTTGAAAGCGGTTTTCCATTCATCACCTTCTTGTATGCGGATTTGATAATAACCAGTTTTAAGATCAATTTTTGAGAAAATGGTGGCACCACTAAGTTCATCAAGCATATCATCTAAGCGAGGAATAGGATGCCTATAACGAACGGTAATAGCATTGATAGGTCTGGAATCCGAGCACATGCGAATACTACCGTCTTGCTTAGGCACAAGTATAACGGGAATGGCACAAGGGCTTAAGCTTTCACGTACATGACCGTTGTCGATTAGTTGTTGTACTTGTCATTGTATCTCCTTTGTTTCTTCGGGGTTGACGCGGTAGGGAGCCTTGTTTGGAAGAGGTGCGCCGGGGATGAGGTCGATCCGATGTTCAATGCCACATAGAGGAGGGAGACCGGGAGGTAGCTTGATAGAGGCAAAGGTGTCCCCTCTTTCGATGAGATGATGGATATCGCTTTGGTGGAAGTCGACTTTGACGATCCGACTATGAACGTGCGAGGACGTCATGCCTTAGCAATCGCTAAACCAATTCTGAGAGGTTATTGATCACGCCGGAGCACGATCAACCTGACCACAAGGGTCTGTTTCTTGCGAGCAAACAAAGAACAAGCAAGAAACTAAGATTGCAATCTGGATATTGCGAATATAAGATGAAAGCTTTATTGATCAAGGTGGGGTTCTGTGACGCCTTTGTCTGGTTGTTGAACACAAACGAAGTACGCGAAGTTGCAGCTATGGCGAACTTTTAATCTAAACAAAACCCAAAGTCTAAACGATGCCCTAAGGGCTGTATATATGGAGGAAGAGGGGGGAATTTCGTGGCCCTTGGTGGAGGGGTCCGAAATCAACCCTATCTCTTGTTTCCCCACACATACGGACTCTAAAAATAGCCTATACTTATGTATTTCGAAATTACATGGGCCTGGCCCAATAATAAGGTGACGCATCACCTTAAATAGCCTCGGGACGAAATTTATGAAGTGGCATCTTGTATATTTCGTCCAAGGCTTCATGCACCCATTATGGTGGCTTCAAAGTCCTGAAATCATCACTTGTAACTCCGTTCTTGTTCCCCTTGCGCATGCCATCATCTCCATGCTTGTTCTTGCTCCAATGTTCATCCTTCTCCAAGCTAGGCCCTTCATTTGTAAGCAAAACAAATGTATCCAATTTAGGCAGCATCGTATTCTCATGAACATTAGAATCATTACCAAGAAACGAAAGTACCTGGTAATTTAGTTGGCGTGCACGAGCACTAGTAATTGGTCCAGTATGTATGGCAGCAGGGGCTGTGGGTGTAACAATTGTATTGATGTCCTCATCAATCTTGTTGTCCCCCATGCACGGCCCATCAAGGAAAAGGTCAGAATGCAAGCTTTGGAGCGACAAGAGTTTATCATCGAGGAGATCAGGAAGTTGGAGGTGGCAGGTTTGGTCAAGGAGTTCTCCACCCGACGTGGTTGGCCAATCCAGTTGTAGTACGTATGGGAAATGGGAAGTGGAGGCTATGTATCAACTATACTGATATCAATAAAGCCTATCCAAAGGATCCTTTCCCATTGCCATATATCGATCAGATAGTGGACTCCACTGCTAGGTGCGACCTGCTGTCGTTCCTTGATGCTTACTCAGGGTATCATCAGATCTTCATGACGAAGGAAGATGAAGAGCAGACCGTGTTCATCACCCCATGTGGTATGTACTATTTTGTACGGATGCCTTTCAGGTAGAAGAGCGTTGGTTCAACATTCACTCGAGAAGTCCAAATTGGATTTGAGCCCCAGCTCCATAGAGACACGGAAGCTTAAATCGATGACATAGTGGTCAACACCAAGGACAAGGCCACGCTCGTGCAGGACCTGGAAGAAACTTTCGCAAACTTGCGCAGGATCAACCTCAAGCTCAACCCAGAGAAGTGCGTGTTCGGTGTTCCGCCCGGCAAGATTCTTGGTTTCTTTGTGCCTCAACGCGGGATCGAAGAAAATCCTGAGAAAATCAAAGCAATTGAGCAAATTGAGGTGCCAAGACAGGTCAAAGATGTATGAAGGCTTGCCGGCCGTGTCGCCAACCTGAGCAGGTTCATCTCTAAGTCCGATGAGCGTGCCATCCCCTTTTTCAAGATTTTGAAAAAGGCGGGTCCAATGAAATGGATGCCGGAGGCAGAGGCAGCACTGCAGGACTTAAAGAGATACCTCTCCTCTACACCTATACTGCGCGCCCAAGCCACAAGAGCCGTTGCTGCTATACCCGGCGGCAAGAAATCAAGTGGTTAGTGTTGTGCTAGTGGCGTAGAGAGAAGTCGAGGAAGAGGCGACAGCAGTGGCAAGGCCCATATGAGAGGAACTGGCCCCGGCAGGATCCGATCCCGGCAAGGTAGTGTCTGCGCAAGGAAGCAAGGTAAAGCAGAAGAAGAAGGTGATGTAGCACCCAGTCTACTTTGTTAGCTCCCTCTTGCAAGGGGCTAGGTCAAGGTATCCTGGGATGTAGAAATTGCTTTTCGGCCTCCTTATGGCCTTGAGAAAGCTGCGTCATTACTTCCAAGCACATGAAGTCACCGTCATCACACGCTCCCTTTGCAACGGATCTTGCATAACCTAGATGCAACCGGGAGGATTGTGGAGTGGGTGTTGGTCCTGTCAAGCTTTGGCCTTAAGTTCGAGAGCACCTCAACGACAAAGAGCAGAGCTTGGCAGAATTCATAGCAGAATGGACATCCACGCCCGACGAGGAAGTTCAAGAAACCACCCTTCCCGGCAAAGAGGCAAGTAGTCATTGGATTATGTAGTTCGATGGAACCTTCTCGTTATAAGGTGCAGGTGCCGGCGTGTTGCTCGTCCCGCCCACCGGAGAATGCCTCAAGTACGTGATCTAGATGCACTTCCCCATGAAGAGGTCGACAAACAACACCGCAAAATACGAGGGGCTACTCGCCGGTCTCAGGATCGCGGCAGACCTCGGGATCAGGAAGCTTATTATCAGAGGAGATTCACAACTTGTCGTCAGACAAGTTAACAAGGATTATAAGAGCCCGCTGATGGAGGCTTACGTGGATGAAGTGAGGAGGTTGGAAGGGCGCTTTGATGGTCTGCAAGCATAGCATGTTCCTCGAGCAGAGAACAGCGTCACTGATGACTTGTCAAAGCACACCGCCCTCAAGCTACCTGTGGAACCAGGTACCTTTGTGCTCCAATTAACTTAGCCATCCATAGAACGCTCAGCAGGATAGAACAAGCGAAAGAAGGTAGTGTCCGACAAGTACTTTCCTGTATAGCTCCCAGGAGCTGCCGACAAAGAAGTTGTCGGGTACCTCAAGCTTGCTAAGGGGAAGCAGCCTTCGGCGGGGCCCCCGGCCCCTGCTGTCGAAGCAGCTGCCCCCGCGGCAGAAGACATGCCCCTAGTCCTTGTCGTCTAGCCTCAGGATCCAGTGTGGGCACAACATATAGTCCGTTTCCTCCAAACAGGGGAGCTCCCCGAGGAGCAGGAAGAAGCAGAGAAAGTAGCCCGTCGGTCTAGAATGTACCAGTTTGTGGACGATGTCCTTTGCAAAAGAAGGTCAAACTGCATGAAATAGAAGTCTATTCCTCAGGAGGACGGCTGGAGCTGTTGGCAGAGATACACAGAGGCATATGTGGCTCCCACATAGGGTCAAGAGCCCTTTCCGGCAAGGTATTCCGGCAAGGTTTCTTTTGGCCCACTGCCCTCCAGGATGCAACGGCACTAGTAAGCAAATGTGAAGCGTGCCAGTTTCATTCGAAGAAGCTTCATCAACGAGCTCAAGCCCTTCAAACAATCACTCTCTCCTGGCCATTTTCGGTCCGGGGGCTCGACATACTGGGCCCCTTTCCCCGTGTTGTCGGGGGCTTTCAGTACTTGTACGTCGCGATTGACAAGTTCACAAAGTGGCCAGAAGTGGATCTAGTGAGAAAGGTGACAACACAATCAACCGTCAAGTTCTTCAAGGGACTCGTCTGCCGTTTTCGTGTGCCAAATAGAGTCATCACCGACAACGGCACACAGTCCACGAGCCACACCTTCATGCAGTACATCCAGGACCTTGGCAGCAAGGTATACTTTGCTTCTGTTGGTCACCAAAGGAGCAATGGCCAAGCGGAAAGGTCAAATGCTGAAGTATTTCGAGGCCTCAAAACAAGAACCTTTGACAGGCTACGCAAGTGTGGAAGGCGCTGGATTGATGAATTGCCAACGGTTCTTTAGTCAATCAGAACGACACCAAATCAAGCCACTGGCCAGACACCCTTTGCCCTGGTTTACGGGGTAGAAGCAGTTCTCAACATTGGACTCATATACGGGTCACCTCGAGTGCTCGCTTATGATGAGCTTGAGCAAGAGCAGTTGTGCCAAGATGATAGAGGCAAAGGTGTCCCGTCTTTCGATGAGATGGTGGATTTCGCTTTGGTGGAAGTCGACTTTGACGATCCGACTACGAACGTGCGAGGACGTCGCGCCTTAGCAATCGCTAAACCAACTCCGAGAGGTTATTGACCACGCCGGAGCACGATCAACCTGACCACGAGGGTCTGTTTCCTGCGAGCAAACGAAGAACAAGCAAGAAACTGAGATTGCAATCTGGATATTGCGAATATAAGATGAAAGCTTTATTGATCAAGGTGGGGTTCTGTGACGCCTTTGTCTGGTCGTTGAACACAAACGAAGTACGCGAAGTTGCAGCTATGGCGAACTTTTAATCTAAACAAAACCCAAGGTCTAAACGATGCCCTAAGGGCTGTATATATGGAGGAAGAGGGGGTGGATTTCGTGGCCCTTGGTGGAGGTGTCCGAAATCAACCCTATCTCTTGTTTCCCCACATATACGGACTCTAAAAATAGCCTATACTTATGTATTTCGAAATTACATGGGCCTGGCCCAATAATAAGGTGACGCAGCACCTAAAATAGCCTCGGGACGAAATTTATGAAGTGGCATCTTGTATATTTCGTCCAAGGCTTCATGCACACATTATGGTGGCTTCAAAGTCCTGAAATCATCACTTGTAACTCCGTTCTTGTTCCCCTTGCGCATGCCATCATCTCCATGCTTGTTCTTGCTCCAATGTTCATCCTTCTCCAAGCTAGGCCCTTCATTTGTAAGCAAAACAAATGTATCCAATTTAGGCAGCATCATATTCTCATGAACATTAGAATCATTACCAAGAAACGAAAGTACCTGATAATTTAGTTGGCGTGCACGAGCTCTAGTAATTGGTCCAGTATGTATAGCAGCAGGGGCTGTGGGTGTAACAATTGTATTGATGTCCTCATCAACTAATGTTTAATCATTTTGATATGACCTCTAATCTTGGTGATGATTTTGTGTTGAATGACTTATTGCATGTTTGCTTATTTAAGCATGTTGTAGCGTGTAAATTTGATGCAAGTAAGGTTTATTCACCAATGTTGGGATGGTTTAATGATGAACATTGTCAATCTTTTGAAATGAATAAGAGCTTCACTTATATGTGCAAACTGAGTTGCAATATTTTCATGCCTTCTACTTCTTGTGCTAATTTTTTGGCTTTAGATTTTATGAACTATGCAAGTTACTCATCTATTCATGTGTCATATATGCAAAAATCAAGGGAAGTAAAAATGGATGACATATACATATACAACATGTACACCTTGTCTCTTTTGTTAGCCACATTTCAGATTAAGCAACGCCGAGGACGACTTTATTTTCAAGAAGGGGAGGATGATGAGGACATAACTACCTTGGATATGACCAAAAATATTGCATATATGCATATTTGTCAGGTGATTTCTAGTGCAAGCTATTCAATAATCTATTTATGTTATCCAGAACAAAAATACTTCACACACTTTTGTGTTTTGTCTAATTGCAGGTTTATGGGACATTTGTACAATCCACATATGAAGATAAGGAAGAAAGAGATGTTTATTTGCTGTCCAAAAAGTTCTCTCACGTCACTTTTGGCCCAAGAGAAGATAGAGTCCAAGTCTCTCACGTTCTGGATTCAGATTCGGACTGCACAGACATACCTGACTCAAAACGCACACAAGTTTTTCATACGGACTACGAATTGGGTGATTCTTGTTTTCTTGGAAACTAGATTTCGTGCACTTTTCAACCCAATTGGAATCACCTTCAAATTCGTCCGGAGCGTTGAGTTGTGGACGAAACAATCTGATGTTGCAGCAGAATCCGAGTCAAACTACAAGTCCAAAGGTGTTACATCACCTCCACTTGGGCCCATTGGCCTTGTACGACCTAGATTTAGTTTTAGGCTGCCTTGGGACGTCCTCCCACCTCCTTGGCCGCCACCCCTTGCTCCTATATAAGTAGATCCATCTAGTAGCTTTTCCTTGGGATTTGTTCAGTTAAAAGTTAGCCATTGCAACTTCGTGTGCTTCGTTTGTGTCCAACGACCAGACCAAGACCACTTTTTGGATCCCCACCATTATCAATACTTCATACATATTCGCGATATTTAGATTGCTTTTATCATATTCTTGCTTGTTCTTCGATTGCTTGCAGGAATAGACCTTCGTGGTCAGGTTGATCGTGCTCCGGCGTGGTCAATAACCTCTCGGAGTTGGTTTAGCGATTGCTAAGGCACAACGTCGTTGCACGTTTGTAGTCGGATCGTCAAAGTCATCTCCACCAAATCGATAGTTATCATCTCATCGAAAGATCGGGACACCCCGCCTCTATCAATCTCCATGCTTGTTCTTGCTCCAATGTTCACCCTTCTCCAAGCTAGGCCCTTCATTTGTAAGCAACACAAATGTATCCAATTTAGGCAGCATCATATTCTCATGAACATTAGAATCATTACCAAGAAACGAAAGTACCTGGTAATTTAATTGGCGTGCACGAGCTCTAGGAATTGGTCCAGTATGTATAGCAGCGGGGACTGTGGGTGTAACAATGGTATTGATGTCCTCATCATCCTCCCCTTCTTGAAATGAAGTCGTCCTCGACGGAAGCTCATCTTCCTCACCCAAATAAGGCTTCAAATCTGCAATGTTAAAAGTGGGACTAACCCCAAAATCTGCAGGCAGCTCAAGTTTATATGCATTATCATTTATTTTCTCTAACACCTTAAAAGGACCATCAGCACGTGGCATTAGCTTTGATTTGCGCAAATCAGGAAATCTATCCTTACGCAAATGTAACCAAACAACATTTGATGAGGACATGGCTAGCACAGTTACACCCACAAACCCAGCTACTATACCTATTGGACCAATTACTAGAGCTCGCGCATGCCAGTTAAATTATCAGGTACTTTCGTTTCTTGGTGATGTTTCTAATGTTCATGAGAATGTGATGCTGCCTAACTTAGATATATTTGTGTTGGTTACAGTTGAAGCACCTAGTATGGACAAGAAGAATGAACAGAACATGATCAAGCACTATGATGAAGGCGCATGCGAAGGGAACAAGAACGGAGTTTCTGGAGGAGATTTCCACTTTGAAGCCACCATGATGACATACAAAAAGATGGACGAAATATACATCTTTCACAAATTTCGTCCATAGCTTATTATTGGTGCCGTGTCACCTTAATTTTGGGCTAGGCCCATGTATTTTCGAAATACCTGTTAGTTGGCTATTTTTAGAGTCCATATTGTAGGGGAAATGACTTAGGAGGTGTTTTAGTCCCACCTTGCCAAGGGTGGACGAAATCCCCTCTCTTTTCCCCTATAAATATAGCCCTTAAGGCACCGTTTAGACTGGGGTTTTATTTAGTTAAAAGTTAGCAATCGCTGCAACTTCGTGTACTTCGTTTGTGTCCAACGACCAGACCAAGACCACTTATGAAACCCCACTTTTATTAATACTTCATTCATACTCGCAATATTCAGATTGCTTAATCATATTCTTGCTTGTTCTTCGATTCCTTGCAGGAATAGACCTTCGTGGTCAGGTTGATCGTGCTCTGGCTTGGTCAATAACCTCTCGGAGTTGGTTTAGCGATTGCTAAGGCGCCACGTCGTGCACGTTTGTAGTCAGATTGTCAAAGTCGTACCCACCAAATCAATAGTTATCATCTCATCGAAAGATCGGGACACCCCACCTCTATCAAGATCTCCAGGTGCAAACACAACATGTTTTCTACCTTTATCTCCGGCAAGTTTATATTTAGCATTCATACGCTCAATGTTTTCCTTAGTTAACTCATGCATTTTTAAAATCAATTCACCACTTTGTTTAGCTTCAAAATTAACCTTCTCCGAAGATGGAAGAGGCAACAAATCAATAGGTGCACGAGGTAGGAAACCATACACAATTTCAAAAGGGCACATCTTAGTAGTAGAATACAATGAACGATTATAAGCAAATTCAATATGAGGCAAGCATTCTTCCCACATTTTCTTATTATTCTTCAAAACAGCCCTAAGCATAGTAGACAATGTTCTATTGACTATTTCAGTTTGTCCATCAGTTTGGGGGTGACAAGTAGTACTAAAAAGCAGTTTAGTCCCCAATTTAGCCCATAAACATCTCCAAAAGTGGCTAAGAAATTTAGTATCACGATCTGAAACAATAGTATTTGGCACACCATGCAAGCGAATAATTTCACGGAAGAACAAATCAGCAACATTAACAGCATTATCGCTTTTATGACATGGTATAAAGTGTGCCATTTTCGAGAATCTATCCACGACAACAAATATGCTATCCCTCCCCTTCTTTGTTCGAGGTAAACCTAAAACAAAGTCCATAGATATATCCTCCCAAGGAACACTAGGTACAGGCAAAGGCATATATAAACCATGAGGATTGAGTCGTGACTTAGCTTTTTGACATGTAGTGCAGTGAGCAACAAAGCGCTCAACATCCCGTCTCATCTTTGGCCAAAAGAAATGTGTAGCAAGTACGTCCCCCGTCTTATTCACGCCAAAGTGTCCCATTAGTCCTCCTCCATGTGCCTCCTGCAACAACAAAAGACGAACGGAGCTAGTTGGAATGCATAGCTTGTTAGCACGGAACACAAATCCATCATTAACGACGAACTTGTTCCAAGTTGTTCCTTGTTTACAATTCTGCAATACATCTTTAAAATCAGCATCATGCACATATTGATCTTTGATGGTCTCCAAACCAAATATTTTGAAGTCAAGTTGTGAAAGCATAGTATAGCGACGAGACAATGCATCAGCAATAACATTTTCTTTACTTTTCTTGTGTTTAATGACATAAGGGAAAGTCTCAATGAATTCAACCCATTTAGCATGTCTACGATTCAGTTTAGCTTGACTTTTAATATGTTTCAAAGATTCATGATCAGAATGTATAACAAATTCTTTGGGCCATAAATAATGTTGCCATGTTTCTAAAGTCTGAACAAGAGCATATAATTCTTTATCATAAGTAGGATAATTCAGACTAGGCCCACTCAATTTTTTAGAAAAACAACAGGTTTGCCATCTTGTAATAACACACCTCCTAATCCAATTCCGCTAGCATCACATTCAAGCTCAAAAGTCTTATTAAAATCAGGAAGTTGGAGTAATGGAGCATGTGTCATCTTATCTTTCAACACTGTGAAGGTTTCTTCCTGTGCGGTACCCCAAACAAAAGGCACATCCTTCTTTGTAAGCTCATTGAGAGGTGCAGCAATGGTGCTGAAATCTCTCACAAAACGCCTATAGAATCCAACGAGGCCAAGAAAACTCCTCACTTGTCTGACCGTTTTGGGCTGCAGCCAACTCTCAATAGCTTCAATCTTGGCTTTATCAACTTCAATTCCCTGTGGAGTAACAACATAGCCAAGAAAAGACACTCGGTCGGTGCAAAAGGTGCACTTCCCAAGGTTACCAACAAACGTGCATCACGTAGAGCAATAACAACAGTTCTACTACTCCAGCGGTATGGAGTACATTATGGAAGCTACAAATTCCACGTAAAGTTTCAATATTTTGCTGGCGTTTACTACACGGAATTCTGCCCCTAAAAGGTATACTCGCTAATAGACACGTTGGGGCAATTGGAGGTGCCCAATTTGCCACAAGAGCTCTGAAGATATTCGTCATCTATTCTTCACGTGTATTCATTCAAGAGGTATGTGGAGCCGACTTGGATTGACAGATTTCATCAACACCGCAACACATGTTGATAGATCTGGGTCGGTTATTATGGAGTATATCTTGTCTATTGATCAAACACCACTACCTCTAATGCCGACATTGGAGATTAAACAGGTCGTAGTGGTGGGATGTTGGTACCTCTGGTGGACACGCTGCCTTATAACACATAATGTGAGTTGCCCGCCGATGGTAAGATGGCCTTTGTCGGTCTTGGCAATTACAAGCAACCATCAACGAGCCATGGCGAAGATAGTTGTGACAGAAGAGGAAAGATGGTTGAAGCTAGACCCAAAGTTCATCAAACTTAATGTGGACGCGACCATTTTTGCAGAGCAAGGAGTTGCAGCTACGGCAGCAATTATTAGAGATGAACGAGGTATTTTCCTTGCAGCTCAATGTAAGTTTATCCCATATGCAGCGGACGCAATGACATCAGAGGCAATGGCGATGAGAGACGGACTGGACTTGGCAAATAGCCTAGGGTTCCAGCGAGTTGAAGCGGAATCCGACTCTCTAACGGTGATCAACTGCTGCTCCGGTTAGAGTACTTGGTGGGACGCGGCGGCATCGATATTCACGGAATGCGTGGACATATCTACCTTGATTGGCAAGGTCAACTTTAAGCATTGTTTTCGATCAACAAATCAAGCGGCGCATGTGCTAGCTAACTTTAGTTATTGTAATAAACTTTCTTGTAGTTGGACTGACGAGCCTCCAGATTGTCTGGTGAGCAAGCTCGTAGACGATGTATCTTTATGCATTAATCAATAAAGCTAGCCATGATGGCCTTCCCTAAAAAAAACAGAAAGTAAATGTTCCAAATGTTCCTCCAAAGATCTGCTATAAATCAATATGTCATCAAAGTAAACTACCACAAATCGTCCAATGAAAGCACGTAAAACTTCATTCATTAATCTCATGAAAGTACTAGGTGCATTAGTTAACCCAAAAGGCATGACTAACCACTCATATAATCCAAACTTAGTTTTAAATGCTGTTTTCCATTCATCCCCCAATTTCATCCGAATTTGATGGTATCCACTACGCAAATCAACTTTGGAGAATATTGTAGAGCCACTCAATTCATCAAGCATATCATCTAGCCTAGGAATAGGATGACGGTAACGAATAGTAATATTATTAATGCCTCTACAATCAACACACATACGCGATGTACGATCCTTTTTCAGCACTAGAATAATAGGAACAACACAAGGACTAAGGGATTCACGTATATAACCTTTGTCGAGAAGCTCTTGTACTTGACGCATAATCTCCTTCGTCTCCTCTGGATTGGTACAGTATGGCGCACGGTTTGGCAGTGAAGCACCGGGAATTAAGTCAATCTGATGCTCAATCCCTCGAAAAGGCGGTAATCCAGGTGGCACGTCTTGTGGAAAGACGTCAGCGAACTCCTGCAAAATGTTAGTGACAGCAAGAGGCAAAGAGGAAGGCACGTCCTCGAATGAAAATAATGCCTCTTTGCACACAAAAGCATAGCAACCAGATTTGCTAAAATCTAGCTCATCAATATCAGATTTAGTGGCAAGTAAACTTGCACTTTTCAATTTAATTTCAGAAGCAACACTAGATGGTTTACTATTAGGCTTCATTTGTTGCTCAAATTCTTTTGCCACAATCTGATTTTCACTCTTATTTTTCTCCTGTTTTGCTTTATTAGCTCTATTAATATCATCTTTCAAAATGGACTCAAGAGTCATAGGAAGCAAAGTAATATTTTTATCCTTATGAACAAGAGTATATTGATTGTTTCTACCATGGTGTACAGATTTTTTATCAAACTGCCATGGTCGACCAAGTAATAAGGAACATGCTTGCATAGGTACCACATCACAATCAACATAATCAGCATATGTAGAGATACTAAAATGCACACGAACAGTACGTGTTACCTTAACCTTGCCGCAGTTGTTGAACCATTGGATGTAGTAAGGATGTGGATGTGGTCTTGTGGTGAGAGATAGCTTCTCCACCATCTCCATGCTAGCCAAGTTGTTGCAGCTCCCTCCATCTATGATGACGTGCACAGAACGTTCCTTCACAACTCCCTTTGTATGGAACAAATTATGCCTCTGATTTTGCTCAGCTTGTGTAACCTGCACACTCAAAACACAACTCATGATCAGAATCATCTCCACCGTGTTCTTCACTTGTAATAAGGGCTAAAGTCTCCTCATCATAGTCACTAGTAGACTCATACCCACCATCCTCAGTAGCAATCATCACACGCTGAGATTTGCATTCTCGCGCATAATGTCCTCTTCCCTTACAACGACGACAAATAATATCACTTGTGTGCCCTGTTGATGCCATGGACGAAGAAGAGCTCTGTGCAGGCCCGACAGGTGCGCTCTTGGCAGATAGTGGTGGTTGTGCCTGCTTTCTTGTATCACGGCTGGAGGTAGCAGCCGATGGAGGTGCTGGTACAGTGGAAGTAGAGGATGCACGCGGTGTCCATGATGAAAGTCGACCTGCAGAAAAGTTAGTTCGCGCCAATGCTTGTCGATCGTGCACTTCACGTTCAGCTTTACAAGCAAGATGGAATAAACGAGTGATATTAGTATACTCCTTATATTCTAGAATGGTCTGAATCTCTCTATTTAATCCACCCATAAAACGTGCAAGCATAGCTTCATTCTCCTCAACAATACTACATCTAATCCTGCCAGTTTGTAATTCCTGATAATATTCTTCTACATAATTTTTTCCTTGTCTTAAGCGCTGCAATTTTTGAAGTAATTCACGTTGATAATATGGTGGAACCCAACGAGTACGCATAGCAGTTTTCAAAGCAGCCCAAGTAGCTGGAACAGGATATAATCTACAATGTTCAGACCACCAAACACATGCAAAGCTAGTGAAAGCACAAACAGCAGCAGGAACACGTCTCTCCTCAGGATATTGTAAACATGTAAATCGTTGTTTTCTAACTCCCAAGTAAGATATATATCAGGAACATATCTACCCTCAAATGATGGAATATTCAATTTCAGTTTAGGGAGATGGTCATGATCTCGTACTTGAGGTGGTGGTGCAGGCCTACCGTTGCGAATATAAACCTGAGGTCGACCTACTGGTGGTGGTGCTGGTGGCTGCACATAGTTCTGATTTTGATCAACCTCATCCTTGTAGTTGTCCTCCAGCTCTGCAGTAACAGCAGGAGCTACAGAAGCACCAACAGCAGTAGTAGCGGCACCTGATTTTTGTCCTGGCTCAATAGGAACAGGCTATGCTCGTCCTACTATATCGCGGCGTAGAACTGGTTGTGGGAGGCGTTTGAGTAATTCATCAAACTTGGCGTCCAACTTGGTGTCAATTGACTTCTCAATGTCATCCATTTTCTCCATTGCCTTTCCAAAGCTGGCCATCACGTCTTCCACCTGTTGACCAATCATTTGTTGAAACTTATCGTGAAGCTCCTTGTTCGTCATGTTCTCCCAGTCAATCTCGTTGACTTGTGTTCCTGCCATAGTTAGGAGCAATAGAAACAGACAAGAATATGATCCTACATACTACTGGAATATGGTGGTGGTGGGGTGTCACAAATCCGTCAAGCAAAACTCAAATTCTTACCAGTTCTTACCCAGCAGCAGGCGGTGATCGGCAACCGTTGTAGTCAAAACTCTCAAAGCTTGGATAGAGCGATTACCAGGGAGAGTCAAACACACGACGTAGATGTATGTGGAGCTGGGAAGGCTTATAATATGGTAGCAAAAAGGATCATCAATAATCAATTCAGAGATGCAAAGTTGAATAAACGCTCAACGGCGGTACTGTGCTGGTCCTAGGCTAGACCGTGCTAGATACGCGAGCCTAGAACACGAACAAAATCACGGCGCTGCACGTAAACAAGGGAGAAGCACACTCTGGAATTTTTTTTCGCTTTTTTTTGCCCTCTATTTTTTTTGTTTTGCGCTCCTTTTTTTTGGCAAAAAATCACTATAATGGCAAGTGTCTCAAAGCTCTTCCCAGGTCAAACTGACAGGATGGGCACGAAATTTTTTGACAATTTTTTTGGAAATCAGGGCAGCGACGATGAAAAAGTGCGACAAAAAATCACTATGATGGCGAGTGTCTCATAACACTCCCTGGGACCTAAAAATAGGATAGGGAAAAACTATTTTCAGTCGCAGAAATTTTGGCCTAAAAACTGCTCGGGGGTCTCCAGACTCAGACAAAAAATCATTTTTTTTTGAAACCTACTCAGGCAAGGAAACACGAATCGGAAATTAGATGGATCTTGAAAACAAACCTAATATGCAAGGAACTCGGATTGGTGGTGGATATATGGTGGTGGTATATGGCAGCGGTGGTGGTGGTGGTATATGGCAGCGGTGGTGGTATATGGCAACGGTGGTAGTATATGGATATGGATCGGTGATGGTATATGGATACAGATTGGTGGTGGTATATGGATACGGATTCAGAGCGGTGGTGGTAGGTGGCAGGGGCGATAATGATGGTGCGGTGGCGGCGTGACAACTTATGACCAGAACTCGAAACTCTAAAAGACTAGACGCTAAGACCAGCAACTTGACGCGACGATGCAACGACAAATTCAAAAAAGCAAAATACTGAAAAGACTATGCAAAGGCTCAGACTGGTTCGGATAGGATGAACTAACCCTAATTTTTTTTGGCTTTTTCATGGACTATAGGTATGAAGAAGAGACTCGATCTAAACTACGAAAAACTGTAAAATCTCACCGAGCAACCTAGAAATCTGATACCACTTGATAGAGGCAAAGGTCCCATCTTTCGATGAGATGATGGATATCGCTTTGGTGGCAGTCGACTTTGACGATCCGACTACGAACGTTGCGAGGACGTCGCGCCTTAGCAATCGCTAAACCAACTCCGAGAGGTTATTGACCATGCCGGAGCACGATCAACCTGACCACGAGGGTCTGTTTCCTGCGAGCAAACGAAGAACAAGCAAGAAACTAAGATTGCAATCTGGATAGTGCGAATATAAGATGAAAGCTTTATTGATCAAGGTGGGGTTCTGTGACGCCTTTGTCTGGTCGTTGAACACAAACAAAGTACGCGAAGTTGCAGCTATGGCGAACTTTTAATCTAAACAAAACCCAAAGTCTAAACGGTGCCCTAAGGGCTGTATATATGGAGGAAGAGAGGGGGAATTTCGTGGCCCTTGGTGGAGGGGTCCGAAATCAACCCTATCTCTTGTTTCCCCACACATACGGACTCTAAAAATAGCCTATACTTATGTATTTCGAAATTACATGGGCCTGGCCCAATAAAAAGGTGACGCAGCACCTATAATAGCCTCGGGACGAAATTTATGAAGTGGCATCTTGTATATTTCATCCAAGGCTTCATGCATCCATTATGGTGGCTTCAAAGTCCTGAAATCATCACTTGTAACTCCGTTCTTGTTCCCCTTGCGCATGGCATCATCTCCATGCTTGTTCTTGCTCCAATGTTCATCCTTCTCCAAGCTAGGCCCTTCATTTGTAAGCAAAACAAATGTATCCAATTTAGGCAGCATCATATTCTTATGAACATTAGAATCATTACCAAGAAACGAAAGTACCTGATAATTTAATTGGCGTACGCGAGCTCTAGTAATTGGTCCCGTATATGTAGTAGTAGGGGCTGTGGGTGTAACAATGGTATTGATGTCCTCATCATCCTCCCCTTCTTGAAATGAAGTCGTCCTCGACGGAAACTCATCTTCCTCACCCAAATAAGGCTTCAAATCTGCAATGTTAAAAGTGGGACTAACCCCAAAATCTACAGGCAGCTCAAGTTTATATGCATTATCATTTATTTTCTCTAACACCTTAAAGGGACCATCAGCACGTGGCATTAGCTTTGATTTGCGCAAATCAGGAAATCTATCCTTACGCAAATGTAACCAAACAAGATCTCCAGGTGCAAACACAACATGTTTTCTACCCTTATCTCCAGCAAGTTTATATTTAGCATTCATACGCTCAATGTTTTCCTTAGTTAACTCATGCATCTTTAAAATCAATTCAGCACGTTGTTTAGCATCAAAATTAACCTTCTCCGAAGATGGAAGAGGCAACAAATCAATAGGTGCACGAGGGAGGAAACCATACACAACTTCAAAAGGGCACATCTTAGTAGTAGAATGCAATGAACGATTATAAGCAAATTCAATATGAGGCAAGCATTCCTCCCACATTTTCTTATTATTCTTCAAAACAGCCCTAAGCATAGTAGACAACGTTCTATTGACTACTTCAGTTTGTCCATCAGTTTGGGGGTGACAAGTAGTACTAAAAAGCAGTTTAGTCCCCAACTTAGCCCATAAACACCTCCAAAAGTGGCTAAGAAATTTAGTATCACGATCTGAAACAATAGTATTTGGCACATCATGCAAGCGAATAATTTCACGAAAGAACAAATCAGCAACATTAACAGCATCATCGCTTTTATGACATGGTATAAAGTGTGCCATTTTCGAGAATCTATCCACGACAACAAATATGCTATCCCTCCCCTTCTTTGTTCGAGGTAAACCTAAAACAAAGTCCATAGATATATCCTCCCAAGGAACACTAGGTACAGGCAAAGGCATATATAAACCATGAGGATTGAGTCGTGACTTAGCTTTTTGACATGTAGTGCATCGAGCAATAAAACGCTCAACATCCCGTCTCATCTTTGGCCAAAAGAAATGTGTAGCAAGTACGTCCTCCGTCTTCTTCACGCCAAAGTGTCCCATTAATCCTCCTCCATGCGCCTCCTGCAACAACAAAAGACGAACGGAGCTAGCTGGAATGCATAGCTTGTTAGCACGAAACACAAATCCATCGTTAACAACAAACTTGTTCCACATTCTTCCTTCTTTACAATTCTGCATTACATCTTTAAAATCAGCATCATGCACATATTGATCTTTGATGGTCTCCAAACAAATATTTTGAAGTCAAGTTGTGAAAGCATAGTATAGCGGCGAGACAATGCATCAGCAATAACATTTTCTTTTCCCTTCTTGTGTTTAATGACATAAGGGAAAGTCTCAATGAATTCAACCCATTTAGCATGTCTACGATTCAGTTTAGCTTGACTTTTAATATGTTTCAAAGATTCATGATCAGAATGTATAACAAATTCTTTGGGCCATAAATAATGTTGCCATGTTTCTAAAGTCCGAACAAGAGCATATAATTCTTTATCATAAGTAGAATAATTCAGACTAGGCCCACTCAATTTTTTCAGAAAAGTATGCAACAGGTTTGCCATCTTGTAATAACACACCTCCTAATCCAATTCCACTAGCATCACATTCAAGCTCGAAAGTCTTATTAAAATCAGGAAGTTGGAGTAAAGGAGCATGTGTCAACTTATCTTTCAATACCGAGAAGGCTTCTTCCTGTGCGGTACCCCAATGAAAAGGCACATCTTTCTTTGTAAGCTCATTGAGAGGTGCAGCAATGGTGCTGAAATCTCTCACAAAACGCCTATAGAATCCAGCGAGGCCAAGAAAACTCCTTACTTGTGTGACCGTTTTGGGCTGCGGCCAACTCTCAATAGCTTCAATCTTGGCTTTATCAACTTCAATTCCCTGTGGAGTAACAACATAGCCAAGAAAAGATACTCGGTCGGTGCAAAAGGTGCACTTCCCAAGGTTACCAAACAAACGTGCATCACGTAGAGCAATAAAAACAACACGTAAATGTTCCAAATGTTCTTCCAAAGATCTGCTATAAATCAATATGTCATCAAAGTAAACTACCACAAATCGTCCAATGAAAGCACGTAAAACTTCGTTCATTAATCTCATGAAAGTACTAGGTGCATTAGTTAACCCAAAAGGCATGACTAACCACTCATATAATCCAAACTTAGTTTTAAATGCTGTTTTCCATTCATCTCCCAATTTCATACGAATTTGATGGTAGCCACTACGCAAATCAACTTTGGAGAATATTGTAGAGCCACTCAATTCATCAAGCATATCATCTAGCCTAGGAATTGGATGACGATAACGAATAGTAATATTATTAATGCCTCTACAATCAACACACATACGTGATGTACCATCCTTTTTCGGCACTAGAATAATAGGAACAGCACAAGGACTAAGGGATTCGCGTATATAACCTTTGTCGAGAAGCTCTTGTACTTGACGCATAATCTCCTTCGTCTCCTCTGAATTGGTACGGTATGGTGCACGGTTTGGCAGTGAAGCACCGGGAATTAAGTGATGAGGACATGACTATCTTGGATATGACCAAAAATATTGCATATATGCATATTTGTCAGGTGATTTCTAGTGCAAACTATTCAATAATCTATTTATGTTATCCAGAACAAAAATACTTCACACACTTTTGTGTTTTGTCTAATTGCAGGTGTATGGGACATTTGTACAATCCACATATGAAGATAAGGAAGAAAGAGATGTTTATTTGCTGTCCAAAAAGTTCTCTCACGTCACTTTTGGCCAAGAGAAGATAGAGTCCAAGTCCCTCATGTTCTGGATTCAGATTCGGACTGCACAGACATACCTGACTCAAAACGCACACAAGTTTTTCATACGGACTCCGAATTGGGTGATTCTTTTTTTGTTGGAAACTGGATTTCGTGCACGTTTGTAGTCGGATCGTCAAAGTCGTCTCCACCAAATCGATAGTTATCATCTCATCGAAAGATCGGGACACCCTCGCCTCTATCAAGTGGTATCAGTTTTCAGGTTGCTCGGTGAGAATTTCCAGTTTTCCTAGATTAGATTTATTTTCTTACCTATTGTCCAAGAAAAAGCCACAAAAAAGAGTTAGATCTATTCATCCTTGGTCCAAGCCAGTCTGAGCCTTTGCAATTTTCTTTTCATTGCTTGCATAGTTGAATTATCGGTTGCATCGTCGTGTCGAGTTGCTGGTCTTAGTGTCTAGTTCCTTTAGAGTTTCGAGTTCTGTTCACATTAGTCACGCAGCCGCTGCATCATTATCCCATCCGCTGTCCACCATTCCATCCACCAATTTCCACCACGTGCTACGCACTGTTTATTGTCATAATCATAGTTGAGGTCACTCACATCTTCGCTTGATCGAATCTGCATCTTATCTAGTTTGTCTTGGAAAGAGGGAGAAAAAGAAGATAAAGAAAAAAAAAGAGAGAAAAAAGGAAAGAAAAAAAAGAAAAAGAGGGAGAAGAAAAAGAAAAAAAAGCGTGAGAAAAAAAAGAGAGAAGAAAAAAAATTGGATCTATCTAGAATCAATCTCGTACCTGAATTCGGATTGGAATCTGTTTTGCGCACTGTTGAGTAAAACAGGTGTATCTTCCTCATACCAAGTCCGTTTTGGCTCCGTGAGTACTCATTTTGAAGATAGCGACGAGCCGCATCTAAATAGTTGCAGAAGATAGTTCAATATTTGACAACTCAAAATCGGCTTCTAAATAGGTCTTTTTGCCCTCCGAAGTTCGTGAACACAGCTTGTTCCAATTTTTCAGGCCAGTTTTAGAATTCTTTGACTCCTCATATCAACTCGGAATTGAGTGATTCTTTTTGCATTGGAAAGCTTGAGTTAGTAGCATTCTTTGAAAGAATTTATCAGAAAATTGTCTCAAACTTTTCAAGAGGAAAGTTGGAGAGAGAGTTGTTGTATATCCTGCTTGGCAGTTGTTTTTCATCATTATCTTTACTGTCGTTGTGATCTTCACTTATATCTTGCTGTCAAGAGCTACTTAGTATCCTTCATTGATGCTAGTTGTGCTACGCCGTGACCTCATTAGTGTTCTAGGCTCGTGTCTCTAGTCCGGTCTAGCCTAGGACCAGCACAGTACCGTCGTTGAGCATTTATTCAACATTGCATCTTTGAATTGATTATTGTTAATCTTTTGCTACCATATATAGCCAACCCAGCTCCACATATTTCTACACCGTGTATACGTACGCTCCCCTGGCAATCGCTTTACTCAATATTCAGAGTTACTTGACACCGCTGGTTGCCGATCACCGCCTGCTGCATGGTAAGAACTTGTAAGACATTGATATTTGCTTTACTGTGAGCGTTTTACCACCACATCCTAGTAGTTATAGGAACATTATTTTTGGGTTTTGTTTCTTGTTCTACTAATCATGACAGGATCCAGAGTCAATTCATGGGCTTTGTCGATCGCGGGAGACGTGCCACCACCTTTGCAAATACCACAACCGTCACGAGAGGTGCACAAACATCCAAATGCACATGATCAGGTTAATGTATCTATACCACCATTTAATGGCCGTTTTAAACCTGCTTTATATATTGAATGGGAGTTCGACATAAAAAATATATTTGCTTCCCATAATTTCGATGAACATAAAAAGGTTAAGGTTGCGGTTGGTTCTTTCACTGGTTATGCTTTGGTTTGGTGGAGTGAATATTGTCGGTTACACCCTGATTATATACCTACTACTTGGGATGATTTGAAACTTGCCATGCGACATACTTTCGTCCCTGCTTATTATACTCGTGACATGATTAAGAAGTTGCTACACTTAAAACAAGGTAGTGAAACTGTAACAAAATATTATGATGATTTACAAACTACCTTGTTGCATTCCTCTTTAGAAGAAAGTGAAGATGATTTTATGGATAGATTTTGGGGAGGATTAAACCGTGATATTCAAGAGATACTAATTCATGAAGAGTGTTATCCTATGGACCATTTGTTTCATCTTGCTTGCAAAGCTGAACAGGAAATAAAACGACGTGTTGGCCACGAGGAGAACAAGCGCACGGTGCACATTCCAAGAGTTGATATGATTGTTCCTTCAACTACTAGGCATACTATGACAACCACATCCGTTGTTGTCAGGACTACATCACCTCCACCATGTGACACATCGCCCCCGAGAGTGGCTACATCATCTGAGTTGATCATAAGAGGTAATGACAAAGGTACTGATCTTCCATCTCTACAAGAGAATGATGAATGTCTTGTCAATTTGAATGCACCATCTGATGAGCTATCCACTACTTTGATCACACCACCTATTTTAGAGGACTACGTTGATAATTTGACTTTGCCATGTGATCAAACAACTGAAATACCAACAATTTTGAGTGCACCCATTGAATTAACTATTGATGCAAAAGAACCAATGTTTAATCATTTTGATATGACCTCTAATCTTGGTGATGATTCTGTGTTGAATGACTTATTGCATGTTTGCTTATTTAAGCATGTTGTAGCATGTAAATTTGATGCAAGTAAGGTTTATTCACCAATGTTGGGGTGGTTTAATGATGAACATTGTCAATCTTTTGAAATGAATAAGAGCTTCACTTATATGTGCAAACTGAGTTGCAATATTTTCATGCCTTCTACTTCTTGTGCTAATTTTTTGGCTTTAGATTTTATGAACTATGCAAGTTACTCATCTATTCATGTGTCATATATGCAAAAATCAAGGGAAGTAAAAATGGATGACATATACATATACAACATGTACACCTTGTCTCTTTTGTTAGCCACATTTCAGATTAAGCAATGCCGAGGACGGCTTTATTTTCAAGAAGGGGAGGATGATGAGGACATGACTACCTTGGATATGACCAAAAATATTGCATATATGCATATTTGTCAGGTGATTTCTAGTGCAAACTATTCAATAATCTATTTGTGTTATCCAGAACAAAAATACTTCACACACTTTTGGGTTTTGTTTCTTGTTCTACTAATCATGACAGGATCTAGAGTCAATTCATGGGCTTTGTCGATCGCGGGAGACGTGCCACCACCTTTGCAAATACCACAACCGTCACGAGAGGTGCACAAACATCCAAATGCACATGATCAGGTTAATGTATCTATACCACCATTTAATGGCCGTTTTAAACCTTCTTTATATATTGAATGGGAGTTCGACATAAAAAATATATTTGCTTCCCATAATTTCGATGAACATAAAAAGGTTAAGGTTGCGGTTGGTTCTTTCACTGGTTATGCTTTGGTTTGGTGGAGTGAATATTGTCGGTTACACCCTGATTATATACCTACTACTTGGGATGATTTGAAACTTGCCATGCGACATACTTTCGTCCCTGCTTATTATACTCGTGACATGATTAAGAAGTTGCAACACTTAAAACAAGGTAGTGAAACTGTAACAAAATATTATGATGATTTACAAACTACCTTGTTGCATTCCTCTTTAGAAGAAAGTGAAGATGATTTTATGGATAGATTTTGGGGAGGATTAAACCGTGATATTCAAGAGATACTAATTCATGAAGAGTGTTATCCTATGGACCATTTGTTTCATCTTGCTTGCAAAGCTGAACAGGAAATAAAACGACGTGTTGGCCATGAGGAGAACAAGCGCACGATGCACATTCCAAGAGTTGATATGATTGTTCCTTCAACTACTAGGCATACTATGACAACCACATCCGTTGTTATCAGGACTACATCGCCTCCACCATGTGACACATCGGCCCCGAGAGTGGCTACATCATCTGAGTTGATCATAAGAGGTAATGACAAAGGTACTGATCTTCCATCTCTACATGAGAATGATGAATGCCTTGTCAATTTGAATGCACCATCTGATGAGCTACCCACTACTTTGATCACACCACCTATTTTAGAGGACTACGTTGATAATTTGACTTTGCCATGTGATCAAACAACTGAAATACCAACAATTTTGAGTGCACCCAATGAATTAAGTATTGATGCAAAAGAACCAATGTTTAATCATTTTGATATGACCTCTAATCTTGGTGATGATTCTGTGTTGAATGACTTATTGCATGTTTGCTTATTTAAGCATGTTGTAGCATGTAAATTTGATGCAAGTAAGGTTTATTCACCAATGTTGGGATGGTTTAATTATGAACATTGTCAATCTTTTGAAATGAGTAAGAGCTTCACTTATATGTGCAAACTGAGTTGCAATATTTTCATGCCTTCTACTTGTGCTAATTTTTTGGCCTTAGATTTTATGAACTATGCAAGTTACTCATCTATTCATGTGTCATATATGCAAAAATCAAGGGAAGTAAAAATGGATGACATATACATATACAACATGTACACCTTGTCTCTTTTGTTAGCCACTTTTCAGATTAAGCAACGCCGAGGACGGCCTTATTTTCAAGAAGGGGAGGATGATGAGGACATGACTATCTTGGATATGACCAAAAATATTGCATATATGCATATTTGTCAGGTGATTTCTAGTGCAAACTATTCAATAATCTATTTATGTTATCCAGAACAAAAATACTTCACACACTTTTGTGTTTTGTCTAATTGCAGGTGTATGGGACATTTGTACAATCCACATATGAAGATAAGGAAGAAAGAGATGTTTATTTGCTGTCCAAAAAGTTCTCTCACGTCACTTTTGGCCCAAGAGAAGATAGAGTCCAAGTCCCTCACGTTCTGGATTCAGATTCGGACTGCACAGACATACCTGACTCAAAACGCACACAAGTTTTTCATACGGACTCCGAATTGGGTGATTCTTTTTTTGTTGGAAACTAGATTTCGTGCACGTTTGTAGTCGGATCGTCAAAGTCGTCTCCACCAAATCGATAGTTATCATCTCATCGAAAGATCGGTACACCCTCGCCTCTATCATTAAGTCAATCTGATGCTCAATCCCTCGAATAGGCGGTAATCCCGGTGGCACGTCTTGTGGAAAAACGTCAGCGAACTCTTGCAAAATGTTAGTGACAGCAGGAGGCAAAGAGGAAGGCACGTCCTCGAATGAAAATAATGCCTCTTTGCACACAAAAGCATAGCAAACAGATTTGCTGAAATCTAGCTCATCAATATCAGATTTGGTGGCAAATAAACATGCACTTTTCAATTTAATTTCAGAAGCAACACTAGATGGTTTATTATTAGGCTTCATTTGTTGCTCAAATTCTTTTGCCACAATCTGATTTTCACTTCTATTCTTCTCCTATTTTGCTTTATTAGCTCTATTAATATCATCTTTCAAAATGGAATCAGGAGTCATAGGAAGCAAAGTAATATTTTTATCCTTATGAACAAGAGTATAGTGATTGTTTCTACCATGGTGTACAGAATTTTTATCAAATTGCCATGGTCTACCAAGTAATAAGGAACATGCTTGCATAGGTACCACATCACAATCAACATAATCAGCATATGTAGAGATACTAAAATGCACACGAACAGTACGTGTTACCTTAACCTTGCCGCTGTTGTTGAACCATTGGATGTAGTAAGGATGTGGATGTGGTCTTGTGGTGAGAGAAAGCTTCTCCACCATCTCCATGCTAGCCAAGTTGTTGCAGCTCCCTCCGTCTATTATGACGCGCACAGAACGTTCCTTCACAACTCCCTTGGTATGTAACAAATTGTGCCTCTGATTTTGCTCAGCTTGTGTGACCTGCACACTCAAAACACGTTGAGCAACTAAACATTCATACCTGTCAGCGTCTTCAGGAGCCATGTATTGCGTCTCATGATCAGAATCATCTCCACCATGTTCTTCACGTGTAATAAGAGCCAAAGTCTCCTCATCATAGTCACTAGCAGACTCATATCCACCATCCGCGGTAGCAATCATCACACGCTGGAGGTGGCACCGGATGGAGGTGCTGGTGCAGTTGAAGTAGAAGATGCACGTGGTGTCCATGATGAAGGTCGGCCTGCAGAAAAGTTAGTTCGCCCCAATGCTTGTCGATCCTGCACTTCACGTTCAGCTTTACAAGCAAGATGGAATAAACGAGTGATATTAGTATACTCCTTATAGTCTAGAATGGTCTGAATCTCTCTATTTAATCCACCCAGAAAACGTGCAAGCATAGCTTCATTCTCCTCAATAATACCACATCTAATCATGCCAGTTTGTAATTCCTGATAATATTCTTCTACAGAATTTTTCCCTTGTCTTAAACGCTGCAATTTTTGAAGCAATTCACGTTGATAATATGGTGGAACCCAACGCGTACGCATAGCAGTTTTCAAAGTAGTCCAAGTAGTTGGAATAGGATATAATCTACAATGTTCAGACCACCATACACATGCAAAACTAGTGAAAGCACAAACAGCAGCAGCAACTCGTCTCTCCTCAGGATATTGTAAACATGTAAATCGTTGTTCAGTTTCTAACTCCCAAGTAAGATATATATCAGGAACATATCTACCCTCAAATGGTGGAATATTCAATTTCAGTTTAGGAATATGGACATCATCTCGTACCTGAGGTGGTGGTGCAGACTTACCATTACGAATATATACCTGAGGTCGACCTGCTGGTGGTGGTACAGGTGGCTGCACGTAGTGCTGATTTTGATCAACCTCATCCTCATAATCTCCCACATAATCATCCTCCTCCGCATCAGCACCAGGAGCCACAGAAGTATCAACAGCAGCACCAACAGTTTGGCCAAACGCAAGAGGAACACGGCTTGCTCGGCGGAGGTCTGTTTCGCGACGTGGAGGTAGTCGTTGTTGTTGTTGTTGTTGTTGTTGTTGGAGAGGTGTGTTAGGTGCAGCGGGTGGTGGTGGTGGAAGACACGCGAGCAATTCATTAAACTTGTTATCGAGCTTTGTTTCGAACGTCTTCTCAAGGCCAGTGATCTTCTCCATGGCCTCTTCAAAATTGTTCAGCACATCTTGCACCTGTTCAGTCATCATTTGCTGAAACTTATCATGAAGCTCCTTGTTCGATAAATTCTCCCAGTCAATCTCGTCGGCTTGTGATCCTGGCATGGTTAGCAGCAATAGAAACACACAAGAATATGATCCTACAGACTACGAACAAGTGGTGGTGGTGGGTGTCACAAATCCGTCAAGCAAAACTCAAATTCTTACCAGTTCTTACCCAGCAACAGGCGGTGATCGGCAACCGTTGTAGTCAAAACTCTCAAAGCTTGGATAGAGCGATTACCAGGGAGAGTCAAACGCACGACGTAGATGTATGTGGAGCTAGGAAGGCTTATAATATGGTAGCAAAAAGGGTCAGCAATAATCAATTCAGAGATGCAAAGTTGAATAAACGCTCAACGACGGTACTGTGCTGGTCCTAGGCTAGACTGTGCTAGAGACGCGAGCCTAGAAGACCAACAAAATCACGGCGCGGCACGTAAACAAGGGAGGAGCACACTCTAAATTTTTTTTCTCTTTTTTTTGCACTTTTTTCCTCTTTTTTTTTGCTCCGCAACAAAATTTTTTTTCGAAAAAGTCTACAAATGGTCTAAAAACTGCCTAGCCAGAATTTTCCAGACTTGGGGAGTCCTTCTCTGTCACGACTCGGAGTATCGCGTGATCTGGAAATCGAGAACAATGCAACAATTACTGGACTCGGACTAGGACTGGTGGCGGAGATGAATCTGGTGGAACTCGGACTGGTGGCGGAGATGAGTCTGGTGGAACACGGACAGGTGGCGGATATATGTTGCAGGTGAACTCGGATTGGCGTGATGGCGGCGGATATGTGGTGGCGTATATGGATTCGGATTGGCGGTGAATATGTGGTGGTGGTATATGGCAATAGCGACGATGATAATGCGATGGTGATATATGGCAGCGGCGACGTGACAACCTGTGAACAGAACTCGAAACTCTAAAAGACTAGACGCTAAGACCAGCAACTGGACACGACGATGCAACCGCAAATTCAACAAAGCAAATACAGAAAAGGTTATGCAAGGCTCAGATTGGTTCGGATGGGATGAACTAACCCTAATTTTTTTTGGCTTTTTCGTGGACTATAGGTATGAAGAACAGACTCGATCTAAACTACGAAAAACTGTAAAATCTCACCGAGCAACCTGGAAATCTGATACCACTTGATAGAGGCAAAGGTGTCCCGTCTTTCGATGAGATGATGGATATCGCTTTGGTGGAAGTCGACTTTGACGATCCGACTACGAACGTGCGAGGACGTCGCGCCTTAGCAATCGCTAAACCAACTCCGAGAGGTTATTGACCACGCCGGAGCACGATCAACCTGTCCACGAGGGTCTGTTTCCTGCGAGCAAACGAAGAACAAGCAAGAAACTAAGATTGCAATCTGGATATTGCGAATATAAGATGAAAGCTTTATTGATCAAGGTGGGGTTCTGTGACGCCTTTGTCTGGTCGTTGAACACAAACGAAGTACGCGAAGTTGCAGCTATGGCGAACTTTTAATCTAAACGAAACCCAAAGTCTAAACGGTGCCCTAAGGGCTGTATATATGGAGGAAGAGAGGGGGAATTTCGTGGCCCTTGGTGGAGGGGTCCGAAATCAACCCTATCTCTTGTTTCCCCACACATACGGACTCTAAAAATAGCCTATACTTATGTATTTCGAAATTACATGGGCCTGGCCCAATAAAAAGGTGACGCAGCACCTATAATAGCCTCGGGACGAAATTTATGAAGTGGCATCTTGTATATTTCATCCAAGGCTTCATGCACCCATTATGGTGGCTTCAAAGTCCTGAAATCATCACTTGTAACTCCGTTCTTGTTCCCCTTGCGCATGGCATCATCTCCATGCTTGTTCTTGCTCCAATGTTCATCCTTCTCCAAGCTAGGCCCTTCATTTGTAAGCAAAACAAATGTATCCAATTTAGGCAGCATCATATTCTTATGAACATTAGAATCATTACCAAGAAACGAAAGTACCTGATAATTTAATTGGCGTGCGCGAGCTCTAGTAATTGGTCCCGTATATGTAGCAGTAGGGGCTGTGAGTGTAGCAATGGTATTGATGTCCTCATCATAAGATGAAAGCTTTATTGATCAAGGTGGGGTTCTGAGACGTCTTTGTCTGGTCGTTGAACACAAATGAAGTACGCGAAGTTGCAGCTATGGCGAACTTTAATCTAAACAAAACCCAAAGTCTAAACGACGCCCTAAGGGCTGTATATATGGAGGAAGAGGGGGGGGGGATTTCGTGGCCCTTGGGGAAGGGGTCCGAAACCAACCCTATCTCTTGTTTCCCCACACATACGGACTCTAAAAACAACCTATACTCAAGTATTTCGAAAATACATGGGCCTAGCCCAATAATAAGGTGACGCAGCACCTAGAATATCCTCTGGACGAAAGTTATGAAGTAGCATTATGTATATTTCATCCAAGGCTTCATCCATTCATTATGGTGGCTTCAACGTCCTGAAATCATCACTTGTAACTCCGTTCTTGTTCCCCTTGCGCATGCCATCATCTCCATGCTTGTTCTTGCTCCAATGTTCATCCTTCTCCAAGCTAGGCCCTTCATTTGTAAGCAACACAAATGTATCCAATTTAGGCAGCATCATATTCTCATGAACATTAGAATCATTACCAAGAAACGAAAGTACCTGGTAATTTAATTGGCGTGCGCGAGCTCTAGTAATTGGTCTAGTATGTATAACAGCAGGGGCTGTGGGTGTAACAATGGTATTGATGTCCTCATCAGTATGGCTCCACGGCGTGACCCGTAGCGCCCAGCGCCGGCTCGGGACGACGTGAGCTGCCAGGTGGTGCAACGTCCCCAGGGAGAAGCGCGCCTGCTTCCAGCACCCCAGCACCAGGCTCACGCGTCACCACATGAGGTGGCAGAGTGCATGCACCAGGACCATGTTCTACCCCCTTGACGACCTCCGGTGGCCACGACGGGATGCCGCGCGTTCACTGCGGAGCTGCACAACATCGTCTGGCCAAGCAAGTTCAAGCCTGACCTGCCTCCATGCTACGACGGCACCGTAAACCCCGCCGAGTTCCTACAGCTCTATGAGTTGAGCATCGAGGCGGCCAATGGCGACGAGAAGATCATGGCAAACTGCTTCCTGATGGCCCTCAAGGATGGCGCGCGTTCTTGGCTCCTGAACCTGATCGATTGGTCGGTTTCTTCCTGGGAGGAGATGCACAACTGCTTCATCGCCTACTTCCAGGGCACCCATGACCGTCCGCCGGCCGCAGGCGACCTGCGCCGCGTCAAGCAGCAGCTTGGAGAGACTCTGCATAAGTATATCCAATGCTTCAACAACGTCCGCCACAAGATTCCCAAGGTGTCTGACGAGGCCATCATCTCTGCGTTCACCGATGGCGTCCGCGATGTCAAGATGAAGGAGGAGCTAGCCATCCACGAGGACCTCTGCACCGCTCTAGAGATGTTCAACATGGCGAACAAGTGTGCAAGGGCTAAGGAGGGACGCCTCTCCCTCCTCGAGCTCCTTGATGCTGATCCAGAAGACAAGAAGACCAAGACCAAGGGCACGAAGCGCAAGGGGCCAGGTGTGCTTGCGGCAGAGCCAGAGACCAAGCGCGGCTGCGACCACCCCGAGTCATCCAAGGGCAAGCGGTTGTTCTACGCCTTCCACAATGTCTACATCCACAACACCAGCGACTGCACGGAGCTCAGGGCTCTCCGCGACGGGCTCCTCGGTCGACGCCCCGAGCATAACAATCGGGGCTACGGCCGCGGAGGTGGCCGAGGTGGACGACACTGGGATGGACGCGACCGTCGTCAGGAGTGGCGCGGCCAGCCTCGTGAGGACCGCTGGCGGGACCAGCCTCGTGAGGGTAACTGGAGGGAGCATCCTCGTGAGGTCCGCCCTCAGGGCAATGCAACTTTGCCTCCTCTACCTCCACCGCCAAGAAGGAGCGAGGATCACCACCAAGACGAGGGGGCCGGGGGCTTCCAGGAGCCTCGGTCCATCGCATGTATCTTGGGTGGCTCACAAGCCCGAGCTTCCCATCGTATCTTCAAGTAGTTTGTGCGCGAGGTGAATGCGGCACTCCCCAGGCTTGAAGCAACTTGCCCTCTCAAGTGGTCCAAGTGCGCCATCACCTTCGACTCTTCAGACCGGCTCAAGTGCGCGGCCACTGCTGGCGCGCTCCCCATGCTCTGCTCCCCCGTTATCAGCAACGTGACCGTCACCAAGACTCTCATCGACGGTGGAGCAGGGTTCAATGTTCTCTCCGTCCAGACGTTTGACAGGCTCCAGGTGCCATACTACTAGCTACACTCCACCAAGCCATTCTCAGGAGTGACCGATGGATCGACACACCCGATCGGGTAGGTTCGCCTCCCAGTCACCTTCGGCGAGCGCAACAACTACCACACCGAGCTCATTGACTTCGATGTCGCTGACATCCGCCTGCCCTACAATGCCTTCCTTGGGTACCCAGCACTGGTCAAGTTCATGGCGGCCACACACCACGGCTACAACGTCCTCAAGATGCCAGGGAGCAGCGGCATCATCACGGTCGCCTATTAGGAGAAGGATGCGGTGTGCTCCCTCGAGCGTGCTTTCCAGGCTGCAGCAGTTGAGAACCCAGAAGACGAAGACGGCGCCCTCCCTCCTGAGATCGCGCCAATACAAAGAGGCTGCAGCTGGGCCAGGGGACTCGTGAGGGAGCAGCACTCAAGGATGCAGTGCTAAGTCTCGCGTCTCCAAACGCGACACCTTCACCCATTGCATAGGAAGCCGTGCCCGGTGCCCCTCTCAGGCTGGGCTCGGGGGCTCTCCTCTGGAGGGCCTCATGCCTAGCCAATGTCGCGAGAACGGCACTCGGGCACCATGTGGAGGCGCTCTTCAGAGCATGCTTCCCAAGAAAAGGCACCAGGCGTGAGGCACCAGGCGTTCATCAGTTCATCAGCAAGGCAACCAAGGAGATTCAGCAAGGAAGGGTTCTGCAAGGCGATCGTCGCCTGCTGTGAGGCAGAGCTCACCGCTCTAGCGAGGTTAAGGAGTTCCGCATCTGCATCGACATCCCCGGGCTTAATAGGGCCGCATCTCGGCAGCTCATGTGGCTGTCTCGTGTCGGCCAATGCGAGGGACCGCCTCACAGCTACGTCTGCATGCCTTTCGGCCTGGCGGGCGTGACTGAGGCGTTCCAGCGCTGCATGAGGGACGCTCAGACGGCTTGCAAAGCCAGGAGCCAAGCGCTCCATGCAGAGATGGAGGAGCACCTTCAGGAGCCTTCCGGTCCCTCCGAGCCTCCCGAGGCTCGGCACCAGAGCGGCTCATGAGGAGCGGCTTCCGTAGCATGCGTTTTTTGGATACCTCAACAACTCTTCAGCAATGGTACCAGGTGACATCATCCTAGTTGTTTCACTTTGGGGGCGCCCCTCGGACTGCATCATTCCCAGGCCGCGTGGGTCCGTCCCTGCGGCATGTATCCCTTTTGCATTTTATCAGAGCCAGTTGCGATCCTTTGCAAACCACTTTCGAATTATTGACTGCCTGACCGGCGCTTCATTGCTAAGAAAGTCTCGCGCCCTTGCAAGCCCTCCCACGACCGCCTCATGATTAAGGACTGGCACGGCATCTGTGCTCGGGTCCGTCCCTGCAGTGTCGCTAAACCCAAGTAGCTGAGCTCTAGCTCACGGGCCAGCCCCGTGTATGTCACCTCCTGTGGCTCTTGGTGCCTTGTTCTCGCATGAGATAATCGTAGGTGGATGAGTGAGGGCACGCGACCTGGTGCCCCCGTGGCCACGGGAACCGCGCGCCAGTTGTTTTTCTTTAGGATCTTTGCATGAGAAGACTGGGCACAGCGTGTGTGCTCGGGTCTGTCCCTGCAGCATCGATAAATCAAGTGGCTAAGCTCTGTCTGGCGGGCTGGTCCCGTTCACGTCATCTCCTGGGGTCGTTGGTGTCTGGCCTTCTCATGCAATAACCTCAGGAAACTCATTTGGCGCAGGCTGCTTAACCATCTCGCAGGACCAATCTAAGCATCTCCAATCAAGACCAGGCGCAACCCGCCTTGAGGTAGGGCCTCGTGAGTCCCGCGCTGGCTCATGGGTGCCCATATACACCTCCTCCAGCCTTGCCGTGCAAGCCACGTGTCAGGGCGGGGCTGTAGATGCACCGGGGGTTCTCCTCAAAGGGGCCCCCCTGCCACGCACCAGTGGAAGCACCATGCTCAGCGATGGCCGTCGACACTGCCGAGGAGTGGCTATGCCCATGCAAGAGCGGAAGCGTTATGCTCCGTGCTGGTGATAAACAACTGGGGGTGGCCTCATGGCCGCACTAACCTCAGGGAGCCTCCGGGCTCAGTGACTAGCCTCACCGCACTGCTCCCCCTTGGGAAGGTAGTGCGAGGGGGCTGGGCACGGGGGCTACGCTCAGGTCATGCCTGGCATACCCCATCTCACTAGGCCTCACGGGCCTGGTCGTCGTGCACCCCTCCCAAGCGAGAGCTCGACGAGGAAAAGGTAGGATGGTCTGTTCGTACGTCAAGGGGGACTCCTAAGCATCTCGTCTCAGGAGCCTAACTGGTCACGTAGCCCCTCAGCTCTTGGGCTCGCCTGGTGATCCGGACGACTCAACGACGGCTGAGGTATGCGCGGGGCCGGGCCCTGCCGACGCAGAACGCCAAAGACCTAGCTGTCGCCCTTCTCCTTCAAGCCGTTCGTACGTCAAGGAGGACTCCTGAGCATCACGTCTCAGGAGCCTAACTGGTCTCGTAGACCCTCACCTCTTGGGCTCGTCCTGGTGATCCGGACGACTCAACGACGGCTGAGGTATGCGCGGGGCCGGGCCCTGCCGATGCAGAACGCCAAAGACCTGGTTGTCGCCGTTCTCCTTCAAGCCGTTCGTACGTCAAGGGGGACTCCTGAGCATCACGTCTCAGGAGCCTAACTGGTCTCGTAGCCCCTCACCTCTTGGGCTCGTCCTGGTGATCCGGACAACTCAACGATGGCTGAGGTATGCGGGGGGCCGGGCCCTGCCGACGCAGAACACCAAGGCTTGCCCCTGCATCTTTTCCTAAGCTGTTCGCACATCAAGGAGGACTCCTGAGCATCGCGACTCAGGAGCCTAACTGGTCACGTAGTCCCTCACCTCTTGGGCTCGTCCTGGTGATCCGGACGACCCAACGACGACTGAGGTACGCGCGGGGCTGGGCTCTGCCGACACAGAACGACAAAGCAAACGGAAAAGCCAAAGGAGCATAATCTAGTTATTAAAAGACTATATTATTCCAAGAAAATAAGTTTTAAATGCCTTCCAGAGGCATGTCGCATGATGCAGGATAAACAAGCCAAAGTAGAATCTCCAGGACACCTCCTCAGACTTGGGCGTCACCGCTGCCCGCCAGCGGAGCCGCATCGTCAGGCGCATCGCTCGTCCCACCGGCTTCAGTCGGAGGACCAACAACCATGTACTTGCTCAGCATGGCGTCCACGAAGCTCTTCACGGCGGCAGTAGCAGCATCCTGGGAGTCTGCGTCCACCGGAGTAAGGAAGGAGGAGAGTTGAAGTTGGCATCGTGGAGATAAAGATGGCTGAACACGCACGTCAGAGTCGAGGAAGAAAGTGAGCGTGCCTCGCTTTCCACCAAGGATGTAAACCCGTCGACAGCATCTTCGAGCACCGCCATGACTTTAGGAAGTAGAGCAGCATGACTCTCCATCGGGGTCGTCACCACCGCCTTTCCCGATGGATCATCTCCAAAGAGCGCCTTCTAGGCCTTGTGGAAGCATGCCTCGAGAGAGGAGAGGGTGTCGCGCTCCATGGCGGTCATCTTCTTGGCCTCGGTCAGGGCCGCTTGGGCGGCCTCCGCCTCCTCCTTCAACTTCGCCAGGCGGTCGCGCTCTCCAGCCTGCTCTAAGGTCGTCTTCTTCACCTCAACATCTCGGCTGGCGACGACATCTTCCTAGGCCTTCAGCTTCTCCTCACACTCCTGGTACTGGCTGGCCTGGGCGGCCTGCTGGTCCTGGAGAGCCTTCAGATCAGCCTCCGCCATGCGGCACTGTTTCTCAGCTTCTGTGGCCTCCTGTCGCGCCAGGTCGCGCGTCATGGTGGCCACCCCAAGCGCCTTCTGGGCCTCCTCCGCAGAGCCCCAGGCCGCACGGACAGATGCATCAACCTTTAGCCAACCAGAGATCATCCCCTGGCGTCCCTGCGCAAAATGATGATCCGGGCCCTGAAGCTCACCCTGGAGGAGGTCCAGCGCCGCCCTTGCCTCTTCCAGGGTTCCGGAGGGAGCACGAACACCATGACTCGGCCACGCGCTGGGCAAGGGAGGAGACGCCCTCGGCAGCAAGGCAGAAGAAATCTCAGCCTCAGGAAGGACTGGGAGCTCTGGAGGCTGGTTGCCCTCAGCAGTCGTGGCAAGGCCGGGTGCTGGAGGAGTCAGGCCTGCCAAAGGCACCGGCACCTCCCGAGGATGGGCCTCCACGTCCTCTGGAGAGGACGTCACCTCAGGGGCTGCGGGGTCAGCGACACTCTTCTTCACCTGGGACATGCTGACCGCTTCGTCGCTTGCGGCCGCGGCAACCTCCATACACTCCTTCTATTTCTTCGACGGCTGCTGCCTAACAACAGAATTAGACGCTCAGTACCACTCCAAGAACCAACAAGCAAGGTTAAGGGAGAAACTTACTGGTCGACAAAGGCGTAGCGCCTCTTCATGCTCAGCAGCGGGCGCTAGGGCGGAGCAGCTGGCGCCGAGCTCTTGGGAGCAGGAGAGCTTGCGGTTGGCGCCGCCCGGGACGGCGGCAGCGAAGGTGGGCTGCTACCCGGAGAAATCAGCACGGTCCTACTTTTCTTCACAACCGCTCACTTGGGCTGCTTCAAGGAGGCCATCCCAGACCTCGTGGTGACTCCTGGAAGGCGCGACACCTCCACCACCGGGGGCTCGTCATCATCATCGTCGTCAGGAAGGTAACGTAGGAGCTCCATTTGCTCCGGGGCAGATGATTCTTCCACAACCTCCTCCTGGTGGCCTCGGAGGATTGGCCGTCGGAGGAGATGTGCACCAAGGCAGTAGGCGGCAAGGAAGACCCCAGCCGCACAAACCCGAGCTCGTCGAAGACATGCATGGCCGCGACGACCTCCTCGGCATCGTCACAGCAGTACATCGGAAGCCAGCCCTACAGAGGGTCGCCCGGGTCCTTTCTGGTCAGGTAGAGCAACTCCTTGTTCAGCTCCTCCTCGAGAAGGGGATCTCGGCGCAGGTGGATCTTGTCGTCATCACCCCCATGAACGCCTCACAGTAGAAGGCGAAAAGGGACAGAAGTATAATGGAGTTGGCGTGGATGTGGAGCGCGTGGAGACCATAGTGGTGAAGGATGGCAAAGAAGAAGGGGGAGAATGGAGGTACCAGCCCCGAGAAGACACTGTGCATGAAGAAAGGGAAGAAGTTGTTGGCCGCGGGCTCCGGCGCGGCGGTGGCGACCCGGAGCGCGGTCTCCTTCCACTCATTATCATCGCTTGCCGTCAGGAGGAGCATTGTCTGGAGCTTCTACCCGGTCACGCAGGGCGCCAGCAGCCCTGGCTTGTACCAGGCGACACCGGCAGCCGAGCAGGAAGCCGCGGCCTTCTCGGCAGCCATCGAGCAGAAGATTCGGTCGAAAACCGGTAGATCTGGCGAGCTCTTCCGCTGCCGGGAGAAGGGGATCTGGACCAAGACGAAGAAGGAGCAATAAAAGCCTGGCGGCAGGCGGCACCCCTTCTTGTCAGACAGGAGAAGTTGCCGAGGCAGCATGGGGAAATGGAGTCGCCCACGTCCAATCAATCACCATGTGTCATCAAGGCCGCACGCAGTTAGGGCATGCGGCGCTCTGCACTTGCCCTTTGGCTTCGCCTGGAAGCCAAGTCCAAGCATGCCTTGGGCCCGGGGGCTACTGTCGGCATCCTGGACTTGGGGGTATCTAGTCCTGCCTGCCTGCGGCCCATCACGTGGCTCCGTCGATGGCCTGGTACGGCCCAGCTTCAACGCCAAGACCACAAGACCCTCACGAGGTGCCAAGCTTCGCGAGGCGGACGACGCCAAGACCCCCGAAGGAGGTGGCCTCCTCAAGAGGGCTCCTGAGGGGCGGAGAGCTCTATGAAGCTACCTCATGAGGCTCAACTGACGTGAGCCATGACGACCAAGGCCAGGCGGGCACCAGGCGGGTGCGGAGCGCAGGTTTCCTCTTTAGTGCAAGGGAGGCAAGCCAAAGGCGCGGAGTCCCGAGGAATCAGCCAAAGGTTTCCATTCTGGGGCAACAAGACCAAGACCTCGAGGACGGCAGGACGGAGGTCATCACCGAGCCCACAACAACGTCACGACCAGAGGCTTTTCGCAGGCGAAGACTACTTTTGTGAGGATAGATTGTACTACTTGTCCCCTTTCAAATACGGCCGTTGTGGAATCCCTTCCCGCTCATATTTGGGAAGAGGACCAAGGCCACTATATATAGGACTTAGCCACCACCATAGTAAGGGGAGAGATCCATTCCGACCCGAGCACCACACCAGCTCAAGAACACCTCACCTCCTGAGGCTTTATCATCCTTGTACTAGTTCATCCATAGCCCCTCGAGGCAATGCACCACACCACACTGGATTAGGGTATTACACCGTAACGGTGGCCCGAACCAGTATAAATCTCTGTGTCTGTGTATCTTTCAGCTCGACGCGCTAGGCTAGGGAGGATCGCGAGTAGGCAAGCTGGGCAGGTTGAGATATCCGCACACACCCTAGAGTTCGAAAGTATCAAGGGTTGCCGGATCCCGAAATCCGACAGAACTGGGCAATGGAGAGCTTGACGAGGAAGCCCACCAACCATCATCGCCAGGGACGGGAGGATGAAGCCCCCGGCAAGGCGTGTTGCCAGGGGAGAGAGCGGGCCAGATGATGGTGCGGCCACTGGCGGTCAGCCGGAGTCGGAGTCGTCGTCCTCCCGCCCGTTGTCGTTGTCGTTGCTAGTGCTGTCCTCCTTGCCACTGTCGCTCAAGGAGGAGATTTCATCATCGGCGGAGCTCTCCACGCAGCACCCTAGTTGAATTCCGGAGTTCCCGAAGACCTTGACGGAGAGCAGGCTGCTCTCCATTAACTTAAAATGGAGAACGTGCCCCTCCGTGAAGCTGTGGGCACATGCAAAAGTCTTCCACCCCTGATGAATATACATGACGTGAGGGCGGGGAAAGTCTACGTCAGCCCATATGCTACCATTCCCGCAGCCCCTCATGTGAAGCCGCAAGGACCGCGGAGCCTCCTCCTCCATCACCTGAGCGAACGGGGTCGAAAGCCGGAGGCGACTGCGTACAGGCCTATACAGCCACATGAAGACTCATAGGGCTGGTCCCCGATATGGCCACCCATCGGAGGGGGGCCGCCGGCAGAGGTGTGGCCGGGATATCACCCCGTCTACCTCCTCCTTGAGCACCAAAACAACCGCGGCCTCGTCCCCTCCCTCTTCCCGTCGTGGCGGGTGCTACCACCGGAGGCTCCGGAGGAGGAGGGACGCGTTGTCGAGTAGAAGTCCTCATCGCCGCCACCGAAGCGCCGGCACGCCCTTTCACCATAGCGGGTCAGAGGGATATGGTGAGCAATAGGGGGAGAGGAGGGCGAGTGTGGAAAAGCGCCACCCCTCTCCCCTTTTATAGAAGAGTAGGGCCAGAGCCTGGCCACCTAGCCCAAGGGCCAGCCGCCCCGCACGGCCAACACGGGCTCTTGAAGCGCGGGGAATCGGAACCGGCCCGCTCCCCCAATCCACGAACGCCTGATTTTCTGCCTCGACATTAATGCCCACATCCTCCGCGCCCGTCGTCTGCTCTTCCCAACGCATGTGAGGTACATGGCGAAGCAGAAGGGGGCATGAGGACGGGTGGGACGACCGATTGCCACCCCCTGATCGCGGGGTGCGGCACCATGCAGGCTGCGACCCTAGTCCTCTTAGTAAATGAGTAGAGCCCCTGCAGATTCCTTCCTCTTTAATAAGGGAAGCACGGGCCGCCTCTTTGCCATCGACTGCAAGATGACGCAAGCATGCGGAGGCCATCCCACGCACGACCCCCACGTCACGCACACGATGGGAGGTGTGGCAAAGCACAACTGACATAAAGATCGTGGCGGTTCGCCTCTTCCACGCCCGCCCGTGCACTGCTTTGGGCCTGGCCCAACTACGCCTTGCGCTCATGTGTGGCCCAAGCCCCGGGGCTCCTATCGGTGTACAAAAGTGTGGGTACTTCAGTACCCCTTACTTGTGCATGGACGGTCGCAGCTACGCCTACATCATGGCTTGTCAAGGCAGAGGAGAACGACAGAAGGCAAGAAGGGAACACAGAATATCAGAACAGACGCTCAAAGTGACAAGCAGCAAGAGACTAGCAGGGTCACGCCCGGCGACGAGCCTTGCCGAGGTGAGCTGCGAGGCCCCCGGCAAGCTCCTTGCCGGGGCAGCTTGTGAAGAAACCAACATGGCCACCACCCTTTGAGTTGAGAGCTCTGACACCATCGACAACGTTAAAGACCAAGATTTGGAGAGCACATGTATGGTAGCATGCAGTTCCCCATGAAGATTGGCAACCCATGATTCCACGTGGGATCAGAAGACGAAGATCCCCGGCAAGACCCATGCCGGGGACGATCCCAAGGCCCCCGGCAAGCCTTATCGGGGACGATCAATGGGCCGCGGCCAGACCCACGCCCGGCAAGGTTTCGCCACCTCACCACCACTCCAACGCGACGATAGGCTTGCCAGCTAAGCAGGCGCCTACGTGGCGGCATGTAGATCTTCGTGGAAGCCTACCATTTTTCCAACACAGCAGATGGTTGGCCAGCGTGGTGCTGCATGCCTCATTGGCCCGGACGCGTGGCGAGGCGAGGAGGAGCGGCAAAGGATGAGATGGCCTCTGTTGCCGTCCCCAATAAAGTGAGAGGACACGTAGGCAACGCATTAAATGCACTTGTCCTACGTTGCTCGAGCGATAAGCTCGTACCACTATAGCTTGCCACCTCCTGAGAGCCACTGTGGCAACCCCTTTATGTATAAAAGGAGGCCCAAGGTGCACAGAGACAGGATTCGGACTGTTGGACAAAGCACGCATCATAGCTAGTTCAAAAGCTCAAGGACACACATATAACTAAATAAAGCACGACAAGGGTATTACGCATCTTTGCGGCATGAACCTGGATAAAAATCCTTTGTGTGCTAACGGCTCGACCTGCTCTTCATGCAACTAACCCCCCGCCGAACATAGAAGGGATCCTTGTGACCCCATAGGTGATCGGTTTCCCTGACACCGAGGAGTGTCCCTCACTTCCAGCCCAAAAAGTCAGGCTAGATATTTCGGGAGACAAGGCAATTGGGCCATATGGTTCGAGAAACTAAAGAGGGGTAGAAAGTTATATTACTCTTTAACATAAAAATATCTTTCGGAAAAAATAGTCCTTCCATCAGTTCCTTTTCTCAGGGTGTCATGTTGAACACGCATGTTCGAAGACACGAGACCTCGAGGTTAGCCCCTAGTTATGGTTTTAAAGAACTGAGCCAAAATTTTAACATGATAGTTGCATTAGTACATGTTAACGGTAGAAAAAAATTCAAGGCCATACGAAGAAGCGACCGCCAGTTTGTCATCAAACATGCAGTGTTTCATCTCGGAACCATGAGTCTTCTCATGAGATGCTCTGATTTGTGAGAGCTGTTTTTCCAAACTTTCATCAAGCCTACCAATTTTTTTACCACAACATTTTGTTGCCATGCCATTATATCAAGGAAGGTTTCATGTATTTCTGAGCATTTTTTAATTTTTGGAATTTAAAAGATATGGTACTCAATGTTTGTGTCCAAGCCGTGACACCAGTATGTTTGATAATTCCTTCCAGTTTACTGCACGGGGCATTAACTTGCACACAAGGACACAAATATGATTTTCCATCCCATGATGGTTTGCTGTTGCATGTACATGTAGTTGAAATTTGAGTTACTGCCATTAAATGACTAGAAATTCACTTAATGTCGTATAAAGGTCAAGTAACCCTTGGAAAATTCCAAATTCCTACATGACAGTTGTATTAGTGCATGTTAACGGTAGAAAAATATTCAAGGCCATATATCGTGGTGGAACACAAACACCTATGGGGCCATTAGCCCCTTGTGGTTCGGCAAGGGGAAAGGGTGCATTGCACAAAGAGCGGAGGCCATGGGGCAGCACTGCAGTGGTGACGCTGGTGGTTTTTACCCAGGTTCGTACCGCTAGGAAGCGTAAAACCCTACTCCTGCTTTGGTGGATTGGAAGGAGGGCCGCGACGAACAAGCAGCGCTCAAGCCCGACAAGGTTGCCTCGGGGAGAGCAGCTACGCGCGTATGAGTGTACAAGGGTCCGAATCCTATCTTAGGTCGCCATGGCCCTCCTTTTATAGGCTAAGGAGTTACCACAGTGGCAAAAATGTCATTATCCATTGGTTAGATAGCTAACAGTGCTATCATACCTAACTCTGGCAGTTAGGACAAAGTGCATTAAATGCACTTCTAGGTGTCACACTGAGGAAGCTGCCCGGCAAGCCTGCCGCGCCGCTTAACCACCTTCTCCTGGTCTGCATGACATGCCTCTGGACGAGTGTCATACAAGGGTAATCTCCCTTCCAAATGGCTGCCACGCGCCGAACGACAGCCACTTAATTACTTGGGGGCTTGACACCACACTGATAAGTGCCTTGCATCGCGGTGCGGTCGAGCGGTGGAGTCTTAGCGGGAGATTCGCCCTTGGCGGCTTGTCGAGGAGATTTTGGGACTTGGCCTTAATGAAGCCCCGACCTAGTCGAGCTCGCCTACCTGGCAAGGGATGTCTTTTCTTAGTGACATCTTGTTCCTTTGGCTTGTCTTGGTCTTCTTGATCCGCCCTTTGGTTTCTCAAAGAGCTATCTCTCTAGCTTGGACTTGACTTGGACGCTTGGTGCTGTTGCATCCTCGCCAACGTGCCTATATATAGTCTGGGCAACATACACGAAAGTTTTTTGCACTGGCAGGTGTCCCCAGGCCTGGCTCGAATGTGTTGCCGAGCATCATCGGGGTAGGCCCTAACAGGTACACAGGCAAGGCGCTTGCGATGGCTTACTTCTTGATATTTTCCTTGCTTCTTCATTAACATGTGCTTGAGTCAGTTTCCGGTTTTTCCTTGCGTCGTGCAAGACATCGTGGGGGAGATTTACACCACGATCCATGGACCGCCCACGTCCCACGTTCACGGGACAGTAACTTCCATTCCACTAGTCCCGTGTTCCTACCGTTTTTGCCACGTATGTCGCATGCATTGTGCAGGGTTGGTGTCGAACGCAGAGGGTGCGGGAATGAGTGCCATGGCAGAATACGAGGTGCCATGGATAGGCGTAGGAGGCCAGTCTTGATTCCGTGCTCCGCTGGTGATGCAGGGGAGTCGGATTGGTGGCGCGGGGCGGTCTTCTGCAGGGTAAGGAGCCAGCCCTCGGCCCCGCCCGCCTATAAAAGGGGAAGAGGGTGAGGTGCTTGCTCACGCTCATCTCCTCCTCCTTCTTCCTTACATTCCTCCTCCACCATGCTAAGGGGAAGAGAGCATGGTGGCACTCCAGTAGTGGCGACGAGGGTTTTAGCTCGACAACACATCCCTCATCCTGCTGGGGACGCAGGGATGGAGTCCATCGCAAGGGGAGGCGGCAGAGGCGAAGGACGCGGCTGTCGCGGTGCCCAGGGCGAGGAGGGAGGGGCAGTGCTTTGGTCGCTGCTCTAGTTGCCTTGGGCCCGAATGAAGGCCACGTCGGGGACCAGTCACTGGAGTTCATTGTCAAGCTGTGTAGGCCTCCACAAAGTCGCCTTCGGCTTCCATCTCTGTTTGCAAGAGTGATGGAGGTTGAACAGCCACTGGGGTTGAGCCTGCACATGAGGGGCTGCTGTAATGGCAGCATGCGGGCAGACGTCGAGTTCCCTGCACCCCATGTCATGCTCCTTCAGCGCGGCTGGAACCCTTCGCGCGTGCCCATAGCTTGGCGGTAGGGCATGTCCTTCACTTCAAGTTGATGGACGCCATCCTGCTCTCCATCAAGGTCTTCGGTCATTCGGGTGCTCCCTTAGGGTGCTATGCGGAGAGCTCAACCGACGACGAAAGCTCCTCCTCGAGAGGCAGCGACGAGGATAGTGACGACGATGATGGTGGCACTGATGGGGACGACTCCGACTCAACCCCAGCCGCACCATCACCGTCAGCCGGGGGGTGGCACCACCATCTACACCTGCATCTTCTCCCCGGCAGGGCAATTTGCCAGGGTGTTGGGTGTGGGTGGTCTCTCCGCCTCATCCAGTAGTCTTGCAGCTGGGCCCCGACAGGTTTCCTCGTGGACTCCGGCTTCATCCTTCCTCCCGGTGTCCATGCTGCCCTGCCCTGCTGGCCCTTGTGGCGGTGACTAGGGCATCTCCTAGCCGCTCTCCCCACGCATCACCTTCGTCCATACCCTCCTGATCTTGTCAGGCTGCGTCCCGCGTGCCCTGACTGGGTCAGGCTGGGCTTCTGCCCAGGCGCTCCTTTTGCCCTCTTCACCTCCCACCTAGTTCCTAGGAGGAAAGGGACAAGAAAGGGATTACGGGGAACTTATATTTTTTAGTCTAAAACATGTAGGCATTTGCCAAATTTTAGTCTTAAACATGTAATCTCTTTTATCCATGTTTGTGCTTTATAAGACTTGTACTCGTTTATCTGCATATTAATGAAAAAAGACAAGCTTTGTCGGGTACTTGTGCATGTATCCTATCCATGCAGAGGAGGGATGCCTCTATTCTTCTAGGTAAACAAGTTTTCCCAGCAAGCCATCTTGCCGGCACCTTCTGTTGTTGCCGCGGGGCTTGGCCTGCCAGGCTTGGAACTACAGAAGGGAACCGTCCCCTTGTCAATCCTTTCCTGTCAAATGCCACTACAACCAACTTGACCGAAATACGTTCTGACCAAAGAATGGGAGCACAAATGTTTTGAAGGTGACAAGGTTTCTCTATTGTCGGTGTTCTAGATACGAGGGTACCTAGACTTGCCTGCCTACAGCCCACGGCGTGGCTCCATCGAAGGGCCTGGTACGGCCTAGCTTCAGCATCAATAATTCAAGACCCTCATGAGGGGGCCAAGCCTCGCGAGGCGGGCGACACCAAGACCTCCAAGGGGATCGGCCTCCTGAGGCTGGCTCCCGAGGAGCAAAGAATTCCATGCAAGGTGCACCTCACAAGGCTCGGCTGACATGAGCCATGACGATCAAGGCCAGGCGGGTGCTAGGCGGGCGCCAGCAGGCGCAGAGTACCAGTTTCCTCTTTGGTGCAGAGGAGGCAAGCGCCAGGCGTGGAGTCCCGAGGAATCAGCCAAAGGTTTCCATTCTAGTGCAACAAGACCAAGACCGCAAGGACGGCACGACGGAGGTCATCGCCGAGCCCACCACAGCGTCACGACCAGAGGCTTTTGCAAGCGAAGACCACTTTAGTCAGGATAGGATGTACTTGTTGTCTCCCTTCAAATCCGGCCGTTGTGGGGTCCCTTCCCACTAATATTTGGGAAGAGGACCACGGCCACTATAAATAGGGCTTAGCCACCACCATAGAGGGGGATGAATTCGAATGGATCTGATCCGCTCCTTCCCTCACCACCTCACCAGCTCACTTGATCTCAAGAAGACCTTACCTCTTGAGGCTGTTCATCCACTGTATCAGTTCATCCTCAGCCCCTCGAGGCAATCCAGCACAAAGCTGGAGTAAGGTATTACACTGCAAGGTGGCCCAAACCAGGATAAACTGTTGTGTCTCTCTGTTCCTTTGAGCTCGATGCACTAGGCTATGGGGATCGCGAGTAGGCAGGCAGGGTAGGTTGAGATCTCCGCACGCACCCCAGAGTTCGAACCTATCAAGGGTTTGCGGAACCCGAAATCCGACATTTGGCGCGCCAGGTAGGGGTGCGCCAGAGATCCGCTGCTCCGTCCGCCACATCCCACCACTGGCTTCGACAGCAGGTGTTCCCTCGTCGACTAGGCCGTCGTGCACCTTTGGGGGAGCCATGGGCCTCCGCGCTTTCACTCCCGCCTTGCGACAGGTGGAGTGGCCACCCAAGTTCAGGCCGGAGATGCCGCCATGCTATGACGGTGCGGCGGATCCGGCTGGCTTCCTCCAAGCGTACGAGGAGGCAGTTTGGGAAGCCGGCGGAGACGACAAGGTGATGGCCAACTGGCTCCCTGATGCGGAGCATCCTTCCATCATCCCCATGGACTCTACTTCGACCACACTTGCTCCAAGAGGACCCATGACAAGAGCCCGAGCACGTGCCATCCAATCCGAGGTTAACTCTCTCCTTGTTGAATTTCCCTTTGACCCATTTGAGACATGGCTACTACCTCAAACGGAGACACTTTGTGTGCTCAGGTACCATGAAAGCAGCCAAGGGGAAGGAGTGGTGCAAGATGGACATCAAGATCAAGGAGGCATTCCACCCAGCCTGGGAGGACCGGTACAACCGCCCAACCACCGCCCGGGCGGAACAACCGGCCAGCCACCGCCCAACAACCGGCCGCTATTCTATGAGCAAGCGGTGCAAGGCCGGTACAACATCGGTTCTACCGATTTCTGCCCGAAGACCGGAACCACCGCCCCAACCTCCGGTACAACCGCTGGCTCCTTCGACGCCCACCTCCAAAAGCCAGCGCCCGACCCCAGCGGTAGTACCGCCTTCCTCGACCGGAACTACCGCCCCTCATGAGCTCTCAGCGGTACTACCGCCCCCCTGACCGGTACTACCGGCCTGCCTGCACGCAGTGCACTTACCTCTTCGTGGCTTATCACTATATATATTCGTCTCCTAGCTTCGTATTAGGGTTAGCATAGGTTTAGCTCATATTTTGTGTGAGAGCCTTGCTCATCCACTTGGATACTTCTCCTCGGAGCTCAGGACCTCTTCGGAGAAGATCCCCCAAGCGGATTCAAGAACCCTTTCTAGGGAAGACCATCAAGGCCTCCGTACGGAGAAGAACGGTTCCTTTGTATCTTTACCTTTGTTGATTGTGGATCATATGTTACTCTATGTTGTCGGTGATCTAGCACTCGTGTGATTGATTACTTGTCGGTTGAGTGTTTCTCTTGTTCTCCCCGTGTTTTCCCTCTAGTTCTTCCGCGTGTTCTTCATGATTCCCCGTAGGATCCCTCCAAACGTGAAAGATCGACCACTTAGGGTTCTGCCCTACATCATCTTGGTATCATGAGCCACGTTGAGCACGTTTTTGGAGCCCATACCCCGTGTTTTCTAGCTTGATTTTGTTGTTTTCATCCTAAATCCGAAAATCCCCACCAAAAATAGCCCCAAATTTTTTTTGTGATTTGTTGGTTTGATGATGTTTTGTTGATTTTGATCCGTGAATTTGCTTGGTTTCAAGTGGATCTAGCATTCCCCCAAGTTTCCCCTCTTTCCATCCACGAAATCCACCCAATTTTGCCCCAAAATCATCCATTTCCGCCACAAAATCGCGTCCAGTTTCGTGTTGTGTCGAATCCCGACACGAGCGGTACAACCGCCCCTCCGAGCGGTACCACCTCTGAGTACCACTAGCGGTACAACCGGCCATCCGAGCGGTACTACCGCCCAGGCCAATTTCAGCTCTCCGAGTTTCACCATTTCCATCCACCTCGACCTTTCGCTTCCACCATTGTTGTTTTGGTCTTTGAGAATTTGAGTTGTGGTTCCGGTGTCCTATTGTGTTTCGGCTATATAGGTACGGTTCGACGTCAACATCACCACCGCTCACCTTCGCCAAGGACTCATCATCGTGAAGGACGGTAACCTCGACGACATCTTTGTCATCTCTCGGAATTACATTGATAACCACATAGCCTTACTTTTGCGTTGCTTACCCATCGAGACTAGCCATTGAGTATTGCCGGCAACGTGACTTGTGCACATTAGTGATCATACAACATAGCATACATATCATACCATAGTGGTGCATATCTTGAGATCAACTTGTGTGTCACAAAGTTGTCATAGCATACGCAATTGCTATCTTGGTTCGTGAAGTTTTGCATGAGAAAAGAGCTCAAAAGTGAAGAGCCACCCAAGATTTTAAGCAAAAGAGAAAGATAAGCAAAGAGCTTATAAGCAAGAACCATAGCATCATACAACATTAAGATTGTCATACCCGATCATCTTGGATCATAGCACCGAAATATCATACATATAGCATACTTGGGATAGAGATCGTAGCATTTTTGTCTAGTAGGTTGTGCACAAGTTTGCGTATCCGCCTATTGTGCAATCGTGCTAGCGTCTCTCTAGTATTGTGCAACAAGAGCATTTCGTGGTTTCCACATTTTGGCTCACTTTTGGTTTGCACAATCCCACTTATCTATTTGCGTGTGTGTTTCCGTGTACCATTACTTGCTTGGTCTACTTGTTACATTTGCGAATTTGCGAATCTTTTTCAACATCTTTGAGTCAAACTAACGATTGCAATCAATTTTGTACCACCATCCTAACCAAGCTCCACCATAAGCTTTTACTTGTGTAGGTGTGAGAACCGACAAGAATTGGTACCAAAAGTGCTATTTCATTGTACACATTTGAGTGAACTTGATTCATCTTCAACATCGGTCAAGGTACATTTGGTACACGTTCTTTTCCTTTTTCCACTTACATTTTACTTGGTATGATGGATAGGCCAAGTTCTTCTACAAATCCACCTCTCATCGAGAACGGCGATGACATGTCATCATTCGTCACAAAGAGCCACCTCTTTGGTGCTCAAAGGGCACTACACAAAGAGCAACAGCTATGAGCGACTGCATCGACAACCTCGCCACCGACTTGCGACTCTCCGAGCAATGTACAAGAGACTACTTCGACGACAAGTTCAACTCTCACAAGCAAGAAAATGATTCAAGAATGGAGGAGATCCGCGCCTTGATGAGGAACCGGCATCATTCCACTTCTTCATCCTCAAGACGGAGCCGCTCAAGTCGACATTCCGACGATACCTTCTCCGGCTCAAGTACACCATCATCGACCATTCTTCGACGAGCCGCGCGTCAAGACCGTCATGCATCTCGGAACCCACTACAAGACAAGCATTCACAAGAGCAAGTCGATGAGCAAGTCCCTCGTCCTCAATCAAACCAAGTGGCTTTTGCTCAAGCTCAAGAACGACAACGACTACGGCAACAAGAAGAAGAACGAGCGCGTCTACACCAAGAAGAACAAGACGCCGAGTGATAGAGGCAAAGGTGTCCCGTCTTTCGATGAGATGATGGATATCGCTTTGGTGGCAGTCGACTTTGACGATCCGACTACGAACGTGCGAGGACGTCGCGCCTTAGCAATCGCTAAACCAACTCCGAGAGGTTATTGACCACGCCGGAGCACGATCAACCTGACCACGAGGGTCTGTTTCCTGCGAGCAAACGAAGAACAAGCAAGAAACTGAGATTGCAATCTGAATATTGCGAATATAAGATGGAAGCTTTATTGATCACGGTGGGGTTCTTTGACGCCTTTGTCTGGTCGTTGAACACAAACGATGTACGCGAAGTTGCAGCTATGGCGAACTTTTAATCTAAACAAAACCCAAAGTCTAAACGATGCCCTAAGGGCTGTATATATGGAGGAAGAGGAGGGAATTTCGTGGCCCTTGGTGGAGGGGTCCGAAATCAACCCTATCTCTTGTTTCCCCACACATACGGACTCTAAAAATAGCCTATACTTATGTATTTCGAAATTACATGGGCCTGGCCCAATAATAAGGTGACGCAGCACCTATAATAACCTCGGGACGAAATTTATGAAGTGGCATCTTGTATATTTCGTCCAAGGCTTCATGCGCCCATTATGGTGGCTTCAAAGTCCTGAAATCATCACTTGTAACTCCATTCTTGTTCCCCTTGCGCATGCCATCATCTCCATGCTTGTTCTTGCTCCAATGTTCATCCTTCTCCAAGCTAGGCCCTTTATTTGTAAGCAAAACAAATGTATCCAATTTAGGCAGCATCATATTCTCATGAACATTAGAATCATTACCAAGAAACGAAAGTACCTGGTAATTTAGTTGGCGTGCGCGAACTCTAGTAATTGGTCCAGTATGTATAGCAGCAGGGCCTGTGGGTGTAACAATTGTATTGATGTCCTCATCATCCTCCCCTTCTTGAAATGAAGTCGTCCTCGATGGAAGGTCATCTTCCTCACCCAAATAAGGCTTCAAATCTGCAATGTTAAAAGTGGGACTAACCCCAAAATCTGCAGGCAGCTCAAGTTTATATGCATTATCATTTATTTTCTCTAACACCTTAAAGGGACCATCAGCCCGTCGCATGAGCTTTGATTTGCGCAAATTAGGAAATCTATCCTTACGCAAATGTAACCAAACAAGATCTCCAGGTGCAAACACAACATGTTTTCTACCCTTATCTCCAGCAAGTTTATATTTGGCATTCATACGCTCAATGTTTTCCTTAGTTAACTCATGCATTTTTAAAATCAATTCAGCACGTTGTTTAGAATCAAAATTAACCTTCTCCGAAGATGGAAGAGGCAACAAATCAATAGGTGCACGAGGTAGGAAACCATACACAACTTCAAAAGGGCACATCTTAGTAGTAGAATGCAATGAACGATTATAAGCAAATTCAATATGAGGCAAGCATTCCTCCCACATTTTCTTATTACTCTTCAAAACAGCCCTAAGCATAGTAGACAATGTTCTATTGACTACTTCAGTTTGGTCATCAGTTTGGGGGTGACAAGTAGTACTAAAAAGCAGTTTAGTCCCCAACTTAGCCCATAAACACCTCCAAAAGTGGCTAAGAAATTTAGTATCACGATCTGAAACAATAGTATTTGGCACACCATGCAAGCGAATAATTTCACGAAAGAACAAATCAGCAACATTAACAGCATCATCGCTTTTATGACATGGTATAAAGTGTGCCATTTTCGAGAATCTATCCACGACAACAAATATGCTATCCCTCCCCTTCTTTGTTCGAGGTAAACCTAAAACAAAGTCCATAGATATATCCTCCCAAGGAACACTAGGTACAGGCAAAGGCATATATAAACCATGAGGATTGAGTCGTGACTTAGCTTTTTGACATGTAGTGCAGCGAGCAATAAAACGCTCAACATCCCGTCTCATCTTTGGCCAAAAGAAATGTGTAGCAAGTACGTCCTCCGTCTTCTTCACGCCAAAGTGTCCCATTAATCCTCCTCCATGCGCCTCCTGCAACAACAAAAGACGAACGGAGCTAGCTGGAATGCATAGCTTGTTAGCACGAAACACAAATCCATCGTTAACAACAAACTTGTTCCATATTCTTCCTTCTTTACAATTCTGCATTACATCTTTAAAATCAGCATCATGCACATATTGATCTTTGATGGTCTCCAAACCAAATATTTTGAAGTCAAGTTGTGAAAGCATAGTATAGCGACGAGACAATGCATCAGCAATAACATTTTCTTTTCCCTTCTTTTGTTTAATGACATAAGGGAAAGTCTCAATGAATTCAACCCATTTAGCATGTCTACGATTCAGTTTAGCTTGACTTTTAATATGTTTCAAAGATTCATGATCAGAATGTAAAACAAATTCTTTGGGCCATAAATAATGTTGCCATGTTTCTAAAGTCCGAACAAGAGCATATAATTCTTTATCATAAGTAGAATAATTCAGACTAGGCCCACTCAATTTTTCAGAAAAGTATGCAACAGGTTTGCCATCTTGTAATAACACACCTCCTAATCCAATTCCACTAGCATCACATTCAAGCTCAAAAGTCTTATTAAAATCAGGAAGTTGGAGTAAAGGAGCATGTGTCAACTTATCTTTCAATACCGTGAAGGCTTCTTCCTGTGCAGTATCCCAAAGAAAAGGCACATCTTTCTTTGTAAGCTCATTGAGAGGTGCAGCAATGGTGCTGAAATCTCTCACAAAACGCCTATAGAATCCAGCGAGGCCAAGAAAACTCCTCACTTGTGTGACCGTTTTGGGCTGCGGCCAACTCTCAATAGCTTCAATCTTGGCTTTATCAACTTCAATTCCCTGTGGAGTAACAACATAGCCAAGAAAAGATACTCGGTCGGTGCAAAAGGTGCACTTCCCAAGGTTACCAAACAAACGTGCATCACGTAGAGAAATAAAAACAGCACGTAAATGTTCCAAATGTTCTTCCAAAGATCTGCTATAAATCAATATGTCATCAAAGTAAACTACCACAAATCGTCCAATGAAAGCACGTAAAACTTCGTTCATTAATCTCATGAAAGTACTAGGTGCATTAGTTAACCCAAAAGGCATGACTAACCACTCATATAATCCAAACTTAGTTTTAAATGCTGTTTTCCATTCATCTCCCAATTTCATACGAATTTGATGGTAGCCACTACGCAAATCAACTTTGGAGAATATTGTAGAGCCACTCAATTCATCAAGCATATCATCTAGCCTAGGAATAGGATGACGATAACGAATAGTAATATTATTAATGCCTCTACAATCAACACACATACGTGATGTGCCATCCTTTTTCGGCACTAGAATAATAGGAACAGCACAAGGACTAATGATGAGGACATCAATACAATTGTTACACCCACAGCCCCTGCTGCTATACATACTGGACCAATTACTAGAGCTCGTGCACGCCAACTAAATTACCAGGTACTTTCGTTTCTTGGTAATGATTCTAATGTTCATGAGAATATGATGCTGCCTAAATTGGATACATTTGTTTTGCTTACAAATGAAGGGCCTAGCTTGGAGAAGGATGAACATTGGAGCAAGAACAAGCATGGAGATGATGGCATGCGCAAGGGAAACAAGAACGGAGTTACAAGTGATGATTTCAGGACTTTGAAGCCACCATAATGGGTGCATGAAGCCTTGGACGAAATATACAAGATACCACTTCATAAATTTCGTCCCGAGGCTATTTTAGGTGCTGCGTCACCTTATTATTGGGCCAGGCCCATGTAATTTCGAAATACATAAGTATAGGCTATTTTTAGAGTCCGTATGTGTGGGGAAACAAGAGATAGGGTTGATTTCGGACCCCTCCACCAAGGGCTACGAAATTCCCCCCCTCTTCCTCCATATATACAGCCCTTAGGGCATCGTTTAGACTTTGGGTTTTGTTTAGATTAAAAGTTCGCCATAGCTGCAACTTCGCGTACTTCGTTTGTGTTCAACGACCAGACAAAGGCGTCACAGAACCCCACCTTGATCAATAAAGCTTTCATCTTATATTCGCAATATCCAGATTGCAATCTCAGTTTCTTGCTTGTTCTTCGTTTGCTCGCAGGAAACAGACCCTCGTGGTCAGGTTGATCGTGCTCCGGCGTGGTCAATAACCTCTCGGAGTTGGTTTAGCGATTGCTAAGGCGCGACGTCCTCGCACGTTCGTAGTCGGATCGTCAAAGTCGACTTCCACCAAAGCGAAATCCACCATCTCATCGAAAGACGGGACACCTTAGCCTCTATCACAAGTAGTACTAAAAAGCAGTTTAGTCCCCAACTTAGCCCACAAACATCTCCAAAAGTGGCTAAGAAATTTAGTATCACGATCTGAAACAATAGTATTTGGCACACCATGCAAGCGAATAATTTCACGAAAGAACAAATCAGCAACATTAATAGCATCATCACTTTTATGACATGGTATAAAGTGTGCCATTTTCGAGAATCTATCCACGACAACAAATATGCTATCCCTCCCCTTCTTTGTTCGAGGTAAACCTAAAACAAAGTCCATAGATATATCCTCCCAAGGAACACTAGGTACAGGCAAAGGCATATATAAACCATGAGGATTGAGTCGTGACTTAGCTTTTTGACATGTAGTGCAGCGAGCAATAAAACGCTCAACATCCCGTCTCATCTTTGGCCAAAAGAAATGTGTAGCAAGTACGTCCTCCGTCTTCTTCACGCCAAAGTGTCCCATTAATCCTCCTCCATGCGCCTCCTGCAACAACAAAAGACGAACGGAGCTAGCTGGAATGCATAGCTTGTTAGCACGAAATACAAATCCATCGTTAACGACAAACTTGTTCCACATTCTTCCTTCTTTGCAATTCTGCATTACATCTTTAAAATCAGCATCATGCACATATTGATCTTTGATGGTCTCCAAACCAAATATTTTGAAGTCAAGTTGTGAAAGCATAGTATAGCGACAAGACAATGCATCAGCAATAACATTTTCTTTTCCCTTCTTGTGTTTAATGACATAAGGGAAAGTCTCAATGAATTCAACCCATTTAGCATGTCTACGATTCAGTTTAGCTTGACTTTTAATATGTTTCAAAGATTCATGATCAGAATGTATAACAAATTCTTTGGGCCATAAATAATGTTGCCATGTTTCTAAAGTCCGAACTAGAGCATATAATTCTTTATCATAAGTAGAATAATTCAGACTAGGCCCACTCAATTTTTCAGAAAAGTATGCAACAGGTTTGCCATCTTGTAATAACACACCTCCTATTCCAATTCCACTAGCATCACATTCAAGCTCAAAAGTCTTATTAAAATCAGGAAGTTGGAGTAAAGGAGCATGTGTCAACTTATCTTTCAATACCGAGAAGGCTTCTTCATGTGCGGTACCCCAAAGAAAAGGCACATCTTTCTTTGTAAGCTCATTGAGAGGTGCAGCAATGGTGCTGAAATCTCTCACAAAACGCCTATAGAATCCAGCGAGGCCAAGAAAACTCCTCACGTGTGTGACCGTTTTGGGCTGCGGCCAACTCTCAATGGCTTCAATCTTGGCTTTATCAACTTCAATTCCCTGTGAAGTAACAACATAGCCAAGAAAAGATACTCGGTCGGTGCAAAAGGTGCACTTCCCAAGGTTACCAAACAAACGTGCATCACGTAAAGCAGTAAAAACAGCACGTAAATGTTCCAAATGTTCTTCCAAAGATCTGCTATAAATCAATATGTCATCAAAGTAAACTACCACAAATCGTCCAAAGAAAGCACGTAAAACTTCGTTCATTAATCTCATGAAAGTACTAGGTGCATTAGTTAACCCAAAAGGCATGACTAACCACTTATATAATCCAAACTTAGTTTTAAATGCTGTTTTCCATTCATCTCCCAATTTCATACAAATTTGATGGTATCCACTACGCAAATCAACTTTGGAGAATATTGTAGAGCCACTCAATTCATCAAGCATATCATCTAGCCTAGGAATAGGATGATGATAACGAATAGTAATATTATTAATGCCTCTACAATCAACACACATACGTGATGTACCATCCTTTTTCGGCACTAGAATAATAGGAACAGCACAAGGACTAAGGGATTCGCGTATATAACCTTTGTCGAGAAGCTCTTATACTTGACGCATAATCTCCTTCGTCTCCTCTGGATTGGTACGGTATGGTGCACGGTTTGGCAGTGAAGCACCGGGAATTAAGTCAATCTGATGCTCAATCCCTCGAATAGGCGGTAATCCCGGTGGCACGTCTTGTGGAAAGACGTCAGCGAACTCCTGCAAGATGTTAGTGACAGCAGGAGGCAAAGAGGAAGGCACGTCCTCGAATGAAAATAATGCCTCTTTGCACACAAAAGCATAGCAAACAGATTTGCTGAAATCTAGCTCATCAATATCAGATTTGGTGGCAAATAAACATGCACTTTTCAATTTAATTTCAGAAGCAACACTAGATGGTTTATTATTAGGCTTCATTTGTTGCTGAAATTCTTTTGCCACAATCTGATTTTCACTCTTATTCTTCTCCTGTTTTGCTTTATTAGCTCTATTAATATCATCTTTCAAAATGGAATCAGGAGTCATAGGAAGCAAAGTAATATTTTTATCCTTATGAACAAGAGTATAGTGATTGTTTCTACCATGGTGTACAGAATTTTTATCAAATTGCCATGGTCTACCAAGTAATAAGGAACATGCTTGCATAGGTACCACATCACAATCAACATAATCAGCATATGTAGAGATACTAAAATGCACACGAACAGTACATGTTACCTTAACCTTGCCGCTGTTGTTGAACCATTGGATGTAGTAAGGATGTGGATGTGGTCTTGTGGTGAGAGAAAGCTTCTCCACCATCTCCATGCTAGCCAAATTATTGCAACTACCTCCGTCTATGATGACGCGCACAGAACGTTCCTTCACAACTCCCTTGGTATGGAACAAATTGTGCCTCTGATTTTGCTCAGCTTGTGTGACCTGCACACTCAAAACACGTTGAGCAACTAAACATTCATACCTGTGAGCGTCTTCAGGAGCCATGTATTGCGTCTCATGATCAGAATCATCTCCACCATGTTCTTCACGTGTAATAAGAGCCAAAGTCTCCTCATCATAGTCACTAGCGGACTCATATCCACCATCCGCAGTAGCAATCATCACACGCGGAGATTTGCATTCTCTCGCATAATGACCTCCTCCCTTACAACGACGACAAATAATATCACTTGTGTGCCGTGTTGATGCCATGGAAGAAGAACTCTGTGCAGGCCCGGCAGGTGCGCTCTTGGCAGATAATTTTGGTTGTGCCTGTTTTCTTGTATCACGACTGGAGGAGGCACCTGATTGAGGTGCTGGTGCAGTTGAAGTAGAAGATGCACGCGGTGTCCATGATGAAGGTCGGCCTACAGAAAAGTTAGTTCGCGCCAATGCTTGTCGATCCTGCACTTCACGTTCAGCTTTACAAGCAAGATGGAATAAACGAGTGATATTAGTATACTCCTTATAGTCTAGAATGGTCTGAATCTCTCTATTTAATCCACCCAGAAAACGTGCAAGCATAGCTTCATTCTCCTCAACAATACCACATCTAATCATGCTAGTTTGTAATTCCTGATAATATTCTTCTACAGAATTTTTCCCTTGTCTTAAATGCTGCAATTTTTGAAGCAACTCACGTTGATAATATGGTGGAACCCAACGCGTACGCATAGCAGTTTTCAAAGCAGCCCAAGTAGTTGGAATAGGATATAATCTACAATGTTCAGACCACCATACACATGCAAAACTAGTGAAAGCACAAACAGCAGCAGCAACCCGTCTCTCCTCAGGATATTGTAAACATGTAAATCGTTGTTCAGTTTCTAACTCCCAAGTAAGATATATATCAGGAACATATCTACCCTCAAATGGTGGAATATTCAATTTCAGTTTAGGAATATGGACATCATCTCGTACCTGAGGTGGTGGTGCAGGCCTACCATTACGAATATATACCTGAGGTCGACCTGCTGGTGGTGGTGCTGGTGGCTGCACGCAGTTTGGATTTTGATCAACCTCATCCTCATAATCGCCCGCATACTCATCATCCTCCGCATCAACAGCAGGAGCCACATAAGTATCAACAGCAGCACCAACAGTTTGGCCAAACGCAAGAGGGACACGGCTCGCTCGGCGGAGGTCTGTTTCGCGATGTGGAGGTAGTCGTTGTTGTTGTTGTTGTTGTTGGAGAGGTGCGTTAGGTGCAGCGGGTGGTGGTGGTGGAAGACGCGCGAGCAATTCATTAAACTTGTTATCGAGCTTTGTTTCGAACGTCTTCTCCATGCCATCTATCTTCTCCATGGCCTCTTCAAATCTGTTTAACACATCTTGCACCTGTTCACTCATCATTTGCTGAAATTTATCATGTAGCTGTTTGTTCGTCAGGTTCTCCCAATCAGTCTCATCGGCTTGTGATCCTACCATGGTTAGCAGCAAATAGAAACACACAAGAATATGATCCTACAGACTACTAAGAAGTGGTGGTGGTGTATAACAAACCCGTCAAGCAAACCTCAAATTCATACCAGTTCTTACCCAGCAGCAGGTGGTGATCGGCAACCGTTGTAGTCAAAACTCTCAAAGCTTGGATAGAGCGATTACCAGGGAGAGTCAAACGCACGACGTAGATGTATGTGGACCTGGGAAGGCTTATAATATGGTAGCAAAAAGGGTCAGCAAGAATCAATTCAGAGATGCAAAGTTGAATAAATGCTCAACGACGGTACTGTGCTGGTCCTAGGCTAGACCGTGCTAGAGACGCGAGCCTAGAACACTACCAAAATCACGGCGCTGCACGTAAACAAGGGAAAAGCACACTCTGGAATTTTTTTTTCGCTCTTTTTTTTTCTTTGCGCTGCTCTTTTTTTTTGCGCTGCTCTTTTTTTTTGCGAAAAATCACTATAATGGCGAGTGTCTCAAAACTCTTCCCAGGTCAAACTGACAGGATGGGCACGAAATTTTTTCGACCAATTTTTTTTTTCGACTGCCTGGACCCAAAAAACTGGAAACGGGTCAAAAAAACTTTCTATAACGGCGACGGTCTCAATACGCTTAGAAACACCTAAAATTAGGATAGCCAGAAATTTTTTTGTCAAGTGCATTTTCCGAAAATTTTGGGCCTAAATGAAGGGTGGTTTCCGGACTCTTTTTTTTTCGAAACCTACTCCGGCAAGGAAACACGAATCGGAAACTAGATGGATCTCGAAAACAAACCTAATATGACAAGAACTCGGATTGGTGGTGGATATATGGCGGTAGATGGCAGCGGTGGTGGTATATGACAGCGGTGGTGGTATATGGATACGGATTCGAAGCGGTGGCGGATAAGCGGTGGTGGTAGATGGCAGGGGCGATGATGATGGTGCGGCGGCGGCGTGACAACTTATGACCAGAACTCGAAACTCTAAAAGACTAGACTCTAAGACCAGCAACTAGACACGACGATGCAACCGCAAATTCAACAAAGCAAAACCCTAAAAAGATTATGCAAAGGCTCAGATTGGTTCGGATATGATGAACTAACCCTAATTTTGTTTTTGTGGCTTTTTCGTGGACTGTAGGTATGAAGAACAGACTCGATCTAAACTACGAAAAACTGTAAAATCTCACCGAGCAACCTGGAAATCTGATACCACTTGATAGAGGCAAAGGTGTCTCGTCTTTCGATGAGATGATGGATATCGCCTTGGTGGCAGTCGACTTTGACGATCCGACTACGAACGTGCGAGGACGTCGCGCCTTAGCAATCGCTAAACCAACTCCGAGAGGTTATTGACCACGCCGGAGCACGATCAACCTGACCACGAGGGTCTGTTTCCTGCGAGCAAACGAAGAACAAGCAAGAAACTGAGATTGCAATCTGGATATTGCGAATATAAGATGGAAGCTTTATTGATCAAGGTGGGGTTCTGTGACGCCTTTGTCTGGTCGTTGAACACAAACGAAGTACGCGAAGTTGCAGCTATGGCGAACTTTTAATCTAAACAAAACCCAAAGTCTAAACGATGCCCTAAGGGCTGTATATATGGAGGAAGAGGAGGGAATTTCGTGGCCCTTGGTGGAGGGGTCCGAAATCAACCCTATCTCTTGTTTCCCCACACATACGGACTCTAAAAATAACCTACACTTATGTATTTCGAAATTACATGGGCCTGGCCCAATAATAAGGTGACGCAGCACCTATAATAACCTCGGGACGAAATTTATGAAGTGGCATCTTGTATATTTCGTCCAAGGCTTCATGCGCCCATTATGGTGGCTTCAAAGTCCTGAAATCATCACTTGTAACTCCATTCTTGTTCCCCTTGCGCATGCCATCATCTCCATGCTTGTTCTTGCTCCAATGTTCATCCTTCTCCAAGCTAGGCCCTTTATTTGTAAGCAAAACAAATGTATCCAATTTAGGCAGCATCATATTCTCATGAACATTAGAATCATTACCAAGAAACGGAAGTACCTGGTAATTTAGTTGGCGTGCGCGAGCTCTAGTAATTGGTCCATTATGTATAGCAGCAGGGCCTGTGGGTGTAACAATTGTATTGATGTCCTCATCACCGAGGCTCAACGTCTTCAACAATAACAACGAGAAGCGCAAGCGCTTGAGGCGCAACGTGCCCTTCAAGAATCAAGTCGAGCCATCGCCAACCACAACCGCGAATGGCGCAATCAAGAGGAAGCTCTTCGAGAAGAAATCCAAGAGAGGAACTACCTACCACAAGTGCAACGTCAAGCGCCACAAGTTTCTCCACAACCTCGTCAAGCTCCACTTCAACCTCACGTTCAACAAGAGCAAGTTGATCATGGACTTCCTCCACGCCAAGAGCAACATGAGGATGACTATCCTCCACGCCAAGGACATCATCATAACCATCGCCAACAACACAATGAAGAGCAACGCTATGGCAAGCTCAAGTTCACAATGCCCAAGTTCAATGGAAGCAACGATCCGGAAGAATACCTATCATGGGCATTGAAGGTCGACAAAATCTTTCGTTTGCACAACTTTGAGGAAGAGAAGAAGATCGCTATGGCATCACTTGAGTTCCAAGACTATGTGCTCATATGGTGGGAACAAGTCCTTGAACGCCGTGAAGCAAGAGGTGAACCTCCAATCACCACTTGGGCTCAAATGAAGGATGTCATGCGGGCACGCTTTGTACCAACCTACTACAACCGCGATCTCTTCAAGAAGCTACAACTCCTCAAGCAAGGAACAAAGAGTGTTGAAGAATACTACAAGGAAATGGAGATAGCCATGATTCGAGCCAATGTCAAGGAAGATGATGAGCAAACAATGGCACGTTTCTTGAATGGACTCAATCATCCCATCAAGAAGATCGCCGACTTCCAACCATATTCCAACCTCATTGAGCTCGTGCATCAAGCAACCAAGGCGGAACGTCAAGTACAAGATGACTTAAAGTACGCCAAGCACTCATCCAAGACCTACGGCTTCTCCAACATCCAAGCTTCAACGACTCCCCCAACATCTACATCAACCAAGACTTATCCAAGCAATGATGACAAGTCAAGTTACAAGAAAGCTTCGACAAGTTCAAGTCGTCTTCCTCCTACTACAAGCAACTTCAAGCGGCGTGCTTCATCATCTACTCCGACCGATGAGACCGTCAAAACAAGCTCCTTCAAGTGTTTCACTTGCGGCGGCCGAGGCCACAAGTCCTATGAATGCACGAACAAGCGCACCATGATCCTCAACGACGACGGCACATATGACTCAATGAGTGAAGAGGAGATGGAAGCCCTTGAGCAAGTGGCCATGCACCGGCGCGTGAACGAAGATGAAGATGATCAAGTCTTTTGTGATGAGGATTCGAGCCCCGCTCTCGTTGTCTCCAAAGTCTTGACTCTTCAACATCAACAAGAAGAAGACCAACGATGCCACATCTTCCACACAAAAGCCGGCATCAATGGAAGGTCCGTCAAGGTCATCATTGATGGAGGTAGTTGCCACAACTTGGCAAGTGAAGAACCATGTTCAAAGCTTCAATTGGTCAAGAGGAAGCACCCGCACCCCTACAAGGTTCAATGGTTAAGTGACTCTGGCACTATACGAGTCGAGCATACGGTCCAAGTCTCTTTCAAAATAGGTGCTTATGAAGACACTTTGGAGTGTGATGTGGTCCCAATGACCGTTTGCCACCTCCTTCTTGGTCGACCATGGCAATTCGACCGTGGTGTCATCCACAATGGGCGCACCAATCACTATAGCTTCAAGATGAAAGGGAAGGAGTATGTGCTACGACCTATGTCTCCTAGTCAAGTGATAGCCGACAAGCAAGCCACCCACCATGGAGAGAAAAGTGAGAAAGTGACCCACCCAAAAGTGAGTGAGAGCCACAAGCCAAATATGAGCGCCTCTTCGCCTAGAGAGAGAAACCTCATCCTATTTGCCACCAAAAGTGAGATTAGAGAAGTGTGTGAGAACCCATCGAGTGTGATGCACTTTGTCCTTGTGTGCAAGGATGGAGAACCAAAAACTAACACCATTCACGAGCTACCTTTGGTGTTTCAATCTCTTTTGCAGGAATTCCAAGATGTTTTCCCTGATGAGCTACCTTCGGGTCTACCTCCACTTCGAGGCATTGAGCATCGAATCGACCTCATCCCCGGAGCGCCACTTCCAAACAAAGCTCCATACCGTGTCAACCCCGAAGAGACAAGGGAAATCCAACGGCAAGTACAACAACTCATCTACAACGGTCATGTACGTGAAAGCTTAAGCCCTTGTGCCGTTCCCGTTATACTTGTGCCTAAGCCCGATGGAAGTTTCTCCTTGTGTTCCGATTGTAGACCTATAAATGCTATTACCGTTCGCTATAGGCACCCCATTCCTCGCTTAGATGATATGCTTGATGAACTTAGTGGAGCCAACTTTTTCTCAAAAATAGATCTTAAAAGTGGCTATTATCAAATCCGCATTCAAGAAGGTGATGAATGGAAAACCGCTTTCAAAACCAAATTTGGCTTATATGAGTGGTTAGTGATGCCTATGGGTTTGTCGGAAGCACCCGGAACATTCGTGCGTCTTATGCATCATGTGCTTAGGCCTTACATTGGAGTCTTTGTTGTGGTTTAATTTGATGATATCCTTGTGTTTAGTAAAACCATGAAAGAGCATATTAATCATGTTAAATCTGTGTTGCAAACTCTTCGCAAGGAACGCCTTTATGCAAACTTGAAAAAATGCACTTTTGGCGTTGACAAAGTGGTTTTCCTGGGTTTTGTTGTCTCTTCCAAGGGTGTCCATGTTGATGAAACTAAAATTGAAGCAATTAAAACTTGGCCCCAACCCACCAATTTGCAACAAGTGAGAAGTTTTCTTGGTCTCGCAGGATTTTATCGTCGCTTTGTGAAAAACTTTAGCACAATTGCCGCTCCTTTACATGCTTTGAGTAAGAAGAATGATCCTTTTGTTTGGGGATCTTTGCAATCCACCGCTTTTGATGAGCTCAAGTCTTTGCTTACTCATGCTCGGATTCTTGCTTTGCCCAATTTTGACAAAACTTTTGAGGTTCATTGTGATGCAAGTGGTACCGGAATTGGCGGAGTTTTGATGCAAGAAAAACGAGCCATTGCTTGTTTTAGTGAAAAACTCTCCGGTGCTCAACTTAATTATCCCATCTATGACAAAGAATTGTATGCTTTAGTGCGTGTGCTACATGTTTGGGAACATTATCTTAGACCTCATGAGTTTGTCATCCATACCGATCATGAAACGGTTAAGTACCTAAAAGGTCAAACTAAGTTGAACAAGCGTCATGCCAAATGGAGTGAATTCATTGAATCTTTTCCTTATGTGATCAAGTACATTAAGGGTAAAGAAAATGTAGTTGCGGATGCACTTTCACGCATATGCATGCTTGTCACTCAACTTGAGTTGAATGTCATTGGTTTTGAGCATATAAAAGACTTGTATGAGCATGATCCTTCTTTTACTAATCCTTACACTAAGTGTTTGACACACACATCTTGGGAACGATACTACCTAAAGGATGATTATCTTATGAGAGCTAACAAACTTTGCATTCCCGAGTCTTCTCTTCGTTTGCTCCTTTTGCAAGAGGCTCATGGAGGCGGACTCATGGGACACTTCGGACGCGACAAGACTTTTGCCACGCTCTCCAAGAACTACTTTTGGCCCAAGATGTTTCGTGATGTCTCACGCTTCACCAACCGTTTCTCTACATGTCGCAAAGCTAAGTCAAAAGCTCAATCCCATGGCCTTTACATGCCACTTCCTATTCCTTACCAACCTTGGGAAGACATTAGCATGGATTTTATACTTGGTTTGCCTAGAACTCAAAATGGCAAGGATTCCGTCTTTGTTGTTGTGGACAGATTTTCTAAGATGGCACATTTCATTCCTTGCAACAAGATAGATGATGCTTCACATATTGCAAATCTCTTTTGTAGGGACATCTTGCGACTTCATGGATTGCCAAAGACGATCGTCTCCGACCGTGACATCAAGTTCTTGAGTTACTTTTGAAAGACGCTATGCGCCAAGCTCGGAATCAAGCTCTTGTTCTCATCCGCATACCATCCTCAAACCGACGGCCAAACGGAGGTGACGAATCGAACACTATCCACTCTACTTCGCGTGTTGATCAAGAAGAACATCAAGGAGTGGGAGGCGTGTCTACCCATCGCCGAGTACGCCTACAACCATGCAAGACATTCGACTACCGGCAAGTCTCCCTTCGAGGTCGTCTACGGCTTCAACCCGTTGTCACCATTGGACATTCTACCTCTTCCTTTACAAGAGCGCACCAACATGGATGCGAGTGCACGGGCAAGCTACATCAAGAAGATGGATGAGGATACAAGACACACCATCGAGCGCCAAGTACAACGACTAGCGACCAAGCTCAACATCAACAAGCAACCCATGGTATTCAACGTTGGTGATCTCATGTGGCTACACCTTCGCAAGGATCGCTTCCCCAACAAACGCAAGTCTAAGCTTCTCCCTCGAGCCGACGGACCCTTCAAGGTGCTAGCACGCTACAACGACAACGCCTACAAGATTGAGCTCCCACGAGACAAGTACACCGTGAGCGACATCTTCAACGTCTGATGAGGACATCAATACAATTGTTACACCCACAGCCCCTGCTGCTATACATACTGGACCAATTACTAGAGCTCGTGCACGCCAACTAAATTACCAGGTACTTTCGTTTTTTGGTAATGATTCTAATGTTCATGAGAATATGATGCTGCCTAAATTGGATACATTTGTTTTGCTTACAAATGAAGGGCCTAGCTTGGAGAAGGATGAACATTGGAGCAAGAACAAGCATGGAGATGATGGCATGCGCAAGGGGAACAAGAACGGAGTTACAAGTGATGATTTCAGGACTTTGAAGCCACCATAATGTGTGCATGAAGCCTTGGACGAAATATACAAGATGCCACTTCATAAATTTCGTCCCGAGGCTATTTTAGGTGCTGCGTCACCTTATTATTGGGCCAGGCCCATGTAATTTCGAAATACATAAGTATAGGCTATTTTTAGAGTCCGTATGTGTGGGGAAACAAGAGATAGGGTTGATTTCGGACCCCTCCACCAAGGGCCACGAAATCCCCCCCCTCTTCCTCCATATATACAGCCCTTAGGGCATCGTTTAGACTTTGGGTTTTATTTAGATTAAAAGTTCGCCATAGCTGCAACTTCGCGTACTTCGTTTGTGTTCAACGACCAGACAAAGGCGTCACAGAACCCCACCTTGATCAATAAAGCTTTCATCTTATATTCGCAATATCCAGATTGCAATCTCAGTTTCTTGCTTGTTCTTCGTTTGCTCGCAGGAAACAGACCCTCATGGTCAGGTTGATCGTGCTCCGGCGTGGTCAATAACCTCTCGGAGTTGGTTTAGCGATTGCTAAGGCGCGACGTCCTCGCACGTTCGTAGTCGGATCGTCAAAGTCGACTTCCACCAAAGCGAAATCCACCATCTCATCGAAAGACGGGACACCTTTGCCTCTATCAAGTGGTATCAGATTTCCAGGTTGCTCGGTGAGATTTTACAGTTTTTCCTAGTTTAGATCGAGTCTGTTCTTCATACCTACAGTCCACGAAAAAGCCACAAAAAAAATTAGGGTTAGTTCATCATATCCGAACCAATCTGAGCCTTTGCATAATCTTTTTAGGGTTTTGCTTTGTTGAATTTGCGGTTGCATCGTCGTGTCTAGTTGCTGGTCTTAGAGTCTAGTCTTTTAGAGTTTCGAGTTCTGGTCATAAGTTGTCACGCCGCCGCCGCACCATCGTCATCGCCCCTGCCATCTACCACCACCGCTCCGAATCCGTATTCATATACCACCACCAATCCGTGTCCATATACCACCACCGTTCCATATCCATATACTACCACCGCTACCACCACCGCTGCCATATACCACCACCATATATCCACCACCAATCCGAGTTCCTTGCTTATTAGGGTTGTTTTCGAGATCTATCTAGATTCGGATTCGTGTTTCCTTGCCGGAGTAGGTTTCGGAAAAAAAAGAAGAGTCGGGTAGCCACGCTCCGTTTAGGCCCAAATTTTTTCGAAAACGCATTTTTCGAAAAAATTTCTGGCTATCCTATTTTTAGGTGTTTCTGAGTGTTTTGAGACAGGTGCCATTATAGGAAGTTTTTTTTGACCCGTTTCTAGTTTTTGGGTCCGGGCAGTCGAAAAAAAAAATTGGTCGAAAAATTTCGTGCCCATCCTGTCAGTTTGAGCTAGGAAGAGTTTTGAGACACTCGCCATTATAGTGATTTTTCGCCAAAAAAAAAGCAGCGCAAAAAAAAAGAGCGCAAAAAAAAAGAGCGAAAAAAAAATTCAGAGTGTGCTTTTCCCTTGTTTACGTGCCGCGCCGTGATTTTGTTGGTGTTCTAGGCTCGCGTCTCTAGCACAGTCTAGCCTAGGACCAGCACAGTACCGTCGTTGAGCGTTTATTCAACTTTGCATCTCTGAATTGATTATTGCTGACCCTTTTTGCTACCATAGTATAAGCCTTCCCAGCTCCACATACATCTACGTCGTGCGTTTGACTCTCCCTGGTAATCGCTCTATCCAAGCTTTGAGAGTTTTGACTACAACGGTTGCCGATCACCGCCTGTTGCTGGGTAAGAACTGGTAAGAATTTGAGTTTTGCTTGACGGATTTGTGACACCCACCACCACCACTTGTTCGTAGTCTGTAGGATCATATTCTTGTGTGTTTCTATTGCCGCTAACCATGCCAGGATCACAAGCCGACGAGATTGACTGGGAGAATTTATCGAACAAGGAGCTTCATGATAAGTTTCAGCAAATGATGACTGAACAGGTGCAAGATGTGCTGAACAATTTTGAAGAGGCCATGGAGAAGATCACTGGCCTTGAGAAGACGTTCGAAACAAAGCTCGATAACAGATTTAATGAATTGCTCGCGCGTCTTCCACCACCACCACTCATTGCACCTAACGCACCTCTCCAACAACAACAACAACGACTACCTCCACGTCGCGAAATAGACCTTCGCCGAGCGAGCCGTGTTCCTCTTGCGTTTGGCCAAACTGTTGGTGCTGCTGTTGATACTTCTGTGGCTCCTGCTACTGCTGTTGCTGGTACCCAGGAGGATGATGAGTATGCGGGCGATTATGAGGATGAGGTTGATCAAAATCAGATCTACGAGCAGCCACCAGCACCACCACCAGCAGGTCGACCTCAGGTATATATTCGTAATGGTAGGCCTGCACCACCACCTCAGGTACGAGATGATGTCCATATTTCTAAACTGAAATTGAATATTCCACCATTTGAGGGTAGATATGTTCCTGATATATATCTTACTTGGGAGTTAGAAACCGAACAACGATTTACATGTTTACAATATCCTGAGGAGAGACGAGTTGCTGCTGCTGTTTGTGCTTTCACTAGTTCTGCATGTGTATGGTGGTCTGAACATTGTAGATTATATCCTATTCCAACTACTTGGGCTGCTTTGAAAACTGCTATGCGTACGCGTTGGGTTCCACCATATTATCAACGTGAATTGCTTCAAAAATTGCAGCGTTTAAGACAAGGAAAAAATTCTGTAGAAGAATATTATCAGGAATTACAAACTGGCATGATTAGATGTGGTATTGTTGAGGAGAATGAAGCTATGCTTGCACGTTTTCTGGGTGGATTAAATAGAGAGATTCAGACCATTCTAGACTATAAGGAGTATACTAATATCACTCGTTTATTCCATCTTGCTTGTAAAGCTGAACGTGAAGTGCAGGATCGACAAGCATTGGGGCGAACTAACTTTTCTGCAGGCCGACCTTCATCATGGACACCACGTGCATCTTCTACTTCAACTGCACCAGCACCTCCATCAGGTGCCACCTCCAGCCATGATACAAGAAAACAGGAACAACCACCATTATCTGCCAAGAGCGCACCTGCGGGGCCTACACAGCGTTCTTCTTCTTCCATAGCATCAACAGGGCACACAAGTGATATTATTTGTCGTCGTTGTAAGGGAGGAGGTCATTATGCGAGAGAGTGCAAATCTCCGCGTGTGATGATTGCTACCGCGGATGGTGGATATGAGTCCGCTAGTGACTATGATGAGGAGACTTTGGCTCTTATTACACGTGAAGAACATGGTGGAGATGATTCTGATAATGAGACGCAATACATGGCTCCTGAAGACGCTGACAGGTATGAATGTTTAGTTGCTCAACGTGTTTTGAGTGTGCAGATCACACAAGCTGAGCAAAATCAGAGGCACAATTTGTTCCATACCAAGGGAGTTGTGAAGGAACGTTCTGTGCGCGTCATCATAGACGGAGGGAGCCGCAACAACTTGGCTAGCATCAAGATGGCCGAGAAGCTTTCTCTCACCACAAGACCACATCCACATCCTTACTACATCCAATGGTTCAACAACAGCGGCAAGGTTAAGGTAACACGTACTGTTCGTGTGCATTTTAGTATATCTACATATGCTGATTATGTTGATTGTGATGTGGTACCTATGCAAGCATGTTCCTTATTACTTGGTAGACCATGGCAATTTGATAAAAATTCTGTACACCATGGTAGAAACAATCACTATACTCTTGTTCATAAGGATAAAAATATTACTTTGCTTCCTATGACTCCTGATTCCATTTTGAAAGATGATATTAATAGAGCTAATAAAGCAAAACAGGAGACGAATAAGAGTGAAAATCAGATTGTGGCAAAAGAATTTGAGCAACAAATGAAGCCTAATAATAAACCATCTAGTGTTGCTTCTGAAATTAAATTGAAAAGTGCATGTTTATTTGCCACCAAATCTGATATTGATGAGCTAGATTTCAGCAAATCTGTTTGCTATGCTTTTGTGTGCAAAGAGGCATTATTTTCATTCGAGGACGTGCCTTCCTCTTTGCCTCCTGCTGTCACTAACATTTTGCAGGAGTACGCTGACGTCTTTCCACAAGACGTGCCACCGGGATTACCGCCTATTCGAGGGATTGAGCATCAAATTGACTTAATTCCCGGTGCTTCACTGCCAAACCGTGCACCATACCGTACCAATCCAGAGGAGACGAAGGAGATTATGCGTCAAGTACAAGAGCTTCTCGACAAAGGTTATATACGCGAATCCCTTAGTCCTTGTGCTGTTCCTATTATTCTAGTGCCGAAAAAGGATGGTACATCAGTATGTGTGTTGATTGTAGAGGCATTAATAATATTACTATTCGTTATCGTCATCCTATTCCTAGGCTAGATGATATGCTTGATGAATTGAGTGGCTCTACAATATTCTCCAAAGTTGATTTGCGTAGTGGATACCATCAAATTCGTATGAAATTGGGAGATGAATGGAAAACAGCATTTAAAACTAAGTTTGGATTATATGAGTGGTTAGTCATGCCTTTTGGGTTAACTAATGCGCCTAGTACTTTCATGAGACTAATGAACGAAGTTTTACGTGCTTTCATTGGACGATTTGTGGTAGTCTATTTTGATGATATACTGATTTATAGCAGATCTTTGGAAGAACATTTGGAACATTTACGTGCTGTTTTTATTGCTCTACGTGATGCACGTTTGTTTGGTAACCTTGGGCAGTGCACCTTTTGCACCGACCGAGTATCTTTTCTTGGCTATGTTGTTACTCCACAGGGAATTGAAGTTGACAAAGCCAAGATTGAAGCTATTGAGAGTTGGCCGCAGCCCAAAACGGTCACACAAGTGAGGAGTTTTCTTGGCCTCGCTGGATTCTATAGGCGTTTTGTGAGAGATTTCAGCACCATTGCTGCACCTCTCAACGAGCTTACAAAGAAGGATGTGCCTTTTGTTTGGGGTACCGCACAGGAAGAAGCCTTCACGGTATTGAAAGATAAGTTGACACATGCTCCTTTACTCGAACTTCCTGATTTTAATAAGACTTTTGAGCTTGAATGTGATGCTAGTGGAATTGGATTAGGAGGTGTGTTATTACAAGATGGCAAACCTGTTGCATACTTTTCTGAAAAATTGAGTGGGCCTAGTCTGAATTATTCTACTTATGATAAAGAATTATATGCTCTTGTTCGGACTTTAGAAACATGGCAACATTATTTATGGCCCAAAGAATTTTTTATACATTCTGATCATGAATCTTTGAAACATATTAAAAGTCAAGCTAAACTGAATCGTAGACATGCTAAATGGGTTGAATTCATTGAGACTTTTCCTTATGTCATTAAACACAAGAAGGGAAAAGAAAATGTTATTGCTGATGCATTGTCTCGCCGCTATACTATGCTTTCACAACTTGATCAGAATGTCCAAACCAAATATTTTGAAGTCAAGTTGTGAAAGCATAGTATAGCGACGAGACAATGCATCAGCAATAACATTTTCTTTGCCCTTCTTGTGTTTAATGACATAAGGGAAAGTCTCAATGAATTCAACCCATTTAGCATGTCTACGATTCAGTTTAGCTTGACTTTTAATATGTTTCAAAGATTCATGATCAGAATGTATAACAAATTCTTTGGGCCATAAATAATGTTGCCATGTTTCTAAAGTCCGAACAAGAGCATATAATTCTTTATCATAAGTAGAATAATTCAGACTAGGCCCACTCAATTTTTCAGAAAAGTATGCAACAGGTTTGCCATCTTGTAATAACACACCTCCTAATCCAATTCCACTAGCATCACATTCAAGCTCAAAAGTCTTATTAAAATCAGGAAGTTGGAGTAAAGGAGCATGTGTCAACTTATCTTTCAATATCGTGAAGGCTTCTTCCTGTGCGGTACCCCAAACAAAAGGCACATCCTTCTTTGTAAGCTCGTTGAGAAGTGCAGCAATGGTGCTGAAATCTCTCACAAAACGCCTATAGAATCCAGCGAGGCCAAGAAAACTCCTCACTTGTGTGACCGTTTTGGGCTGCGGCCAACTCTCAATAGCTTCAATCTTGGCTTTGTCAACTTCAATTCCCTGTGGAGTAACAACATAGCCAAGAAAAGATACTCGGTCGGTGCAAAAGGTGCACTTCCCAAGGTTACCAAACAAACGTGCATCACGTAGAGCAATAAAAACAGCACATAAATGTTCCAAATGTTCTTCCAATGATCTGCTATAAATCAGTATGTCATCAAAGTAAACTACCACAAATCGTCCAATGAAAGCACGTAAAACTTCGTTCATTAATCTCATGAAAGTACTAGGTGCATTAGTTAACCCAAAAGGCATGACTAACCACTCATATAATCCAAACTTAGTTTTGAATGCTGTTTTCCATTCATCTCCCAATTTCATACGAATTTGATGGTAGCCACTACGCAAATCAACTTTGGAGAATATTGTAGAGCCACTCAATTCATCAAGCATATCATCTAGCCTAGGAATAGGATGACGATAACGAATAGTAATATTATTAATGCCTCTACAATCAACACACATACGTGATGTACCATCCTTTTTCGGCACTAGAATAATAGGAACAGCACAAGGACTAAGGGATTCGCGTATATAACCTTTGTCGAGAAGCTCTTGTACTTGATGCATAATCTCCTTCGTCTCCTCTGGATTGGTACGGTATGGTGCACGGTTTGGCAGTGAAGCACCGGGAATTAAGTCAATCTGATGCTCAATCCCTCGAATAGGCGGTAATCCCGGTGGCACGTCTTGTGGAAAAACGTCAGCAAACTCCTGCAAAATGTTAGTGACAGCAGGAGGCAAAGAGGAAGGCACATCCTCGAATGAAAATAATGCCTCTTTGCACACAAAAGCATAGCAAACAGATTTGCTAAAATCTAGCTCATCAATATCAGATTTGGTGGCAAATAAACATGCACTTTTCAATTTAATTTCAGAAGCAACACTAGATGGTTTATTATTAGGCTTCATTTGTTGCTCAAATTCTTTTGCCACAATCTGATTTTCACTCTTATTCTTCTCCTGTTGTGCTTTATTAGCTCTATTAATATCATCTTTCAAAATGGAATCAGGAGTCATAGGAAGCAAAGTAATATTTTTATCCTTATGAACAAGAGTATAGTGATTGTTTCTACCATGGTGTACCGAATTTTTATCAAATTGCCATGGTCTACCAAGTAATAAGGAACATGCTTGCATAGGTACCACATCACAATCAACATAATCAGCATATGTAGAGATACTAAAATGCACACGAACAGTACGTGTTACCTTAAGCTTGCCGCTGTTGTTGAACCATTGGATGTAGTAAGGATGTGGATGTGGTCTTGTGGTGAGAGAAAGCTTCTCCACCATCTCCATGCTAGCCAAGTTGTTGCAGCTCCCTCCGTCTATGATGACGCGCACAGAACGTTCCTTCACAACTCCCTTGGTATGGAACAAATTGTGCCTCTGATTTTGCTCAGCTTGTGTGACCTGCACACTCAAAACACGTTGAGCAACTAAACATTCATACCCGTCAGCGTCTTCAGGAGCCATGTATTGCGTCTCATGATCAGAATCATCTCCACCATGTTCCTCACGTGTAATAAGAGCCAAAGTCTCCTCATCATAGTCACTAGCGGACTCATATCCACCATCCGCGGTAGCAATCATCACACGCGGAGATTTGCATTCTCTCGCATAATGACCTCCTCCCTTACAACGACGACAAATAATATCACTTGTGTGCCCTGTTGATGCCATGGAAGAAGAAGAACGCTGTGCAGGCCCCGCAGGTGCGCTCTTGGCAGATAATGGTGGTTGTGCCTGTTTTCTTGTATCACGGCTGGAGGTGGCACCGGATGGAGGTGCTGGTGCAGTTGAAGTAGAAGATGCACGTGGTGTCCATGATGAAGGTCGGCCTGCAGAAAAGTTAGTTCGCGCCAATGCTTGTCGATCCTGCACTTCACGTTCAGCTTTACAAGCAAGATGGAATAAACGAGTGATATTAGTATACTCCTTATAGTCTAGAATGGTCTGAATCTCTCTATTTAATCCACCTAGAAAACGTGCAAGCATAGCTTCATTCTCCTCAACAATTGATGAGGACATCAATACAATTGTTACACCCACAGCCCCTGCTGCTATACATACTGGACCAATTACTAGAGCTCGTGCACGCCAACTAAATTACCAGGTACTTTCGTTTCTTGGTAATGATTCTAATGTTCATGAGAATATGATGCTGCCTAAATTGGATACATTTGTTTTGCTTACAAATGAAGGGCCTAGCTTGGAGAAGGATGAACATTGGAGCAAGAACAAGCATGGAGATGATGGCATGCGCAAGGGAAACAAGAACGGAGTTACAAGTGATGATTTCAGGACTTTGAAGCCACCATAATGGGTGCATGAAGCCTTGGACGAAATATACAAGATGCCACTTCATAAATTTCATCCCGAGGCTATTTTAGGTGCTGCGTCACCTTATTATTGGGCCAGGCCCATGTAATTTCGAAATACATAAGTATAGGCTATTTTTAGAGTCCGTATGTGTGGGGAAACAAGAGATAGGGTTGATTTCGGACCCCTCCACCAAGGGCCACGAAATCCCCCCCCCCTCTTCCTCCATATATACAGCCCTTAGGGCATCGTTTAGACTTTGGGTTTTGTTTAGATTAAAAGTTCGCCATAGCTGCAACTTCGCGTACTTCGTTTGTGTTCAACGACCAGACAAAGGCGTCACAGAACCCCACCTTGATCAATAAAGCTTTCATCTTATATTCGCAATATCCAGATTGCAATCTCAGTTTCTTGCTTGTTCTTCGTTTGCTCGCAGGAAACAGACCCTCGTGGTCAGGTTGATCGTGCTCCGGCGTGGTCAATAACCTCTCGGAGTTGGTTTAGCGATTGCTAAGGCGCGACGTCCTCGCACGTTCGTTGTCGGATCGTCAAAGTCGACTTCCACCAAAGCGAAATCCACCATCTCATTGAAAGACGGGACACCTTTGCCTCTATCAACGTCAAAGACCTCTCGCCTTTCCATGGTGATGCAGATTTTGATCCGAGGTCGGATCTTTCCCAAGGGAGGGGAGATGATGCGGAGCATCCTTCCATCATCCCCATGGACTCTACTTCGACCACACTTGCTCCAAGAGGACCCATGACAAGAGCCCGAGCATGTGCCATCCAATCCGAGGTTAACTCTCTCCTTGTTGAATTTCCCTTTGACCCATTTGAGACATGGCTACTACCTCAAACGGAGACACTTTGTGTGCTCAGGTACCATGAAAGCAGCCAAGGGGAAGGAGTGGTGCAAGATGGACATCAAGATCAAGGAGGCATTCCACCCAGCCTGGGAGGACCGATACAACCGCCCAACCACCGCCCGGGCGGAACAACCGGCCAGCTACCGCCCAACAACCGGCCGCTATTCTGTGAGCAAGCGGTGCAAGGCCGGTACAACACCGGTTCTACCGGTTTCTGCCCGAAGACCGGAACCACCGCCCCAACCTCCGGTACAACCGCTGGCTGCTTCGACGCCCACCTCCAGAAGCCAGCGCCCGACCCCAGCGGTAGTACCGCCTTCCTCGACCGGAACTACCGCCCCTCATGAGCTCTTAGCGGTACTACCGGCCCCCTGACTGGTACTACCGGCCTGCCTGCGCGTAGTGCACTTACCTCTTCATGGCTTACCACTATATATACTCGTCTCCTAGCTTCGTATTAGGGTTAGCATAGGTTTAGCTCATATTTTGTGTGAGAGCCTTGCTCATCCACTTGGATACTTCTCCTCGGAGCTCAGGACCTCTTCGGAGAAGATCCCCCAAGCGGATTCAAGACCCCTTTCTAGGGAAGACCATCAAGGCCCCCGTACGGAGAAGAACGGTTCCTTTGTATCCTTACCTTTGTTGATTGTGGATCATATGTTACTCTATGTTGTCGGTGATCTAGCACTCGTGTGATTGATTACTTGTCGATTGAGTGTTTCTCTTGTTCTCCCCGTGTTTTCCCTCTAGTTCTTCCGCGTGTTCTTCATGATTCCCCGTAGGATCCCTCCAAACGTGAAAGATCGACCACTTAGGGTTCTGCCCTACATCACTCCCCATGGCCCTCGTAGGTGCACCGCGAGCCTGACTGCTCAACCTACCGGAGGCTTCTATGGCCTCCTGGGAGGAGCTGCGCGGCCTCTTCATCACACACTTCACGGCGCCGGCGCCCCTCGTCGTCGCGGCTCTCCTGTGTGGCTCGCAAGCACCACCCTCTGACCGCCATATCAAGCAGTTCTACCGCCAAGTAAGTGATAGAGGCAAAGGTGTCCCGTCTTTCGATGAGATGATGGATATCGGTTTGGTGGAAGTCGTCTTTGACGATCCGACTACGAACGTGCGAGGACGTCGCGCCTTAGCAATCGCTAAACCCACTCCGAGAGGTTATTGACCACGCCGGAGCACGATCAACCTGACCACGAAGGTCTGTTTCCTGCAGGCAAACGAAGAACAAGCAAGAAACTAAGATTGCAATCTGGATATTGCGAATATAAGAGGAAAGCTTTATTGATCAAGGTGGGGTTCTCTGACGCCTTTGTCTGGTCGTTGAACACAAACGAAGTACGCGAAGTTGCAGCTATGGCGAACTTTTAATCTAAACAAAACCCAAAGTCTAAACGGTGCCCTATGGGCTGTATATATGGAGGAAGAGGGGGTGAATTTCGTGGCCCTTGGTAGAGGGGTCCGAAACTAACCCTATCTCTTGTTTCCCCACACATACGGACTCTAAAAATAGCCTATACTTATGTATTTCGAAATCACATGGGCCTGGCCCAATAATAAGGTGACGCAGCACCTAGAATATCCTCTGGACGAAATTTATGAAGTGGAATCTTGTATATTTCGTCCGAGGCTTCATGCACTCATTATGGTGGCTTCAAAGTCCTGAAATCATCACTTGTAACTCCATTCTTGTTCCCCTTGCACATGACATCATCTCCATGCTTGTTCTTGCTCCAAGGTTCATCCTTCTCTAAGCTAGGCCCTTCATTTGTAAGCAAAACAAATGTATCCAATTTAGGCAGCATCATATTCTCATGAACATTAGAATCATTACCAAGAAACGAAAGTACCTGATAATTTAATTGGCGTGCGCGAGCTCTAGTAATTGGTCCAGTATATGTAGAAGTATGGGCTATGGGTGTAACAATGGTATTGATGTCCTCATCAGTAAGTGCCGTCTAGGGGAGCTCGGGGGCTCCCCCGGTCTGTGCAGCACCTAAGGTCGACCTCCACTTCGGCCCAGAAGATCATCCAGCTACCATGGCGGGAGCAGGTGCGCTCCCGATGCTCTGCACCCCACCATCTGCAACGTGGTGGTCACCAAGACTCTCATCGATGGTGGACCCGTCCTCAACATGCTCTCCGTGGAGGCATTTGGCCTGCTTCACGTGCCACACGGCCAACTCCATCCCACCAAGCCCTTCTCCGGGATCGGCGATGGCTCCACCAGCCCCCTGGGGCAAATCCACCTCCGATCAATTTCGGGACTCACGACAACTACCGCACCGAGCTCATCGACTTCAACATCGCCCGGATCGACCTGCCATACAATGCCATCCTTGGGTACCCAGCCCTGGCCAAGTCCATGGCGGCAACTCATCCAGCCTACAACCTCATGAATATGCTAGGTAGCAGCGGTGTCCTCACGGTGGTAGGGGACACCAAGGACGCGCCGCAGGCCCTCAAGCTCGTCTTTAGGACTGCGGCGTCCGCGCAGCCGAGTGAGAAAGGTGGCCCTGAGGCTCCAGGGGCAGCACCAGCCAAGAGGAAGTAGTTGGTTTCCCAAGACCGAGCCGAGACGAAGCAAGTGCCAGTTGATGAGGATGGGGCGTCAGACGCCACTTTCACCATAGGTGCCGACCTCCCCCAGGACCAAGAGAAAGCGTTGGTCAACTTCTTGCGCGCTAACAAGGAAGTGTTTGCATGGGAGCCCAAGGACCTGGTCGGGATTATAAGGGGAATAATTGAGTATCACCTGAGTGTATGCCCAAACATGCGCCCAGTGAAGCGGAAGGCCCGACGACAGTCCACTAAGAAGCAGGCGTTTATCGTCCAAGAAACCCGCAAGCCGTAGGATGCTGGAGTCATTCGGGAGGTGCAGTACCCGGAATGGCTGGCAAACCCAGTCATCGTCCCCAAGAAAGGAGGGAAGGAGCGCATGTGTGTAAACTTCACCAACCTCAACAAGGCATGCCCTCAGGATCCCTTCCCGCTTCAACGCATCGACCAGATCGTCGATTCCACCGTCGAGTGCGACCTGCTGTGCTTTTTGGATGCCTTCTCGGGCTACCACCAGATCAAGATGGTCGTGCAAGATGTGGAGAAGACGACATTCCTGACCCCCTGCGGGGTGTACTGGTACACCTGCATGCCTTTCGAGTTGCGCAATGTCGGGGATACCTTCCAGCGGCTGATGCACATCGCCCTGGGCCGGTAGCTCGGGAGGAATGCTGAGGCTTACGTTGATGACATAATGGTGAAGTATCGTGAGGCGAAGACCCTGATTGAGGATCTAGAGGTTTGCCAGCCTGTGCAAGGTGCACCTGCGGCTCAATCCTGAGAAGTGCGTATTCAGGGTACCCACTGGCAAGCTGCTGGGTTTCCTAGTGTCGCACAGACGAAGCGAGGCCAACCCAGAGAAGTTCAAGTCCATACAAGACATGAGCCCTCCGCAGACGCTCAAGGAGATGCAGAAGCTGGTGGGCTGCGTGATGTCGCTTGGGTGCTTCATCTCTAAGCTAGGGGAATGAGCCCTCCCATTCTTCAAGCTGATGAAAAAGAAGGGGCCATTTGAGTGGACCCCTGAAGCTGATGCGGCCTTTCAAGACCTCAAGAGATACCTGACCAGCCCGTCGGTGATGGTGGTGATGCGTCCACTCAAGCCCCTGGTGCTCTATTTGGCCGCCACCTCTCACTTCGCCTGCGCAGCATGATCAAGGACCCTCAGCAGGGCGCCCAATCACCAAGTGAAGCGCAACAACCTCAGGATGGTGCTCCCGAGGCCTCAGCTGATCCGACAGCCAACATCCCTCATGAGGCTCAAACCGACCCCTTGATCGGAGGGGCTCAAGAGGCTGAGGCTCGCGAGGCCGCATTCGGTGCAGCAGGTGATGGGACTCCCGAAGGCCAGCATCCTCAAGAGGAACAAGACCTCACCAACACCTCTTCCCTCATCGAGCACCCAGTCTACTTCGTCAGCACGATGCTATGGTAGGCACGGGCGCGCTACTCCATGCCCCAAAAGCTCTTGCTCGCGCTCCTCGTCGCCTCCTGAAAGTTGTGTCACTACTTCCAGGGTCACCCTATCAAGGTCGTTTCAGCCTACCCACTGGAGATGGTGCTCCAGAGCTCTAACGCTGCCGGGTGGGTTGCAGAGTGGAACATCGAGATTTAGGCATTCCCTCTCGAGTTCAGCACCACCAGGGTCATCAAGCGCGCAACTGTCGGATTTCGGGTTCCGGCAGACCCTTGAGGTTCGAACTCTGGGGTGCGCACAAAGATCTTTCCCCTACCTGCTCATGTCTCGAAGTCTCGCAAAGGATCTAGGCTAGAAAGAAGAACACACAAGGGACACAAGATTTATATTGGTTCAGGCCACCATTGTGGTGTAATACCCTACTCCAGTGTGTGGTGTGGTGGATTGCCTTAGGGGCTGATGATGAACAATACAAAGGGAGAACAGCCTCGCAAGGGGCTGTTCTTGACCTGGTGCGATGAACTGCTTGGGGAGTTCAGTCGCCTCTCTCTAGTCTATGCGTGATCTGGATCCGGTCCGTCTTCCAGATGCCTCTACTCTGTGGTGGCTAGTCCTATTTATAGAGCGAGGCCCTGGTCCTCTTCCCAAATAATGAGTGGGAAGGGCGCCAACAATTGGCCATTTTGAAGGGGAACATCTAGTACACTTATCCTGACTAAAGTTGGTCTTCGGCTGCCAAAGGCTCTGACGATGATGCCGTCCTGGGCTCCACGATGACCTCCTTCCTGCCGTTCTGCTGGTCTTGGTCTTGTTGCACCGAAACGGTAACCTTTGCCTGATGCCTTGGCCTGTGCTTGCCCCCTTTGCACCGAAGGGGAAACAAGGACACTGCGCAGGCTGGCGCCCGCCTAGCGTCCGCCTGGTCTCGATCGTCATGGCTTGCGTCACGGGCTCCTCGTGAGGTACCCTGCCTTGATCTCTCCGCCTCCTCGCGAGCCTGCCTGGGGAGGCTGCTCCTGAGGAAGCTCCCTGTCGTCTGCCCCACGAGGCTTGGCCCCTCGCGAGGGTCTTGAGCTTGAGCTGATGAAGCTGGGCCGCACTGGGCCCCCCACTTGAGCCACGCCGTAGGCCGCAGGGAGGCAAGTGTGGGGACCCCCGTTCCCAGAACGCCGACAGTAGCCCCCGGGCCCAAGGCGCGCTCGGAATTGGTTTAGTAGATAAGCGAAGGGGCAAGTGCGAGGCGCCGCGGGCCCCAATAGCCCGCGGCCTTGGGCGCCGCGTGACGATTGATTGGACGTGGGCGTCTCCGCTTCCCCACGATGCCTCATTATACGCCCGGCTAGGTGGACCCGTGGTTGCACACAGCTATTCCCCTTTCACCGTCCGCGCGCTTCCTGTCCTTCCTTCTTCCTCAGGTTCCAACCTCTGCCTCCAATCCGGCTCGAGCTCTCTCCTCTTTCCATCGCCATGGCGCCAACGAAGAAGGAAAAGGGGAAGAAGCCCGCACCTTCGCCCCGCTCGCCTCCGGTGGCGGCTCCCGCCGTCGATCGGTCAATCATACTCAATCCCGAAGCCTTGAACAAGGTCCGCTCTGCTCTCGCCACCATCTTCAATGAGTGCGGCAGGACCACGGTCTGGCCTGCGTCCCATGCCTCCTTTGATAGGGTCGTCATGGAGGTCCTGTTCTTCGCCAATGCCCTGTGGGCGGGCCTGGTTCCCTCCTTTGCCGCTTTCTTCAATGCGGTGCTCTCCCATTATCAGATCCACATGATGCACCTCGGGCCCGAGTCCATTACCCTCCTGTCTATCTTTGCTTTTGTTTGCGAGGCAATGGTGGGCATTCCTCCTTCCGTTGCCCTGTTGCGCCACTTCTTCTCCTTGCGCCTGAGCGACCCCGCTCAATGCTCGGGGTTTGTGATCTTCCTCGCCGTGCCAGAGACGGCCGCTTCAGGATCGATTTCAGCCTTCCTCCCTCTGAGGCCAGGTTCAGAGAGCGGTGGCTGTATGTGGATGTCAGGGTGCCCAGCCCCCTGCTCTCACACCCGACCTTGCCTGATGTTCCCAACTCAGGTTGGGGTCATGAGACGCTCGCGAGCCCCTGGCTTGCCTTCATCTGGCGCCGCTTCGAGAGTTTGAGGGCGCTTGACGTGACGGCACCCAAGGTGGTGAAGGAGTTCCTCCAGCGTCGCATTGCTCCTCTCCAGCGCCACTCTTGCCGGATATGGGACTTTGCGGGGCACAAAGACCGCATGCGGCTTCAGGAGGAGGACCTGGCGCCAGAAGCGCTGAGGACAGTGCTCAAGGTCCTGACCGGTGATCCTTCCCCAGGCAGCCTTCGACATGACGGTGCCCTCTTGTATCTTTGTTCGGGCAAGGCCGATTTCGTGAGGCAGATGCCCAGCTTTGACGAGTGCGGATGCACCCGACTGGCCTCATGGGGCCCCGCGAGAACCCAGTCGCTGTGATTGCTCTTCCGGTCGCCCCAAGCGGCTCTGTCTCAGGCGATGGAGTGGGGAGACGAGAGCCGCCGGGAGCTGAAGGGGATGATGTTGAGGTGCTGACGTTGCACGGAGCCCCGAAGGCGGCATCTCCCGAAGCCCGTCCTGGAGCAGTGGCAGGCAAGGAGTTGCGGCCTATGGCTCTCGAGGTTGGGGCTCCCGAGGCCCCGGTCGTTCCTCATGAGGCGGTGCCTGGCGGCATTCCCCAGGCCGGTCCCCTTGGCGCTGATCACCTTGACGCCTCTTCCATGCCACAGACCGACCCCTGCGCCGAGCGCTTAGGCCGGTTTCGCGTAGACTTCAAGGCCCTCCGCAAGAGGAAGGAGGCCTTGGGCGGTGACGATCGCCCTTCCCACCTGCTGAAGTGCAGGAAGTACTTCGCCACGGACGAGTAAGTCATGCTCTCTCTTTGCTCCTTTACCGCTCTGTTCTTGCAGCTGATCGCGGCCTTTCAGGGCCCTTCCTGCCGAATTCGCGGAGACGGCCAAGGAGCCATCCCTCCAAGCTTTTCCCTCGCTGCTGGCCCTTGCCGCGCCGAGCTCGAGCGGCGCCCCTACCACTTGGCCGTTCAAAGAAGTCGCCCGTCCCGCTGGGCACCTCGAGCCTGTGCGCCTACTGTCCTCCCTTCACGAGTTCTCCTGGGGCACAGCCAGCTTGCCCCGTGCTCCTTCCTTGATCGTGGACGGTGATTGGCTGAAGTCAGTCTTGAGATCCTCTTCTAGGGACGGATCGGTGCCAGGCCAGGCTCCTAGTGAGGCCCGTCTGGCGATTGCTGGGGCACCAGCCGCCAGCCCCTCGTCGGGAGGGGGTATGCCGCTTCAGGGCCCTTCGCATACGCCAGTGGCAGAGGGTGACGCGGAAGACGTGCTCAGGCGTGCTCGCGAATGCCATGCCCTTTGTCAAGAGTTCCTTCAGGGGGCGGCGGATGCGGTGAGCCGGATCGGGGCGGAGCTTGCTAGCGAGGATGCGTGCCTTGAGGCCGAGGGCATGCGCCTCGCTGAGGAGAGGCGCAAGCTGAAGGTAGCCGTCGCCCTTGCACGTCACCAGCGTGACCTTGACAACACGAAGGCTGAAGCGTCACTGGAGGCCTTGCGAGAGGCCTGCTTCCAAGGTGTCGAGGAGGCCCGGGAAGCAGACCGACGGTGCAAGGATGCGGAAGAGCGCGCGTGGGAGCTCCAAGCCCGGAGCAACTCTCGGGAGCAGCAAGTGGAACTGTGCCAGGCGGCCCTTGTGTCGCTGAAGGAGGCTTCCGTCGACTAGGCGGAGCTCTAGAAGCGCGAGGAGGCGCTGACGCTGGAGGCTGCCGAGCGCAACCTCGACCTCGAGCGGTTGGAGACGAGGGAGCGCCTGGTGACCCAGGCGGAGGATGACGTTGCCGCGCGCGAAGCCCAAGTCCAAGAAGAGGTTGAACGCCGCGTGGCAGAAGCTCGCTCGGACCTCGAACACAAATACAAAGCGAGGTTGGAGTTGATCAGGGCCGAAGCTGAGGGTAGGAGCACGGCCCTCAGGGCCAAACTGGCTGAAGTGACGCGGGGTGCGGACTCCTCCGCAGCCGCCCTTGGCGCAGCGCAGGCGGAGTTGGCCTCTTCCCGTGCCGACCTGCTTCTTATCCAACAGATGTTTGATGGTGCCAAGGCCATCGCACGGCAGAATGAGGACGAGATCCGTCAGCGGCGGATTCTGGAGCACGAGCATGCCCCCATGCCCCGAATGCTCAGGGAACGGGCTAACACGGCCCTGGGCAACATTTGCGTGGCTGCCGCCAAGGTGCCGCATGAGACCAACTACGCCGGCAACCTCCAGTACTTCACTGCCATGGTGACACTTCTGGAGAACTGCTCTGAGAGGTCTCATTGGCTTGTCGAGGACAGGAGCCGAGCCTTGCTCGGGCGTGCCTTCTCCCGTGTCTTCAGTTATCTACAGGACCGGGACCCCCACTTCGACTTTGATGCCGCCATCGCACCTGTGCCCATAGCCATCCGGGGCAACCTGGCGCAATGGGTGGAGGACAACGTGGACGCCCTCGTCAGGGCCTTCGCATCTGATGATGACGGCGTGATCGTGGCCGCTGATGAAGGTGGTGTTGTGGACGAGCCTGGTGCTGACGGAGGTGTTGGCGGTGGTGGTGATGATGTCAGTGACGCCAGCGACGCCTCTGGAGGTGCCCCAGAAGACGCGGCGAGTGATATGTCCGACTGATCGCATGTCACCGTTGTTTACCCTGCATGAAGAAGGTTCGGGCTCGGCCCTGAAGATTGTAAGAGCATTTTGGGAGGGGAAGCCCCTCATGTAAAGATTTGCGATCAGTACCTTGGTAAGCATAACGCTGCGTGTGAGCTTAGCTACTGGCCCAGTCATGGGTCAGCCGACTTGTTTACCTTTTGACCCCAAAGAGTCCCGAGCGGGCCTGTGGGGGCCGCAGCGCCTCGAGTGTCTTCTGGGTGAACCCATTGATCCTGCGATGAGAACCTCTGGAGAGGGTGAGGCGACAGCGGTCCGGATCGTAGATGTGCTTGGCCCGGCCCGGCTCGCGAGGGGAGGCAGCTGACGCTAACTTTGGACGCAAAGCCAAAGCCAGAACACGAGAGACTGCTCGAACGAGACTAAACACCCCTTCCCCAGACACATGCAAATCTTCAAGCTCAAATCCAACTTAAATTCAAATCGAAGAAACTTGTCAACAGAGGAAAAGGCAAAAAGCAAAAAGCCGCGTCCGGCGCCTAGTCTAGTCTTCAACGTCTTCTCACCAGCGCGGGGCTAAGTGCTGCCACTAGGCGTGGGCGGGAGCCCGCGAGGCCCGAGGGCGGCTCTCCGGAGACTCCGGGGCGTGTACAGCCCCACTCATTATTACGTGAGAGTGTCACGGGGCGGCGAGCTTCACAGGCACTGGGCCTTCCTCATAGGTACCGGCCTTGCTTCATATCGCCAGACGAGGGCCCCGCCTTGCGCCACACTCTACCGCCATCGACGGCGGCCGGAGACCAAGGATGACGCCAATGGGGTAGAGCGGTCGCCAGCGGTTCCCCCGACGACCACGGGTTCTCTACTGGGGGCAGGCCCTGAGGCACCTCCCCAATAGAGGGCCTACCTTCTGAGAACGCCTTGCGCCGAGCACCGCGGGGACGAAACCGGATCCCGGCCTCTCTCCTGCAGCCCCCAGTGCCCTCCTCCCGAGGGGTAAGAGGCTGCAGCATTGGGGCAGCCATCTGCTGCGGCGACCTGTACCTCCTGCGACCCATGGTTAGCATAAGCTTGCTGCTAAGGAATTAGTGGTACCAGATAGTTGCTTCCACCGGCGCTGTCGTCGAGGCCCTCTTGGGGTTCTTGAAAGAGCTCAGCTTCTGGTGTCTCCTCGCCCCAGCCTGGCCCCAGGAACAAGCCATGGTCTTCTTCCTGTGCGCACTCTCGATCCACCATGTGGAGCACATAAGCTTCTGGGGCCACCGCCCCGCGGGTCTCGCCGTAGTGCCCCACATGCCACGCAGTCCGGTCTGGAGTGTTGTCTTGAGGGTGGTGGCGTGGTGGTCCGTCGAGGCCGAAGGTCGCGGCGTGCACTCCTTCGCCGGCCAGAGATGGGGTCGGCGCGACTTGTCGCTTGGTGCTGCCGGCCAGGTTGGCGTTGAGTTGGCCCTGGAGCCCGCTTGGAGTTGCATGGGCGTGTATGGGGCTGCCATACGGCTCGCTCTGGATCTGGGGCGGCAGCTGGACGCAGAAAGGAGGTGCTCCCGAGGCGGCGACATCCAGGAGCTCGGCCACTCGCTCCAACAACACGTCGCGGCCGCCCTCCAGCAGCCGGCACCGTAGCAGCTCTCGGGCCACCGTGAGCTTGGCCCTGGAGTTCGCCTGCTCCCGTCGAGTGTGCGGCGCTGTGGCCGCGGCGTGGTTTGAAGCTCTTGCTGCTGACCGCACCTGCCGCGGTGTGAGGGAAGGCGGCGTTTGGCCGCGTCACCCGCGCCATGCGGAGCGCAAGCTGCCTGAGGCACAAGGTTGAGGCCGCCCTGGGCCGGCGGCACGGCGTGGGCGGGCCACGCCGTCCAGTGGTCGGCGTTGGCAGTCGGGTCGCTTGACATCAGAACGGCGAGGCGACGAAACGCCAGGCGGCGAAAGAAGGATTCCGGCGCACCCCTACCTGGTGGGCCAAATGTCAGATTTCGGGTTCCGGAAGACCCTTGAGGTTCGAACTCTGGGGTGCGCATAAAGATCTTTCCCCTACCAGCTCATGTCTTGAAGTCTCGCAAAGGATCTAGGCTAGAAAGAAGAACACTCAAGGGACACGAGATTTATACTGGTTCCGGCCACCATTGTGGTGTAATACCCTACTCCAGTGTGTGGTGTGGTGGATTGCCTCAGGGGCTGATGATGAACAATACAAAGGGAGAACAGACTCGCGAGGGGCTGTTCTTGAGCTGGTGCAATGAACTACTTGGGGAGTTCAGTCGCCTCTCTCTAGTCTATGCGTGATCTGGATCCGGTCTGTCTTCCAGATGCCTCTACTCTGTGGTGGCTAGTCCTATTTATAGAGAGAGGCCCTGGGCCTCTTCCCAAATAATGGGCGGGAAGGGCGCCAACAATTGGCCATTTTGAAGGGGAACATCTAGTACACTTATCCTGACTAAAGTTGGTCTTCGGCTGCCAAAGGCTCTGACGATGACGCCGTCCTGGGCTCCACGATGACCTCCATCCTGTCATTCTGCTGGTCTTGGTCTTGTTGCACCGTAACGGTAACCTTTGCCTGATGCCTTGGCCTGTGCTTGCCCCCTTTGCACCGAAGGGGAAACAAGGACACTGCGCAGGGCGGCGCTCGCCTGGCGTCCGCCTGGTCTCGATCGTCATGGCTTGCGTCACGGGCTCCTCGCGAGGTACCCTACCTTGATCTCTCCGCCTCCTCGCGAGCCTGCCTGAGGAGGCTGCTCCTGAGGAAGCTCCCTATCGTCCGCCCCGCGAGGCTTGGCCCCTCGCGTGGGTCTTGAGCTTGAGCTGATGAAGCTGGGCCGCACTGGGCCCCCCACTTGAGCCATGCCGCAGGCCGCAGGCAGGCAAGTCTGGGAGCCCCGTTCCCAGAATGCCGATAGCGACCCTCACAGATTTCTTGGTGGAATGGACTGACGTCCCTGACCGCAGAATATGCGAGGATCACTCCCTCTTGCCTAGAGATGAGGCGCCAAACGGGTGGCTCATGTACTTCGACGGTGCGTTCTCACGGCAAGGCGCGGGGCTGGAGCCGTCCTTATCTCACCCGCCAAGGACAAGCTCCACTACATAGTACAACTCTGTTTCCAGTAGCGCGAAAAGGTCTCCAACAACATCACAGAGTACAAAGGCTTGCTCGCCGGTGTCAGAACTGCGGCAGCACTGGGGTGAAGCGTCTCACCATCAGAGGTGATTCCCAACTCATCAACTTCTCCAACAAAGAGTACACACCCAAGGACATGGACATGGAGGCATGCCTGGAAGAGGTACGCAAAATGGAGAAACGGTTTCTAGGCTTGGAACTGCAACATGTGCCGCGAGGAACGAATAAGGAGGCGGACGACATCACCAAGAGGGCACCTCGAAGGCTACCTCGGGAGCTAGGGGTGTTTGAGGAACGACTCTTCAAGCCATCGGCGGCTCCCCTCACCACAGCACCAGCACCACCTCAGGAGGACCTAACCCAAGCAGCAGCAACAGGCGCCCCGGCATGCGGCCCGTCCTCAGGGGTCCGCCTACTCCTCGCGCTCGAGCCTTAGGAGGGGTGCTGGACCGAGGAGTTCAAGACGTACCTGCTTCAGGGGACCCTGCCGAAGGAGGAGGATGCCAAGCACGTGGCTTGTCAGGCCATGACGTACAGCATCCGGGACGGTGAGCTGTACCGCAAAAGGCCCAATGACGTTTCTTTGCGACGCATCTCCAGGGAACAGGGGCTCGAGCTGCTGGCGGACATACATGGTGGGGCACTACGGACACCACTCTCCGTCACGCACCCTCGTGGGCAAGGTGTTTCGCAGTGGGTTCTATTGCCCACTGCACTCAACGACGCCACTGAGCTGGTCTGCTCTTGCGAAGCATGCCAGTTCCAGGCCAAGCAGGTCCACCAACCCACGCAAGGCTTCCAGACTATCCCGCTCACGTGGTCGTTCGCGGTCTTGGGGCTAGACATCTTGGGGCCGTTTCCTCGAGCGCCAGGGGGCTACCACTACCTCGACGTAGCCATCGACAAGTTTCACCAAGTGGGCGGAGGTAGAAGCCATCCGCACCATCCCATCTGGATCAGCCGTCAAGTTCATCAAAGGCCTCGTGAGCCGGTTTGGGGTCCCTAACCACATCATCACCGACAACGGCTCGTAGTTCACTAGCAACCTTTTCAAAACATATTGTGCTAACCTTGGAACGAATATATGCTACGCCTTAGTGGCACATCCCAGGAGCAACGGCCAGGCTGAGCGCGCCAACGCAGAAGTCTTGAGGGGCCTCAAGGCAAGGACCTTCAATAAGAAGCTCGAGGCTTGCGATAGGGGCTGGCTCGGCGAGCTCCAGTCCGTGCTGTGGTCCATCCACACCACCACGACCAAGCTGATGGAAACACCATTCTTCCTCGTCTACGGAGCTGAAGAGGTTCTCCCACACAAGGTCAAGCATCGCTCCATGCGGGTCCTGGCGTTCGACGAGGTACGTCAGGATGCCACACAGGGGATGGATCTTGTGCTGGGGGAGGAGTGCCGCCGTCACGCCTCACTCCGAGCCGCAAGTTACCAGCAGGCGCTATGGTAGTACCACTGCCGCAGTGTCCGCTCTAGGACCTTGGAGGTGGGTGACCTCGTCGTGAGGCAGGTGCGCTCCAGGGAGAGGCTGCACAAGATCTCTCCCATGTGGGAGGGCCCATTTAGGATTGCCCGTGTCTCCAGGCCTGGCGCCACGCGCCTGGAGACACAGGACAGGCCCCCATCTAGAACGCGTGGAACATCCAGCACCTCCGGAAGTTCTAGTCATGAAGCAAGGCTTCATCATGTGAAGGTATCCGCTCGTGACACTCTCACGTAATAATGAGTGGGGTTGTACATGCCCCGGAGTCTCCTGAGAGCCACCATGGGGCCTCATGGGGGCTCCCTCCCATGACCTAGTGGTAGCACTTAGCTCCGCGCTTGTGAGAAGACTAGACTAGGTGCCGGACGTGGATGTTCATTTGCTTTCCGAAGTTGCTTCGCAATCTTTTGGTGATCTTTAATGGAGTTTATGTTTTCATGCTTTGGTTCGCCAAGTTGAATTTTCTCTCCTCTCGTTTCATTCATTCTTAGCCTGGGCCAGGAAGATGTGGCAGTTGCCCGTCGCTCTTCCTCGCGTGCCTCGCGCGTGGGGGCTAGGCAGGTGTGTGTGCACGGGCCTGCCCTCGCATGAGCACAACTCGCCGAACCCCGTTGCCCCAGTGCTTCAGCTTTATCCTCGCGAGGAGCCCTCTATCAAGCTCACGGGCACCAGCACCCCCTCATGTCCATGCCCCTTGGGCAGCGCAATGCGGTGCATTAAGCCACGGCTAAACTATGACAGGGGGCTCATGTAAGGAGGAATGAGGTGCTTGTTAGGTTTTCTTTTTTTTTTTCTAAACAGCTCTGCAGCAGGTCCACAACGCCTCCCGAGGCCTTAAATGCCTCCCGAGTCACCAAGAATGGGGGCTTCGCCAGATGCCAAGGGTGTTGCCCTCGTGAGGTGGGAAGCCATCCAAACAGGTCAAGCTAAGTTATCCTACCCTTGGCTACCCAGAATTCAGACATCATGGCACAACATTAAGATAATAAGCATTGCATAAAAGGGATATAACTGCGATAGTTCATTACACACCCCAGCGGGGCACCCTACTTTTTTCAAATTGAGAAGAAAGGAAAGGTCGAAGAAAAAAGGGGCCTGCAGGGTCGCCGCAGGTCTTGAGTCCAAGTTTGGCGGCCCCGCGCTCAGGCTGGGCACTCCTCCTATTTCAACGGGACGTGGCGGCGAGATGATCTGCTGCCTCCCTCGATCCGAGCTCGGCGATGCGGAGGCTAGTCATAGCTGCCGCTGCTCGAGCTCTCGCTTGAGGAGGAGCTGCCGCTGCGGGAGCAGGAGTGGACGTCGTCAAGGCCAAGCTCACCCCCGCCGCCAGCACGGCCGACATCAAGGCCAAGCTCATCGTTGTTGTCGGCCTGCCATCTTCTAGGCAGCACCCCACGCGGCGCCCGTCCTCCCTAAACACGCTCACGAAGAGGGTCGCTAGGCCGTCGTACTTGAAGTGGAGGGTGCACCTCCTGCTCAGGCCTCGTGCGCGGGCGAACACCTGCCAGCCGCGGGTCACGACCACGCTACCCGTGGCGGCGACCTCAGTCCCCACCCACGAGGCCCTACCGCAGTAGTTGTCGGCCTGCAGCCAGAGGCCGTCGAGCCCCGAGGACGGCAGCTCGCCGGAGAAGAAGCGCGGAAGCCGGAACGAGGTGCCGGTGGGCCTCTCCAACCACACCACAAACTCTGGGCGCACGTCTAGCGAGGAGAAGCATGCTCGAGGAGGGCGCGCAACCAGGGCGCGCCTCTACTCGTCGTGGGGGCTGCCCCGGGGCCGGTGGCCCCCGCCGCAAGATGAATTACCACCACGGGTGCCAAGGGAGACGCCGGCCCTTGGAGATGCACGCCCGCAACCCCAGGGGGCCATAGCTAGGATCACGACATGCTTGCGGGGACGGCCGCGGTCCCTCTTGGGTGGTGAAGAAGCTGGCCCCTCCTTGGGAGCCTTTCCCTTCTCAGCAGTCGAGAACCTCCTCGGCAGCGCCATGGATGCTACAGCAAGATGGAGAAGGAGAACGGACAAGCAGCGGCAAGTCTTACATGGATCCTACAAAGGGTTACATGCACATCGTCAAGGTTTGTGCAAAAGGGTGGATGCCGGGGCAGGGCCCGACAGCCGCGCCTTATGGGTAGATCTTGCGAGATGCTCAATGTTCCATGAGTTTTGCATTTAGATACCATCTTTGGTCTCCAGGAGGACTACGGCAGTTCTGGTGACTCGTACTACCCGGTAAGGGCGTTCCCACTTGGTTTCAACTTGTTTGAACCCTTGGCGGACTGAACACGCCTAAGGACAAGGTCGCCTTCCTCAAGGCTCCGGGCATGGACCCTGCGGCTGGTAGCGTGCAGTAAGCACATCAGCTCGGATACGATTATCCTCAAGGAGCACGACATCGTCATGCCAGTGCTGATCTTGCTCTACTTCATCATAGGAAAATACTTGAGGTGACCCGTATATATGAGTTCCGTGGGGAGCACTGCTTCTGCCCCATAGACTAGGGAGAAGGGAGTCTGGTCGGTAGCTCGATTTGGTGTCGTACGGAGGGACCAAAGAACCACCGGCAGCTCGTTGATCCAGTGTCTGTCGCATTTTTGCAACCTATCAAAAGTTCTTGTCTTGAGTCGACGCACCACTTCAGCGTATCCTCTCAGCTTGCTTCCGAGGGTTTGAATGTATTGCATGAAGGAGAGGCTTTTGAATTGGGTGTCGTTGTCAGTGAGGACTCTGGCGGGTACTCCGAAATGGCACACCGTTCCTTTCAAGAACTTGATAGCTGATTGTGCGGTCACCTTCCTCACAGGCTCCACTTCCGGCCACTTTGTAAACTTGTCGATTGCTACGCGCAAGAATTTAAAGCCCCCGGTAGCACGGGGGAAGGGGCCCAAGATGTCGAGCCCTAGACCGAAAATGGCCATGACAAAGGGATTGTCAGGAGAGCTTGAGCTGGCTGATGAATATTATTGGAGTGGAACTAGTAGGCTTCACATTTGGTGACTAGCACAATGGCATCTTGGAGGGCCGTGGGCCAGTAGAAACCTTGTTGGAAACCTTTTCCGACCAAGGCTCTTGATCCAATATGAGAGCCACACACGCCCTTGTGTATCTTTGCCAACAATTCCTTTCCCTCTTCCGGGCAAATGCACTTCAAGTTCACACCGTTGGGTCTTTTCTCTATAGTGCGTCATCGACAAACTGATACATACTGGCCCTCAGGGCTACTCCTTCCGCTTATTCTTGCTCTTCGGGAAGTTCTCCAGTTTGGAAGCAGTGGATGATTTGTTGCACCCAAGTTGGAGCTCGTGGCTCGGCAACTAGGACTAGCGGCGCCTTCTCACTTGTGGGAGTGCTTACCTCGATCGCAAGGACCAGTGGTCCCGCAGAAGAGTGCAGCTCACCAGGCGAAGTGGAGTTTTTTCCGATAGTTTCTCTACCGGGAACCTCTGGGGGTCCTGCCGGTGGAGGCTTTCTGGATTCCATCTTCCTCGTCTTCTTGGTCATCATCGACGAGGATACTAATGGTTGTGTCAGTTGGACGATAAAGGTCCCTGGTTCCCCAGGAAGCTTTTGCATGGCACACTTTGACAAATAATCAACAATGATGTTCTCTACACGTGGCACGTGCTCTGTACTGTGTCAAAGTGTTCCTCCAACCTTCTCACTTCTTCAACGTATGCCTCCATTAATGGAGTATGGTAATCCTTGTTGACTTGTCTCACCACAAGCTGCGAATTTCCACGAATGAATAACTTCTTGATCCCTAACTCTGCTGCAATCCTAAGCCCGACAAGGAGCCCTTCATACTCTGCTGTGTTGTTGGTAGCCTTCTCCCAAGGAAAATGCATTTGGACCACATACTTGAGGTGTTCTCCGATGGGCGCGACAAGGAGCATGCCAGCCCCTACACCTTGTAATGAGAAAGCGCCATCAAAGTACATGATCTGTTCCTGGGGCGCCTCCCTGCTGGGGATACCCGTTTCTGGTGTCTCTTCATCTGGAGTAGGTGCCCATTCTACAATGAACCTTGCCAGTGCCCTGCTCTGGATGGTTGAAGTACTCTCATACTTCAGACAAAAACATGATAGCTCGAATGCCCGTTCAACTATTCCGCCGGTGGCCTCAGGGTTCCTTAGAATGCATTGCAAAGGGAAATGGGTGGCAACCGTGATCTCGTGGGCTTGGAAGTAGTGGCGCAATTTCCTTGAGGACATGATGAGGCCAAAGATCAATTTCTACCCCCATAGTACCTGGACATAGCCCCTGCAATAGGGAGCTAACAAAGTAAACTGGTCGCTGCACCATTTTCTTCTTCACCGTGGTCTTGGGATTGCCTTTGCTCTCTTGCTCTCCTTTCTCCTGATCTGTACCCACCCTTGCCGTTACTGGTTCACTTTTTTCTCCAAGGAGGACAATAGCTGCAGTTGCTCCTTCATCTACCTATCGTTGCTACCAGTGCTACACTAACCACTTTATTGGTTGCCGCTAAGTATGGCAGCAACGACTCTTGTGGTTTAGGAGCGACTAACGTGAGAGGAGAGGAAAGATAGGCTTTGAAGTCTCGCAGCGCTGCTTCTACCTCCGGGGTCCACTTCATGGCCCCCACCTTCTTCAGAATCTTGAATAATGGCAGGGCGCGCTCGACAAACTTGGAAATTAACCTACTTAACATGACAACACATCCAGTTAAACACCTCACATCCTTGACTATCTTGGGTGCTTGATTCTGCTCGATCGCTCTGATCTTGTCGGGGTTGGCCTCTATTCCCCGGTGAGACACAAAGAAGCCCAGTAGCTTGCCATAGGGAACACCGAACACACACTTCTCAGGGTTCAATTTCAAGTTGATCTTGGACAGGTTTGCAAAGGTCTCTTCCAAGTCCTGAATGAGCATTGATCTGTCCTTGGTCTTAACCACTATATCATCCATGTAAGCCTCAATATTCCTATGTAACAGAGACTCCAACCCAATCTATACTGCTCTTGGGAAGGTGGACCTAGCGCTCTTTAACCTGAAAGGCATCCGCACAAAGCAGTAAGTACCACATGGGGTTACGAACGTCGTCTTCTCCTCATCTTCCTTTGACATGAATATCTAATGGTATCCGGAGTAAGCATCCAAAAAGGAAAGGAAATGACACCCGAAGGTAGAATCCACAATCTGATTGATGCGTGGCAAGGGGAATGGGTCCTTTGGGCATGCCTTGTTCAGATCTGTGAAGTCTACACAAAGCCTCCATTTCTCATTCGCCTTGCGCACCACTACCGGGTTTGCCAACCATGTTTGACGCAACACTCCTCTACCAAACCAGCTACTTCAAGTTTCTTGATTTTCTCGGCAATGATCTGCTGCCGCAGCTTGTTATCTGACCTTTTGCTTGACGGGCCGGGCGTGAGGGCAGACAGCAAAGTGGTGCTCGATTACCTTCCCGGGAACACCGGGGATGTCAGATGGTTGCCAGGCAAACACATCGACATTCGCCCGCAGGAAGGCAACGAGCGTGCTTTCCTATTTGTCATCAGGGGTGGAGCCGATGGCAAACGTACCATCAACACCAACCAGCCCTGCCGGGACCTTCTTCACAGCAGGCGAGGCAACTTTGAATCTCTTGCTAGTGGAAATTTCTAGAAAATCATCGATGGGCGAAGCGCACTCCGGAGAGGCGTTCCTTGCCGGTATCCCTGGTAGCTTTCTTCCCTTCTTATTTTCCTTGGCAGGAACTACGGTTTCTGCGGCCTCGGCAATGACTGCATCTTGATACATCTTATCCATGCATAAGACCGTGTCCTTGTCTGATGGGATGAAGATGAGCCCATCGGCCCTGGCATCTTCAGAGTGTTGTAGGAATAGTGAGATGCCGCCATGAATTTTGCCAGGGCTGGATGGCCAAGAATCCCATTGTATGGTAAGGAAGCTCGACTATGTCGAACACAATCTTCTCTGCCCGGTAGTTCACTTCTCCTCCAAACGTCACCGACAGTGTGATCTTGCCCTTAGGACAACACCTGCCGGGGTTGATCCCTTGGAATGTGCCAGTGACCTTGAACTCTTCATCTGATATCTGCAACTTGCTGATTACCTTGGGGGAAATCAGATTCGACCTTGCCCCACTCTCAACCAACATCTTCGTGACATTGAGGCCGCGAATTGTTGGTGAAACCAACAATGGCAAGCACACTACCGTGGTGGTGCTGTTCATCAAAGATGATGTGCATGCTGGACCATTTGAGTGGTTTTCGGGAATCCGCTGCTGGCTCCACGATGTTAACCTCATGCGCCCACTGTTTAAGTTGGCGGTGAGAGGAGTGCAAAGATGCACCTCCGTCGATGCACATGGCCTCCATGGCTTTCTAGAACTCTTGTTCACTGGTTTCCTCTTCATCCCCTTGATCACTTTCGTCAGCACCTTCCTTTTTCTCACAACCTCTACCAGGTTTCTCTTGATGTTGAGGAACCTTGCCGCAGCGGCCTCCTCTGGCACCTTGACCCTTCCCGCCAACACCTTCTTGGTCTCTTTATTTGTCACGCTTCTCGCATTTAGCTTTCTGTTTCTTGACAAGTTGTTCAACTTGGTAACACTCTTGGTGATTATGGCCCTTGGTTCGTCGGATCTTGCAGTACGGCTCGTCAGTCTTCCCGTCCTTCTCGGCCACCGCAGCCTCCCGGCAATCAGTGCACACGGCAACCTCCTTGCCGGGGGCTTCGGTCTTGGCCTTCTTGTCGGTACTAGGAGCACTAGAACCCTCAACAGTCAATACTGCCTTTTCCTTGCACTTCTTGTTGCATTTCTTATTCTTCTTCTTTGGGTTAGTGGCATTGTCGTCATCTTCTGAGTCAACTTTGATGCCATCCTCTTCTCCGGGGAGCGGCCTCCCTTCCTCAGTATGGGCACACTTATCCGCCAAGGTGTATAGCTCGTTCACAGTCTTTGGCAGCTGGACATTCATCTTGGAACGTATCCTCCTATGGAACACATTGGACTAGAACGAGGCAATCACACCTGTCGGGTGGATATCTTGAATGTTCCTGTGCACCCAGCTAAATCCGTGCATGTACTTCCGCAAAATCTCCCCTTCCTTCTGTGGAAGGAGCTGCAGGTCGCTGGGTCATCCTGGTTCTTGATGGCCGCCCATGAAGACACCAACAAACTGGTTGCATAGGTCAGCCCAGGACAAAATGGATTCTTCGACAGGTGCATCAGCCAAGACCTCGCGTTTGGCTTGAGTGCCAAAGGAAAGTAGTTGGCGAACACCTTCTCATCTTTCCCTCCGGCAGCTTGGACAAAAATTGTGTAGTTGCTCAAGAACTCTGTCGGGTTCAGCCTCCCATCATACTTCTCTAGTATTTCTGGCTTGAAGACATGGGCGGATGGCCAACAGACTTGCCGCAGCTTGCGAGTGAAGGCAGGACACCCAACCTCGAAAGGTAGGTATCCTCCTTCATTGGGCGCGGGTTCGTCGATGTTTGGACCATTATGCCTGTCAGACTGGCGGCAGGCTTCGTGGCGCCGCTCTATGGTGACGCGCGCATCCTCCTTTCACTGGTCTTCCAGGATCTACTGCTGATCTCGACGGGCCCGAGGATCAGACGAAGCCATTGATGCTTCGTCGAGCTCCTAGTCGCGTGGATCAGACTTTAGCCTCCGCGCAGGCAGCCGTGGAGGGGACTGCACAGTCGGAGTGGCCCCCTCAACACAGCCAGCAACTCGGGCCGTAGTTGTCGCTTGCGGTTGCCGTGGTGGGCCTGCCCGCTGTGATCCTTTCGCTTTAGCGAAACCGATCAAAATTTGAATGGTGGCTCTCCACTCATCCATTTGATCAGCCACCGATGGGACCTTAGCAGGAGTAGGGCTCGCGCCACGGCTTCCAAAGCAGTGCATAGCATGCATGACATCACAGACCGTGACGTTGCCTAACTCCTAATGGTGCCGGTGGCGGCGGCACCGCGTTCTCAGTGTTGCGAGCCAGTATCCACGATGGTGTGGTGGCCAGAGGGGTGCGCCTGGGGGGGCGACGGCCCCATCTGGTGCTTCATATTGGTTACCCCGCCCTGGGGGTGGTGTGTGCCCTGTGGTCATGCCTGTAACAGGGGCAACTAGGGGGTCACGACTCGCACTAGAGCGAGCGTTGTCGTTGCGGCTGTGCCCTGCAGTGCGGTGGTGGGAGGTGGAGATCAAATGTTCTCCCCACCTGCGCCTTGTGGAATGTGGCCGTTGAGACGCTATTGATGCCATCCTTCCCCGACATTTTCCGCTCCCGCCTCGGCCACAGGGGGAACGATGACATCTCCACCTATGCTGGTCGCGTCCCCTACGGCACCAGTGTACCCCAACGCCATCGCAGCACCCACAATATCAGTGGATGCATGCGAGGGGGCCATCAAGGTGGAAGGGTGAGTCGTTGCGCCGAACTTTTTCTTGGGTGCCATGGACGGTACAACTGATGATGAAGAAGATGATGATGAAGATTGACGCGCTATTCATGATCTCGGGTTTGCGCAAGTGCTTTAATCTAGGGTAGAACCCTAGATGCCCGATCTTTCATGATTGCAGGGAATCCTATGAAGAACACGAAGAACACAAGGAGAAATCACAAGGGGAAACACGAGAGAATCACTCAAACCAACAAGATCCGAGTCACATATATGCTAGATCCTTGGAACACAAAGAGAGATACACGATTCAAAGTCAACAAAGGACGATACAAAAGGTCTTCTCCGTGAGGAGGTCTTGAAGGGTCTTCCTGTGATGGGGTCTTGAATCCGCTTGGGGAATCTTCTCCGAAGAGGTGCTCGGCTCCGAACGAGAAGTAACCAAGTGGATGAGCAAAGATCTATCACTAATATGAGCTATCACAATGCTAACCCCATAAAGAGGGCGGAGGAGGAGTATATATAGTCTAGGTAGGCGAAGGGGTACATGGGCCTCGGCCCTTACACTGTATGTAGATAGGGGAGGCCGGACGTCCGGGCATTCACGAGACGACAGATGCCCAGGATGTCATGCCGGATATCCGGGTTGGCCTGGCGTCGTCATGATGCTCTCTGGATAGGGCTGGTCTGGATGTCTAGGCGTCGGGCCGGATATCCGGGCTGTTGGGGCTGGGTTTGTTGCATTTAGGAGGCTTGTCCAGATATGCGGGCTGGGAGCCGGATTTTCGGGGCGTCGGGCCGGATGTTCGGGCAGGCCGACAGATGTCCGGGCCCTGTAGACTTTGCCGTTGGTCCTTTGCTGTAGGCACCACCTCTAGGGGCCGGATGTCCGGGGTCATGGCTGGATGTCCGGGTCCTGGGAGCTTTGACTCCTTTGGTTGGTTCTCTTCATCCGTGAACTTGGGGACTTGTCCATCTGCACGTGCATCCTCAGGAGGGTCCTCTTGGTACCTAATCATGAACAACATTCCGGACTTAGGTAGTAGCCATGTTGATGTAGGGTGGAACCCTAGGTGGATGATCTTTCACGTTTGGAGGGATCCTACGGGGAATCACGAAGAACACACGGAAGTACAAAGGGGAAACACGGGGAAAACGAGAGAGAGAATCACTAAACCGACATAGAATCAATCACACGAGTGCTAGATCACCGACAACATAGAGTAACATAAGATCCACGATCAACTAAGGTAAGGATACATAGGAACATTTCTTCTCCGTACGGAGGTCTTGATGGTCTTCCCTAGAAAGGGGTCTTGAATCTGCTTGGGGGATCTTCTCCGAAGAGGTCCTGAGCTTCGAGGAGAAGTAGCCAAGTGGATGAGCAAGGCTCTCACACAAAATATGAGCTAAACCTATGCTGCCCGTACCAGGGGGTGGGGGCGTCCTATTTACAGTCTTAGTGCAAATGGAAGTCAAAACGAAGGGGTACAAGGGCTCCAGCCCGCACATTCGGTCACTCAGGTGTCGGACGTTCGGAAGGCGTCGGACGTCCGAAGGCTCGGGACGGTCCGGTCGTCCGGACGCGTTCGGACGTCCGTAGGTTTGGCTCTGATGTGGGCGTGTTGGTCGTCCGTAACGGGTAGGTCGTCCAGAGATTCAGGAGGGGCCAGACGTCCGAAGGCTGTCGGTCGTCCGTGGATTTGGCTCGGGTGCTTGTCGTCCGGTCGTCCGGTCCGCTCCGGACGTCCGTAGATTTGGTTCGGGTGTCGAAGTACCGGACGTCCGGAGAGTCCGGTCGTCCGTGTCCTGGGACTCGTCGGACGTCCGGGCAGTGTCGGTCGTCCGACGCCTGTAGCTTCCGCGGCAGCTCTTCTTCTTGTCCATCATGTTTGGAATCCTCGCCGTCTTGGCTCTTTTGTGTAGCTGTTCCGTGGCTCGCTTCCAGGCACCTGATAACACACAGAGTTTCCGAATGAGGTAGTAGCCATGACTCATGAGTAGGAAGAGGAAGTTCGGAGAGGAGCGAGTTCACCTTATCTTCGATAGCCTTAGCTCGGGCTCTTGTCATGGGTCCAAGTGGTGTTGCGGGAGATGTAGGCACGTCTATGGGGATGAGCGAGGGATGCTCCGCATGATCTCCCCCCGTTGGGAGAGATCCAACCTCGGATCAGAAGGAGCATCACCATGGAAAGGTGCTAGGTCCTTGACGTTGAAGATGTCGCTCACATTGTACTTGCCTCGTGGTAGGTCGATCTTGTAGGCGTTGTCGTTGTAGCGTGCTAGAACCTTGAAAGGTCCATCGGCGCGAGTTAGAAGCTTGGACTTGCATTCGTTGGGGAAGCGGTCCTTGCGAAGATGTAGCCACACTAGATCACCAATGTTGAATACCATGGGTTGCTTGTTGATGTTGAGCTTGGTCGCTAGTCGTTGTACTTGGCGCTCGATGGTGTGCCTTGTATCTTCATGCATCTTCTTGATGTAGCTTGCACGAGCACTTGCGTCGAGGTTGGTTCGCTCTTGTAGAGGAAGAGGTAGAATGTCCAATGGGGACAAAGGGTTGAAGCCGTATACGACCTCGAAGGGGGACTTGCCGGTCGTGGAATGTCTTGCACGGTTGTAGGCGTACTCGGCGATGGGTAGACACGCCTCCCACTCCTTGATGTTCTTCTTGATCAACACACAAAGTAGAGTGGAGAGTGTACGGTTCGTCACCTCCGTTTGGCCGTCGGTTTGAGGATGGTATGCCGAAGAGAACAATAGTTTGATTCCGAGCTTGGAGCATAGGGTCTTCCAAAAGTAATTCAAGAACTTGACATCGCGGTCCGAGACAATCGTCTTTGGTACTCCATGAAGGCGCAAGATTTCCCTACAAAAGAGATTGGCAATATGTGAAGCATCGTCTATCTTGTTGCAAGGAATGAAATGTGCCATCTTAGAAAATCGGTCCACAACAACAAAGACGGGATCCTTGCCATTTTGAGTTCTAGGCAAACCAAGTACAAAATCCATGCTAATGTCTTCCCAAGGTTGATAAGGAATAGGAAGGGGCATGTAAAGACCGTGGGATTGAGCTTTTGACTTAGCTTTGCGACATGTGGAGCAACGGTTGGTGAAGCGTGAGACATCACGAAACATCTTGGGCCAAAAGTAGTTCTTGGAGAGCGTGGCGAAAGTCTTGTCGCGTCCAAAGTGTCCCATTAGTCCGGCTCCATGAGCCTCTTGCAAAAGGAGCAAACGAAGAGAAGACTCGGGAATGCAAAGTTTGTTAGCTCTCATAAGATAATCATCCTTTATGTAGTACCGTTCCCAAGACGTGTGTGTCAAACACTTAGCATAAGGAGTAGCGAAAGAAGGATCATGCTCATACAAGTATTTTATATGCTCAAAACCAATAACATTAAACTCAAGTCGAGTGACAAGAGTGCATATGCGTGAAAGTGCATCTGCAATGACATTTTCCTTACCCTTAATATACTTGATCACATAAGGAAAAGATTCAATAAATTCACTCCATTTGGCATGACGCTTGTTCAACCTAGTTTGGCCTTTTAAGTACTTAAGTGTTTCATGATCGGTATGGATGACAAATTCATGAGGTCTAAGTTAATGTTCCCAAACATGTAGTACACGCACTAAAGCATACAATTATTTGTCATAGATGGGATAATTAAGTTGAGCACCGGAGAGTTTTTCACTAAAATAAGCAATGGCTCGTTTTTCTTGCATCAAAACTCCGCCAATTCCGGTACCACTTACGTCACAATGAACCTCAAAAGTTTTCTCAAAGTTGGGCAAAGCAAGAATCGGAGCATGAGTAAGCAAAGACTTGAGCTCATCAAAAGCGGTGGATTGCAAAGATCCCCAAACAAAAGGTGCATTCTTCTTACTCAAAGCATGCAAAGGAGTGGCAATTGTGCTAAAGTTTTTCACAAAGCGGCAATAAAATCCTGCAAGACCAAGAAAACTGCGCACTTGTTGCAAATTGGTGGGTTGGGGCCAAGTTTTAATTGCTTTAATCTTAGTTTCATCAACCTGGACACCGTTGGAAGAGACAACAAAACCCAAGAAAATCACTTTGTCAACTCCAAAAGTGCATTTTTTCAAGTTCGCATAAAGTCTTTCCTTGCAGAGGGTTTGCAACACAAATTTAACATGATTAATGTGCTCTTTCATGGTTTTGCTAAACACAAGGATATCATCAAAGTAAACCACAACGAAGACTCCAATGTAAGGTCTAAGCACATGATGCATAAGACGCATGAAAGTTCCGGGTGCTTCTGACAAACCCATAGGCATCACTAACCACTCATATAAGCCAAATTTTGTTTTGAAAGCGGTTTTCCATTCATCACCTTCTTGAATGCGGATTTGATAATAGCCACTTTTAAGATCAATTTTGGAGAAAAAGTTGGCTCCGCTAAGTTCATCAAGCATATCATCTAAGCGAGGGATGGGATGCCTATAACAAATGGTAATGGCGTTTATGGGTCTACAATCGGAACACAAGCGGAAACTTCCATTGGGTTTAGGCACAAGTATAACGGGAACGGCACATGGGCTTAAGCTTTCACGTACATGACCATTGTCGATGAGTTGTTGTACTTGCCGTTGAATCTCCTTGGTTTCTTCAGGATTGACACGGTATGGAGCTTTGTTTGGAAGTGGCGCTCCTGGGATGAGGTCGATTCGATTCTCAATACCTCGTAGTGGAGGTAGACCCGGAGGTAGCTCATCGGGGAAAACATCTTTGAATTCCTGCAAAAGAGATTGAAACACTAAAGGTAACTCGTGAGAGGTGTTAGTTGTTGGCTCTCCATCTTTGCACACAAGGACGAAGTGCATCACACTCGATGCGTTCTCACACACTTCTCTTATCTCACTTTTGGTGGAAAATATGATGAGGTTTTTCTCTCTAGGCGAAGAGGCGCTCAAATTTGGCTTGTGGCTCTCACTCACTTTTGGGTGTGTCACTTTTTCACTCGCCTTTCCATGATTGGTGGCTTGCTTTTCGGCTATCACTTGACTAGGAGACATAGGTCGTAGCACATATTCCTTTCCTTTCGTTTTGAAGCTATAGTGATTGGTGCGCCCATTGTGGATGACACCACGGTCGAATTGCCATGGTCGACCAAGAAGTAGGTGGCAAACGGTCATTGGGACCACATCACACTCCAAAGTGTCTTCATAAGCACCAATTTTGAAGGATACTTGGATTGTATGCTCGACTCGTATAGTGTCGGAGTCACTTAGCCATTGAACCTTGTAGGGGTGCGGGTGCTTCCTCTTGACCAATTGAAGCTTGGAACATAGTTCTTCACTTGCCAAGTTGTGACAACTACCTCCATCGATGATGACCTTGACGGACCTTCCATTGATGCCGGCTTTAGTGTGGAAGATGTGGCATCATTGGTCTTCTTCTTGTTGATGTTGAAGTGTCAAGACTTTGGAGACAACGAGAGCGGGGCTCGAATCCTCATCACAAAAGACTTGATCATCTTCATCCTCGTTCACGCGCCGGTGCATGGCCACTTGCTCAAGGGCTTCCATCTCCTCTTCACTCATTGAGTCATATGTACCGTCGTCGTTGAGGATCATGGTGCGCTTGTTCGTGCATTGGTAGGACTTGTGGCCTCGGCCGTCGCAAGTGAAACACTTGAAGGAGCTTGTTTTGATGGTCTCATCGGTTGGAGTAGATGATGAAGCACGCGTTTTGAAGTTGCTTGTCGTAGGAAGAAGACGACTTGAACTTGCCGAAGTTTTCTTGTAACTTGACTTGTCATCGGTGCTTTGAGAAGGTTTTGTTGATGTAGATGTTGAAGGAGTCGTTGAAGCTTGGATGTTGGAGAAACCGTAGGTCTTGGATGAGTATTTGGCGTACTTGAAGTCATCTTGCACTTGACGTTCCGCCTTGGTTGCTTGATGTACGAGCTCAATGAGGTTGGAATAGGGTTGGAAGTCGGCAATCTTCTTGATGGGATGATTGAGTCCATTCAAGAAATGTGCCATTGTTTGCTCATCATCTTCTGTGACATTGGCTCGAATCATGGCTATCTCCATTTCCTTGTAGTATTCTTCAACACTCTTTGTTCCTTGCTTGAGGAGTTGTAGCTTCTTGAAGAGATAGCGGTTGTAGTAGGTTGGTACAAAGCGTGCTCGCATGACATCCTTCATTTGAGCCCAAGTGGTGATTGGTGGTTCACCTCTTGCTTGACGGCGTTCAAGTACTTGTTCCCACCATATGAGCACATAATCTTGGAACTCAGGTGATGCCATAGCGATCTTCTTCTCTTCCTCATAGTTGTGCAAGCGGAAAATTTTGTCGACTTTCAATGCCCATGAGAGGTACTCTTCCGGATCATTGCTTCCATTGAACTTGGGCATTGTGAACTTGAGCTTGCCATAGCGTTGCTCTTCATTGTGTTGTTGGCGATGGTGATGATGACGTCCTTGACGTGGAGGATAGCCATCCTCATGTTGCTCTTGGCGCGGAGGAAGTCCATGATCAACTTGCTCTTGTTGAACTTGAGGTTGAAGTGGAGCTTGACGAGCTTGTTGAGGACCTTGTGGAGCTTGACGTTGCACACGCGGTTGGAAGTTTCTCTCTTGGATTTCTTCTCGAAGGGCTTCCTCTTGATTGCGCCGCTCTCGATTGCGGTTGGCAATGGCTCGACTCGAATCTTGAAGGGCACGTTGCGCCTCAAGAGCTTGCGCTTCATGTTGTTGTTGTTGAAGACGTTGAGCCTCGGCGTCTTGTTCCTCTTGGTGTAGACGTGCTTGTTCTTCTTCTTGGCGCCTTAGTCGTTGCCTTTCTTGAGCTTGAGCAAAAACGACTTGGTTTGATTGAGGACGAGGGATTTGCTCATCAACTTGTTCTTGTGAATGCTTGTCATGTAGCGGGTTCCGAGATGCATGCCGGTCTTGATGCGCAGCTCGACAAAGAGTGTTCGATGACAGTGTACTTGTGTCGGAAAAGGTGTCGTCAGAGTGTCGACTTGAGCGGCTCCGTCTTGAAGATGAAGAAGTGGAAGGACGTTGGTTCCTCATCAAGACGCGGATCTCATCCATTCTTGCATCATTCTCTTGCTTTTGAGCGTCGAATTTGTTGTCGAAGTAGTCCCTCATTGCTTGTTGCTCTTGGTGTAATGCCCTTTGAGCACCAAAGAGGTGGCTCTTGGTGATGAATGATGACATTTCATTGTCGTTCTCGATGAGAGGTGGAGTGGTAGAAGAACTTGGCCTATCCATCATATCAAGCAAAATGTAAGTGGTAGAAGGAAAAGAACATGTACCAAATGTACCTTAACCGAAGTTGAAGATGGATCAAGTCCACTCAAATGAGGACAATGAAATAGCACTGTTGGTACCAATTCTTGTCGGTTCTCACACCTACACACATAAAAGCTTATGGTGGAGCTTGGTTAGGATGGTGGCACAAAATTGGATGTAATAGTAAGTGAGCTTCAATAATGTTGGAAAAGATTCACAAATTTGCAAATGCAACAAGTAGACCAAGCAAGTATGCGTACACGGAAACACACACGCAAATAGATAAATGGGATTGTGCAATCCAAAATTGAGCCAAAATGTGGAAACCACAAAATGCTCTTGTTGCACAATACTAGAGAGACGCTAGCACGATTGCAAAATAGGCGGATACGCAAACTTGTGCACAACCTACTAGGCTAAATGCAACGATCTCTATCCCAAGTATTCTTTATGTATGATATTTCGATGCTATGATCCAAGATGATCGGATATGACAATCTTAATGTTGTATGATGCTATGGTTCTTGCGTATAAGCTCTTTGCTTATCTTTCCTCTTTGCTTAAAAGCTTGAGTGGCTCTTTCACTTTCAAGCTCTTTTCTCATGCAAAACTCACGAACCAAGGTAGCGATTGTGTATGCTATGACAACTTTGTGACACACAAGTTGATCTCAAGATATGCACCACTATTGTATGGTATGTATGCTATGGAGTATGATCACTAATGTGCACAAGTCACGTTGCCTGCAATACTCAACGGCTAGTCTCGATGGGTAAGCTACGCAAAAGTAGGGACATGTGGGTATCAATGCAATTGCAAGTTATGACAAAGATGTCATCGAAGTTACCGTCCTTGCGATGATGAGACCCTTGCGAAGTTGAGCCGTGGCGATGATGAAATCGAATCGTACCTAGATAGCCGAAACACAAAAGGATACGGAAGCCACAACTCAATATCTCAAAGACCAAATTGTGTCAAAATCGTCATAGGAGGTAGCGGGGAAGATGTTGGTGTATGTGGGTTTGGAAAATGTGGTGGAATGTAGGGGTTATGGTGGTGGCCTCACTGTCAAACTTCAGTTTCGTCAGGGTTTCACGGACGTCCGGGCTTTTACGGTCGTCCGGACTTTGTCGGACGTCCGACCTTTTCCGGTCGTCCGGAGCCTGGGCGAAAATCGGGCTCGAGATGAACTGCGACATTTCGGGGAAGAAGAAAATGGTGAGGTCGCAATCGAGTGATTTGGTGGATGGAAAAGGGTGGGGAAGGTGGGGAAAGCTAGATCCACACGCAGCAACACAAATCCATGGACCAAATCCAACAAAATCTCAACTCACGAACAAATCACAAAAAAATTTGGGGCTATTTTTGTGGGGAATTTTCGGAATTAGGACGAAAACAACAAAATCAAGCTAGAAAACACGGGGTAGGGGCTCCAAAAACGTGATCAACCTGGCTCATGATACCAAGATGATGTAGGGTGGAACCCTAGGTGGATGATCTTTCACGTTTGGAGGGATCCTACGGGGAATCACGAAGAACACATAGAAGCACAAAGGGGAAACACGGGGAAAACGAGAGAGAGAATCACTAAACCGACATAGAATCAATCACACGAGTGCTAGATCACCGACAACATAGAGTAACATAAGATCCACGATCAACTAAGGTAAGGATACATAGGAACAGTTCTTCTCCATACGGAGGTCTTGATGGTCTTCCCTAGAAAGGGGTTTTGAATCCGCTTGGGGGATCTTCTCCGAAGAGGTCCTGAGCTCCAAGGAGAAGTAGCCAAGTGGATGAGCAAGGCTCTCACACAAAATATGAGCTAAACCTATGCTGCCCGTACCAGGAGGTGGGGGCGTCCTATTTATAGTCTTAGTGCAAATGGAAGTCAAAACAAAGGGGTACAAGGGCTCCAGCCCGCACGTTCGGTCACTCGGGTGTCGTACGTCCGGAAGGCGTCGGACGTCCGGAGGCTCGGGACGGTCTGGTCGTCCGGACGCGTTCGGACGTCCGTAGGTTTGGCTCTGATGTGGGAGTGTCGGTCGTCCGTAATGGGTTGGTCGTCCGGAGATTCAGGAGGGCCGGACGTCCGGAGGCTGTCAGTCGTCCGTAGATTTGGCTCGGGTGCTTGTCGTCCGGTCGTCCGGTCCGCTCCGGACGTCTGTAGATTTGGTTCGGGTGTCGAAGTACCGGACGTCCGGAGAGTACGGTCGTCCGTGTCCTGGGACTCGTCGGACGTCCGCGCAGTGTCGGTCGTCCGACGCCTGTAGCTTCCGCGGCACCTCTTCTTCTTGTCCATCATGCTTGGGGTCCTCGCCGTCTTGGCTCTTGTGTGTAGCTGTTTCGTGGCTCGCTTCCAGGCACCTGATAACACACAGAGTTTCCGAATGAGGTAGTAGCCATGTCTCGTGAGTAGGAAGAGGAAGTTCAGAGAGGAGCGAGTTCACCTTATCTTCGATAGCCTTAGCTCGGGCTCTTGTCATGGGTCCAAGTGGTGTTGAGGGAGATGTAGGCACGTCCATGGGGATGAGCGAGGGATGCTCCGCATCCCATGTCTTGAGTGGATCATATGTGATATCACTAAGGAAATAAGTCACCTCGGTCTCGAGAGCTCTAGCTGGTGCTCGTGTCATAGGTCCTCTTGTCACTTGATGAGACGATGGTAGGCCCATGGGGATGACCTCGGGATGCTCCACATCATCTCCCTTCCCTTCGGAAAGATTCGACCACGGATCAAAATTCTCATCACCATGTTACGGGGAGAGATCTTTGACATTGAAGATGTCGCTCACGGAGTACTTGTCGCGTGGGATGTCGATCTTGTAGACATTGTTGTTGGAGCGTTAAAGCACCTTAAGGGTCCATCGGCTCTTGGTAGAAGTTTGGACTTGCATTCGTTGCGGAAGCGTTCCTTGCAAAGGTGTGGCCACACAAGATCTCAAATGTTCAATATCATGGGTTGCTTGTTAATGTTGAGCTTGGTCGCGAGTCGTTGTACTTGGCGCTCGATGGTGTGCCTTGTATCTTCATGCATCTTCTTGAGGTAGTTCACTCGGGCACTCGCGTCCATGTTGATGCTCTCTTGTAGTGGTAGAGGAAGAATGTCCAATGGGGACAATGAGTTGAAACCGTAGACGACCTCGAAAGGGGACTTGCCGGTAGTCGAATGTCTTTCACGGTTGTAGGTGTACTCGGTGATGGGTAGGCACTCCTTCCACTCCTTGATGTTCCTCTTGATCAACACGCGTAGTAGAGTGGAGATTGTTCGATTCGTCACTTCCATTTGGCCGTGGGTTTGAGGATGGTATGCCGAAGAGAACAAAAGCTTGATTCCAAGCTTTGTCCATAAGGTCTTCCAAAAGTAACTCAAGAACTTGACGTCGCGGTCTGACAAAATCGTCTTTGGAACTCCATGTAGGTGCAAGATTTCCCTACAAAAAAGATTTGCAGTATGTGAAGCATCGTCTATCTTGTTGCATGGGATAAAATGAGCCATCTTAGAGAATTGGTCCACAACAACAAACACAGAATCTTTGCCATTTCTAGTTCTAGACAAACCAAGTACAAAGTTCATGCTAATGTGATGCGGAGCATCCCTACGTCATCCCCATGGACTCTACTACAACTCGTCAAGCACCTCGAGAACCAATGACAAGAGCACGTGCACGCACCATCGAAACCGAGGTTAACTCTTTCCTCTTCGAGTTTCTTTCGGATTCACACGAGAGTCGGGTTCTACCTCAAACGGAGACGTTATGCATTCCCTGGTACTTGGGAGATCGTCACGAGGAAGCACGGAGGAACCACCAAGTTCACTGGAGACCCAAGAAGAAGGGAAAGCATCAAGACGTGCGAGGAGATGGAATTCCCAGACATGAAGCCGCGGGAGGGACCAAGTCCCCTGGACACCCCGGGTGCCCGGCCGCGTTGCCCCCGGGTGCCCGACCACCGCCTGGACGTCGCCCCAGCCTGGCCCGGGTGCCTGGCCCCAACGCCCCGGGTGCCCGGCCTTTGCCCAGCCAGCGCCTGGGCCGCACCCCGGGTGCCCGGCCTCCTACCTGAGCCGACCCAGCTCGCTCCGGGTGCCCGGGCTCTCACCCCTCCGGGTGCCCGGCCTACCCTGCGCCCGCCACCAGCCCTGCCCCGGGTGCCCGGTTCTTGGACCCCCGGGTGCCCGGTCCTCCTCCACCCGGCGCCCCTGACTGGTCCGGGTGCCCGGCCGGTTTGACCCCGGGTGCCCGCACCACTTCGAATATGCCTGTGTGCATTTTGGGCATTTGACCCTTGTATCCCCCTCTCCCCTCTATTTCGTCCCAAGACTATATATACCCCTTCCCTAGCTCATTAGAGGGATAGGAAAGTATAGGTGAGATATTGAGAGAGCTTTTCTCATCTTCCTCCTCTTGGAGATTTAGACCTCCTCTTGGAGAAGCTCCTCTTGGAGATCAAGCCCTCCTCTTGGAGAAGGATCCCCATCATAGGATCATCAAGACCTCTCTCGTCATAGGATTGGGATGAACTAGTACCTTGTATCTTTTCTTTGTTGTTCTTGGATTCATTGTGACCTCTTGTGTGTTCTTGGATCTAGCATATGTGTGATTGGATCTAGTCAATTTGAGTGTCTCCCCTCTCTTGTGTTCTTCGTGTTCTTCGTGTTCTTGGGGATTTAACCTCCAATTCATGAAAGATCTCCATCTAGGGTTCCACCCTACAACATTTTGGTATCATGAGCCATGGTTTCTCACGAAATTGGAGCCCCCCATCTTGTTCTCTAGCCTAATTTTGTTGTGTTCTTCTGATGAGGACATGACTACCTTGGATACGACCAAAAATATTGCATACATGCATATTTGTCAGGTGATTTCTAGTGCAAACTATTCAATAATCTATTTATGTTATCCAGAACAAAAATACTTCACACACTTTTGTGTTTTGTCTAATTGCAGGTGTATGGGACATTTGTACAATTCACATATGAAGATAAGGGAGAAAGACATGTTTAAGTGCTGTTCAAAAAGTTCTCTCATGTCACTTTTGGGCCAAGAGAAGATAGAGTCCAAACCTCTCACGTTCTGGATTCAGATTCGGACTGCACAGACATACCTGACTCAAAACGCCAACAACTTTTTCATACGGACTCCGAATTGGGTGGTTCTTTTTTTGTTGGAATCTAGATTTTGTGCGCTTTCCAGCCCAATTGGATTCACCTTCAAATTTGTCCGGGGCGTTGAGATATAGACGAAACAATCAGACGCTGCAGCAGAATCCGAGTCAAACAACAAGTCCAAAGGTGTTGCATCACCTCCACTTGGGCCCATGAGCCTTGTACGACCTAGGGTTGGTTTTAGGATGCCTTGGGACGTTCTCCCACCTCCTTGGCCGCCACCCTTTCCTCCTATATAAGTAGATCCATCTAGTAGCTTTTTCCTTGGGATTTGTTTAGTTAAAAGTTAGGCAATGCAACTTCGTGTATTTCGTTTGTGTCCAACGACCAGACCAAGACTGCTTTCGGATCCCCACCTTTATCAATACTTCATATATATTCGCAATATTCAGATTGCTTTTATCATATTCTTGCTTGTTCTTCGATTGCTTGCAGGAATAGGCCTTCGTGGTTAGGTTGATCGTGCACCGATGTGGTCAATAATCTCAGGAGATTGGTTTAGCGATTGCTAAGACGCAACATCGTGCACGTTTGTAGTCGGATTGTCAAAGTCATCTCCACCAAATCGATAGTTATCATCTCATCGAAAGATCGGGACACCCCGCCTCTATCAAGTGGTATCAGTTTTCAGGTTACTCGGTGAGAATTTCCAATTATCCCTAGATTCGATTTTTTTTCTTACCTATTGTCCAAGAAAAAGCCACAAAAAAAGTTAGATCTATTCATCCTTTGTCCAAGCCAGTCCAAGCCTTTGTAATTTTCTTTTCATTGTTTGCATTATTGAATTGTCGGTTGCATCGCCGTGTCGAGTTGCTGGTCTTAGTGTCTAGTTTCTTTAGAGTTTCGAGTTCTGTTTACATTAGTCATGCCGCCGCTGCATCATTATCCCTTCCGCTGTCCACCATCCCATCCATCAATTTCCACCATGTGCTACTCATCGTTGATTGTCATAATCATAGTTGAGATCATTCACATCTTCACTTGATCCAGTCTGCATCTTATCTAGTTTATTTTGGAAAGAGTGAGAGAGAAAAAAAGACGGAGAAAAAAAAGCGAGAAAAAAAAGAGAGAAAAAAGAAAGAAAAAAAAGGGAGAAAGAAAAAGAAAAAAGGAGGAAAAAAGAGAGAAGAAAAAAAAACAAATTTCGGATCTATCTAGACTCAATCTCGTAGCTGATTTCGGATTGGAATCTGTTTTACGCACTGTTCAGTAAAACAAGTGTATCTTCCTTACACGACGTCCGTTTTGGCTCTGTGAGTACTCAAATTAAAGCTAGCGACGAGCCGCATCTAAATAGTTGTAGAAACTTGTTCACTATTTGGCACCTCAAAATCGGCTTCTAAATAGGTCTTTTTTCCCTCCGAAGTTCGTGAACATAGTTTGTTTTAGTTTTTCAGGCCAGATTTATAATGCTTTGACTCCTCATATCAATTCGGAATTGAGTGATTCTTTTTGCATTAGAAAGCTTGAGTTAGTAGCAAACTTTTCAAGAGGAAAGTTGGAGAGAGAGTTGTTATATATCCTGCTTGGCAGTTGTTATTCATCATTATCTTTACTGCCGTTGTGCTCTTCACTTATATCTTGCTGTCCAGAGCTACTTATCCTTCATTGATGCTAGTTGTGCTATGCCGTGACCTCATTAGTGTTCTACGCTCGCGTCTCTAGCCTGGTCTAGCCTAGGACCAGCACAGTACCATCGTTGAGCGTTTATTCTATCAGGACCCCGACTCAATGCCACACCGATCTAGCATGTAACATCTCATATCACTTTGCGGCCTCACGCATGGTATTCCCACGGGTGTCGCCTTACCAGGCCCGAGACCGTTTGCGCCTTTTGGCACACGTATATGATAGTGTTGCTAGCATCCATATGACAAAGAACCCGGGCTAACATGGCTAGTCGTAAACCCAAACTGGCACTAACTTACAGGGACATGCATACATGACCCAGCAACGAACGTGTCGGTCATCAGCGAGTGAATCCGGGCTGTAGCAACTGGGCTAGCAGGACTCCGGTAAACCGGGCTGTAGCAGGCTAACAGGACTCCGGTAGACATCGCGTGACATTTCCCCGAAGGGACAAACACATGAACGAAGAAGGACACATGCCGGCCAGCCTAAGTGTTCCGGAGCAGTAGCAAGCTACCAGGGCTCAGTGGAAACACTAGGAGACATTTCCTGGTAAGAGAGGCTACCAAGGATAAACAACTAGATAGTCAGATCCCACACATACCAAGTATTTCAATAACATACACACAATATGCTCGATATGTGCAAATACAACATGGCATCACAACATGACTCTATGACTCAAGTATTTATTCATTAGGCTCTGGGAGCGAGATATTACAAACATGAGTCTCATGACCCAACATTCAGAGCATACAAGTCAAAGCACACGCGAAAACTTAACATGTCTGAGTACAGACATCTATAAATGAAAAAGGCTGAGAAGCCTGACTATTTACCAGATCCTGCCGGGGGCACAAGATCGTAGCTGAGGTAACAAGCTAAACGTCTAAGTCCAAGCGGAACTACTAGTGAGACTGAAGTCTCTCTGCAAAAACATAAAATAGGCAAACGTGAGTACAAATGTACCCAACAAGACTTACATCAGAACTATCTACATATGCATCATTATCAACAAAGGGGATGGTGGGGTTTAACTTCAGCAAGCTAGCTTTGACTCAGTGGCTATCCTAAACTACGACTGCAAGTAACTCTTTGAGGTGGCGCACACGAGTCCACATATTCATCATTTCAATACACCACTATGGATCCGTTCCCGTCTCCCTACGAGAACGCCATCCATAGCACTCATGCTTATCTGGCGTATTTTAGAGTATCCACTTTCACTTGTCTATGAACTGTACAGGCAACCCAGAAGTCCTTTACCGCGGACACGTCTATTCGAATAGATGATGTTAACCCTGCAGGGGTGTACTTCTTTACACACGCTCTCACCACTTACCGCCGTTTACACGACATGTACTCGACAACCTTCAAGCGGAAGCCCAACGAGGGTGTCGGCCACGACCTACCTAAACACTCAAGTCTCTAGTCCAGGTTTATCGCCTATTCAAGTTCCATCTGCATGGAGTCCGGCCGAGGTTTCCACATACGGCCCCGAACGATGTGTACAGGGTTCCGCGACACCAAACGGGCGCCCGGCATACCCGGCCACGTGCCTACCGCATCACAGCCCACCCCTCGGGTCAGCGCTGCCCACGGCCTCCAGCATACTACAAACACCAGAAACTACTTGCAACTCCTGGACAGAGGACAAGGGTGGTTAAGAAGCCGAGAGGGTCCATTGGTTTCGGGCCCAATGCGTGGTAGTAACTGTTTCATGGATCACAAACACATAACTCAGTTCCCGAGGATGGCTGCAATGAGACAACCCACCATGTACTCCTACATGGCCTCTCACCGCTACCTTTACCAAATCGTGTTAACACACTTAGCTCACACGCAGTAGGACATGTTCACACACCTCTGATTCATCCCCGATGAATTAGACCTGACTCAACTCTAAGCAGTAGCAGGCATGACAAATAAGCATGAATGAGTAGGCACAACAGGGCTCAAACAACTCCTACTCATGCTAGTGGGTTTCATCTATTTACTGTGGCAATGATAGGTCATGCAGAGGATAAAGGGGTTCAGCTACCGCAGCAAGTAATAGATGAATCTTGTTGTCCTAATGCAGTAAAAGAGAGCAGGAGCGAGAGAGTGGGATTGTATTGGAATGAACAAGGGGGTTTTGCTTGCTGGCACTTCTGAAGATAGTATAGCTCTTCATCGGTGTCATCGATCTCATCGTCGGTATCACGTCTATCAAGAGGGGACAAATACTGACAACACAGAAGGAAACACAATCAATGCAATGCACAATATGATGCATGATCATGACATGGCAAAATGAGTGTGTTGGCTAATGCAACTATAATCAGATGGGTTTGAGTTAGTTTGAACCCAAGGTTCAAGTTCAAATTGAAACTATGACTTAATAAAGTGCATTATCATGTTTTGGTATAAACAACAGGTTTAAGTTGCTTAAACATGCATGAAACCAGTGCAGATGGATAGATTGGATTTTTCTGATCATTTTTCATATATAACTTATTTTATTTGGAGTTACGGTTGAATTTATATGATATTTAGAAGTTTAAGCCTTTTTTTGGATTTTCTGATTAAAAAGAATTAACTAATTCCATAAAAGGATTTATTGCGTCAAGCTGACGTCAGCAGGGTCAACATGGCTGCCCTGGGTCAAACCTGACTGGTGGGACCCCTAGGCCAGTGACACAGCACCGGCTGGAGTCACAGACAAGTGGGCCTGGTCAACGGCCACGTCAGCATAGTCAAAACTGACGCGTGGGCCCACTGCAATTTGATTAACCTTAAACTATTTTAGTTAGCTGGTTAGTTAGGCGGTGGGGCCCGGCTTTCATTGGCTCCAGGGGGTTGTTAGTAGGGTGCTTAGGACCTAATGTCCGGTTACGTCGGCGGTTAGCCACCGGCGACCATAGCCGACGGCGGAGGTACTCCGGCCGGCCAATTCTGGCGGCCGTTCGAAGCGCGGCTAGGCTCTTTCAAAAGCCCGCACGGAGGCGCATCGGGTGGTGCAAGTGGCAGCTTCTGGGATGGCCGTAGTTGACGGCGGCGAGCACTTCCGCGGCGGCCGGAGTACGGGCACACTCGGACACGGTGTTTTGGTGCACGGGAGGACGAGCTGCGGGTTGCTACGGAGTCCTGCGGACTCGCTGAGCACGGCGGTGGATCTAATGCGTCGTGCATGCGCTCTAGCTACGGCGGCGCCATGGCCGGCGGCGGTGAGCTCTCCGTCTCGATCAGAAAACGAGGCTAGGGGACGGGAACGGAGGGGGGGAGCGAGGGGGAAGCAACAGGAGCTCACACGGAGGCCGAAAAGCAGCTCCGTGGGCTCGGGGAGGCGCTCGGGGCGGCGAATCGACGGACGGCGATCGTCGGGGTAGAGGACGATGATGAGCTCGATGGTGACATTTCAGGCATCCCGCGAGCGCGTGCTTCGTCTTGGTGATCCACGGCGTCGAGGCGAGCCCGTTGGACAAAACAGAGGGGCGAGGGGAGCTCGGTGGACGCGGTGGCAGTGAACGGCGGCGACGGACTCCGCTCGGTGCGTGAGGGAGAGAGATCCGGGGGAGGGAATGTGATGAGGACATGACTACCTTGGATATGACCAAATAGATTGCATATATGCATATTTGTCAGGTGATTTCTAGTGCAAACTATTCAATAATCTATTTATGTTATCCAGAACAAAAATACTTTACACACTTTTGTGTTTTGTCTAATTGCAGGTGTATGGGACATTTGTACAATCCACATATGAAGATAAGGAAGAAAGAGATGTTTATTTTCTGTTCAAAAAGTTTTCTCACGTCACTTTTGGCCCAAGAGAAGATAGAGTTCAAGTCTCTCACGTTCTGGATTCAGATTCGGACTGCACAGACATACCTGACTCAAAACACCCACAACTTTTTCATACGGACTCCGAATTGGGTGATTCTTTTTTTGTTGGAAACTAGATTTCGTGCACTTTCCAACCCAATTGGAATCACCTTCAAATTCGTCCGGAGCGTTGAGTTATGACGAAACAATCTGATGCTGCAGCAGAATCCGAGTCAAACTACAAGTCCAAAGGTGTTACATCACCTCCACTTGGGCCCATTGGCCTTGTACGACCTAGGGTTAGTTTTAGGCTGCCTTGGGACGTCCTCCCACCTCCTTGGCCGCCACCCCTTGCTCCTATATAAGTAGATCCATCTAGTAGCTTTTCCCTGGGGATTTGTTTAGTTAAAAGTTAGCCATTGCAACTTCATGTACTTTGTTTGTGTCCAACGACCAGACCAAGACCGCTTACGGATCCCCACCTTTATCAATACTTCATATATATTCACAATATTAAGATTGCTTTTATCATACTCTTGCTTGTTCTTCGATTGCTTGCAGGAATAGACCTTCGTGGTCAGGTTGATTGTGCTCCGGCGTGGTCAATAACCTCACGGAGTTGGTTTAGCGATTGCTAAGGCGCAACGTCGTGCACGTTTGTAGTCGGATCATCAAAGTCATCTTCACCAAATCGATAGTTATCATCCCATCGAAAGATCGGGACACCCCGCCTCTATCAAGTGGTATCAGTTTTCAGGTTGCTCGGTGAGAATTTCCAGTTTTCCCTAGATTAGATTTATTTTCTTACCTATTGTCCAAGAAAAAAAGCCACAGAAAAAAGTTAGATCTATTCATCCTTTGTCCAAGCCGGTCTGAGCCTTTACAATTTTCTTTTCATTGTTTGCATTATTGAATTATGGGTTGGATCATCGTGTCGAGTTGCTGGTCTTAGTGCATAGTTCGTTTAGAGTTTCGAGTTCTGCTCACATTAGTCACGTCGCCGCTGCATCATTATCCCTTCCGCTGTCCACCACCCATCCATCAATTTCCACCACGTGCTACCCATTGTTCATTGTCATAATCATAGTTGAGATCATCACATCTTCACTTGATCCAATCTGCATCTTATCTAGTTTGTTCTGGAAAGAGTGAGAGAAAAAAAAGAAGGAGAAAAAAAGAGAAAAAAAGGAAAGAAAAAAAAGAGAGAAAGAAAAAGAAAAAAAGTGTGGAAAAAAAGGAAGAGAAAAAAAAACAAAATTCGGATCTATCTAGACTCAATCTCGTAGTTGAATTCGGATTGGAATCTGTTTTGTGCACTGTTCAGTAAAATAGGCATAACTTCCTCATACGAAGTCCATTTTGGCTCCACAATTACTCAAATTAAAGCTAGCGACTAGACGCATCTGAATAGTTGCAAAAGCTCGTTCAATATTTGGCGTCTCAAAATCAGCTTCTAAATAGGTCTTTTTTCCCTCTGAAGTTCGCGCATACAGTTTGTTCCAGTTTTTGAGGCCAGTTTTAGAATTCTTTGACTCCTCATATCAATTCGGAATTGAGTGATTCTTGTTGCATTGGAAAGCTTGAGTTAGTAGCAAACTTTTCAAGGGGAAAGTTGGAGAGAGAGTTGTTATATATCCTGCTTGGCAGTTGTTATTCATCATTATCTTTACTGCCGTCGTGATCTTCAGTTATATCTTGCTGTCCAGAGCTACTTATCCTTCATTGATGCTAGTTGTGCTATGCCGTGACCTCATTAGTGTTCTTGTCTCGCGTCTCTAGTCCGATCTAGCCTAGGACCAGCACAGTACCGTCGTTGAGCGTTTATTCAACATTGCATCTTTGAATTGATTATTGCTAATCTTTTGCTACCATATATAGCCAACCCAGCTCCACATATTTCTACACCGTGTATACATACGTTCCCCTGGCAATCGCTTTACATAATCTTCAGAGTTACTTGACACTGCTGGTTGCCTGTCACCACCTGCCGCATGGTAAGAACTTGTAAGATATTGATATTTGCTTACTGTGAGCACGTTACAACCACATCCTAGTAGTTCATAGGAACATTATTGTCAAATTTTGTTTCTTGTTTCTACTAATCATGACATGTACCGGAGATAGAAGTTTTTGGACGACGAACACATCTTCACCGTCACAAGAGTTGGGACAACACACACAAGCACATGGTCAAGTTATCTCTTTACCATCATTTGAGGGTAGATTTAATCCTGCTATTTATCTAGATTGGGAGCTTGAAGTAGAACAAGTTTTTAGTTACCATGACTTTTCTGAACTTGAGCGAGTACGAGCTGCCACTAGAGCATTTACTGGTTTTGCTTCTGTTTGGTGGAGTGTGCATTGTAAGAAAAACATTGATAACCAACCCACAACTTGGAAAGATTTGAAACATGTAATGAGACAACAATTTTTCCCTCCTTACTATCGTCGTGAATTGCTTCGCAAATTTGAACAATTTAAACAAGGCAATAACACTGTTCATGCTTACTACCAAGAGTTCAAATCTTATATGCATCATTGTGACATAGAAGAATCTGAGGATGATACAATGAATAGATTTTTTGGTGGTTTGAACCATGATATTCAAGCAAGATTTAGGTATATTCCTCATTGCATTACCGGTATGTATATTCGTGCTTGTACCTTTGAGAGACAGTTACAGGAGGATGCATTGGGTGACTACAACAACTACTATTCCAACTCATGCTCACTACCATCGGTTGATTCCTCCACCGTTGCACCTACTAGAGCAGCCACACCTCAGATTGTGAGTGCGACATCATCTCAGGTGTATGGTACATTGTCATTGTCCATACCGACATCAGCTACTTCTTTGCGACAAGGTAACAGTAAATGTATTGATGATATAACTTCACATGAGAATGATGCATCCCTAATTAACTTAGAAACATCATGTGTTGAGTTACCTATTGATTTGAGCACGCCACCTATTTTAGAGAATCATGTTACTATCATGAATGCATCATGTGATCAAACAACTGAAATACCAACTATTTTGAGTGCACCCATTGAATTAACTATTGATGCAAAAGAACCAATGTTTAATCATTTTGATATGACCTCTAATCTTGTTGATGATTCTGTGTCCAATGACTTACTACATGTTTGCTTATTTAAGCATGTTGTAGCATGTAAATTTGATGCAAGTAAGGTTTATTCACCAATGTTGGGATGGTTTAATGATGAATATTGTCAATCTTTTGATAGGAATAAGAGCTTCACTTATATGTGCAAACCGATTTACAATATTTTCATGCCTTCTACTTATGATAATATTTTGGCTTTATATTTTATGATCTATGAAAGTTACTCATCTATTCAAGTGTCATATATGCAAAAATCAAGGGAAGTAAAAATGGATGACGTATACATATACAACATGTACACCTTGTCTCTTTTGTTAGCACATTTCACATTAAGCAACGCCGAGGACGGCTTTATTTTCAAGATGGGGAGGATGATGAGGATATGACTACCTTGGATATGACCAAATATATTGCATATATGCATATTTGTCAGGTGATTTCTAGTGCAAACTATTCAATAATCTATTTATGTTATCCAGAACAAAAATACTTTACACATTTTTGTGTTTTGTCTAATTGCAGGTGTATGGGACATTTGTACAATCCACATATGAAGATAAGGAAGAAAGAGATGTTTATTTGCTGTTCAAAAAGTTCTCTCACGTCACTTTTGGCCCAAGAGAAGATAGAGTTCAAGTCTCTCACGTTCTGGATTCAGATTCGGACTGCACAGACATACCTGACTCAAAACGCCCACAACTTTTTCATACGGACTCCGAATTGGGTGATTCATTTTTTGTTGGAAACTAGATTTCGTGCACTTTCCAACCCAATTGGAATCACCTTCAAATTCGTCTGGAGCGTTGAGTTATGGACGAAACAATCTGATGCTGCAGCAGAATCCGAGTCAAACTACAAGTCCAAAGGTGTTACATCACCTCCACTTGGGCCCATTGGCCTTGTATGACCTAGGGTTAGTTTTAGGCTGCCTTGGGACGTCCTCCCACCTCCTTGGCCGCCACTCCTTGCTCCTATATAAGTAGATCCATCTAGTAGCTTTTCCCTGGGGATTTGTTTAGTTAAAAGTTAGCCATTGCAACTTCGTGTACTTCGTTTGTGTCCAACGACCAGACCAAGACCGCTTACGGATCCCCACCTTTATCAATACTTCATATATATTCGCAATATTCAGATTGCTTTTATCATACTCTTGCTTGTTCTTCGATTGCTTGTAGGAATAGACCTTCGTGGTCAGGTTGATTGTGCTCCGGCGTGGTCAATAACCTCACGGAGTTGGTTTATCGATTGCTAAGGCGCAACGTCGTGCACGTTTGTACTCGGATCGTCAAAGTCATCTTCACCAAATCAATAGTTATCATCTCATCGAAAGATCGGGACACCCCGCCTCTATCAGAATGAGCACGGGGAGAGAGCGAGAGGAGTAGGGGGGCTGCGTGGCGTCTCCGTGGCACGCCTGGGGGGGTCGAGGCTGCACGGCTAAAGCAGGAGGTGGCAAGGCGTCGTCGGCGCTCTTGCCACGCACCTGTCTGTCCTCCTGGCAGGAGGAAGACGACAGGGGGAGGGCTGCTGGGCTGGGCCAGCAGGTGGGCTACCAGCTGGGCCGGCCAGGTGGCCTGCACAGTGAGGCCAGGTAAGTCTCTCTCTCTCTCCCTTTTATTTCTGTTTTATATTTCTTGTGCAACTTGATGGCTTTATTAAAAATACTTAGGCACACTCAAAAATCACCAAACTGCTTATGGCCATTGTTTGGAGTATATCCAACATGGAACATTTCAGTTTAGGATTATTTTGACATTTTAAATATTTTATAGGATTTAAATGCCCAAATTCAAATAGAGTATGATTTAATTCAGAGCCCAAATATGTCATGGAAAAATGTGCATCACCTCTGGCTACTGTTTACAGTATTTCCCATAAATGATGAACATTTTTGAAAGCCATTTGGACTTACTGAAAATTTTAGGTGAACCTAGTGAATTCCTTTAATGCTAGGGTTTGGACAATCCCCATTTCAATTTTCTGTAAAAGTAAACATGATGCATCACCAAAGACTAGCACTAGTGCATTGCCAGAAGGTAGGGATGTGACAACTCACCCCCACTAAACAAGAATCTCGTCCCGAGATTCAAGACATGAGGTAAGAAGGCAAAGGGGACACTAAGCATCACAAACTTCATGATCCAACTGTCTTCTCGAGGTTGTTGATTTGTCGACTCAAATTGATCTTGACGTCCTTGCTTTCGAGATCTTCAACCAACACGAGGACAAAAGAGCGAAACATGTCCGCATGGATGGATCATCTTAATGATCACATGATCAACTCCCGAAATGAGACGTAGAAACATCTCTCGAGCTGAGATACGGAGCATTCATCCAAAGGGATGGAGTGGAACAGATGTCGAAGGTTCACTAGGTAGACAACAATTTCATGCTTAAGAAGGTGGTGAACGGTTGTCAACGCAGCGAGGAGTTGATTGCCATGATACTATAACGAGACATCTTGGAGGAGGGCGATTCGTAGATTATTACCCTAAGTGGAAAAAAGAATTACATTTGATATAGAGATCATTGAAACTCTTTATACCAGCCTAAGGCAAATCACAATCGATCATTTGAAGGAGTCCGAAAGAATGACATTCTCGGGCCAGAATGGATGATGTGGACTACCTTGTGGAAGACAACACAAGGGATGATTTTGCTTATCATCGGAAATGGACGAGACCCATGGTAGGACCACATATGAAAATGATCCAGATCAGTAATTACTGAGAAGGGTAATCCAGGGTAGGGTGGCACGATGGCGGTGCAAGCTGGAAACAAGGTGCAAACGCTGGGAATGATTCTAGTAACTGGGGAGAGGCTCAACAGTAGAGAGTGAGTCCACTGTTGAAAAGTTATATCATAACCAAAGAAACTAGGAACAATCCCAGTTAGTGTTGATGATAACACCTAGTGCTTGTGCGTGCTTTCAAGAACTTGAGCATTTCCATATTCATCAAGGTTTTACCAATATCCATGTCAAGGATCCTGGCAACACAACATACCACCATGATGAATAGTGATGGATGATGCAGATGCAAACGAAGATAACACCTTCTCAGATTTCACCTTAGCGAGGCCAAGGAAACAAAATCTGGATGATCGACCGAGAGACATTTAGCACTCCATTTCTAATGTTCTCCTTGATGTGCTAGTGTAATCCATTCATTGAAATGGTTTGGTATCTAGAACATCAAGTAACAGGTCGGACTTCAGGAGCTCACGAATCCATAAGGAATAACTACGGAGGTAAATCCTACGAAATCCTTATGGGGAGGTGGCCAACTTCTTCAATCAAGATACTACAATAATAGGTCTTCCCGCTGGGTGTGGTGGCCATGACATCCACTTTATCGGTTATTGAGGGACCAATATTATAGTTCATGGGAAATGTTCCAACCATCATATCCGCCTGAGATTCAGATCTGGGTGGTGTCAGAATAATCGAGACTCATCAAGTCTAGAAAGAAAAATTAAAGTTTGCAACGCAAATCAACGAGATGGTGTTGCAAGATTCTCGGGAAATGAACTACGATAGCAAGCTCCAAAACATAAGTCGTTTCTTCTACATACATGTGAACATGCTGTCGCAGACAAGCATGACCACGTAGTAGTCTTATAATAAAACACTACCGAGTTCCGGTGGGGAACCATCAACGAGGATATCGAAGTCCTTGCGTAAGTCTAGCTCTTAAGAAGGAACTTCTTCTCCTTTAACAAATCAACCAGTGGCTTGGTGTGCTAGGAATGCATATGGAATGAAGGTAGCTAATCTAACAAACCAATGTATACTTCGCACATGCATGACAGACTTGGGATGATTCCAGAGGAAGCAACATTGACTGTCTCGAATCCACGGCGGCAACTTGCATCAAATGCACATGAACTGGAGGAAGTCACTTCTTACATCCGAACATATGCTTCATGAGCTAGCATGAAGAAATGCTTATAAAAGTTTCCAGTACTAGCTGGATGTTCAACACAGATCATGGAGAAGATAACAATGTTGCTAATGGGATCAACAACAATTCATCCAGGTTTCCATGTAAGTGGAATTCCATAATTATGTGAACAAGTGATAGCATTGGTCAGACCCAAGAGATATAATGGTGTATGCCCGAGGAATCAACCACGAGTAAGACAACATTACGAACATCATTGGTTCTGATTTGATTTGAGGATAACCCATACTCAAATCAAAGTTTTGGCAAGACGATAGATCCAATAATTGACCACGAGGTTCAATCAGGGCAGATATCGTCTATCTTCAACACACACACACACACAAGATATCCATTAAAATGAACTAAGTCGGACAAGCTTTTATCTTCCAACTCTCCAAGTTGTTGTTTAGCTTATCCAACTAGCTTAGGGGTATCCAACACAGATTCTTGGAGAAGGGGTGGTTTATAAGAAAACCAACTTGATCACGAGCTCAACATAACAGTCAGGTGACGACCTGGTGATACTACCGAGAAGATATTCGGAAAATCACGAACCACCAATATGTTACTAAACTCGAGAACAATCTTGCTTTTCAGGGCAAGACGATATGATCAAATAAGCAAGGATTGGCACTATCCTAGCTCATTGATCGGAGAGTGCACTAGAAATAAGGACTAGGTAGCACGATCAACCTTAGGATGATGACTCAATAATCAACACGCTAAGAATGAGGTTATTGTCCATTTAACTTCCAAGCAACGGAGTTGCTAGGAGTATTGATTTCACACACCACGATTCACTTGTCGGCATTTCCGTTACAATAACACAGAAACCGAGGGATGAACAATGATGGCGAGAAGTATCACTACGTCAAGAATTCATAGGAGAAGGTGCAATTCCCATGATATTCCTGATATAAAGATGGTAATACTCCAAGGTAGAACAGAGCAAAAGTTGGATTGCATTTGATCTGTGGAATACAACTACTTTAACCCAATCCTGGATATGGATGGTATTGGAGTTTGTTTCTCCTAGTCATTCCGGAATAGAATGGCTTGACAGACCACAGGAAAAATCGGCATCGACAGTGAATGCACGCATACTCTTGACTATCAAATGATAGACGGGGGTCAGAATACAACTAAAGAGAACAACTCAAGGAACATATAACTTTCTGAGTTGTGGATGCATAGGTTAGTATGTTGAATCAAATTCAATAGGTTTCTTCCAGATAACCCATGTAGAAAAGGGTGAACTGGCAGAGTCGCAATATAGAATGGAGAACCCATCGAGAGCACTCCTATTGTGATCTTTTGATCCAACAAACATCCGCCGTAAGTGGTTCATAGTATTTGGAAGAAGGAAATACCACAGACCTCGAGGACTAATGCAAAGGTTACTAATAACCTAAGGGAGCTAGCAATTACTATCAACATGAAGTAAGTAGGGTGAATCTCGGGTTCAAAACCCAGAAGTGGAATACCTACATACTAAGTGGCATCACGGGATGCTTTCGAGAATGATGGCCAGAGTCATCACACTAGAAACACAGATCATGGCTAGATCACTAGATGATCCCCTAAAACACCTAGGGTAATAATAATAACTCCAACATATATGTCTAGGCAATAAAGTACCTCAACTCACTGATTTGTGTGATTAATCTGACCAAAGGGACATCGGGAACGGGAAGAAGGGATTTGCAAATGCATCAGACTGTTTAGAAACCTGGGATAAATCGGACAGCATAACGGCTATAAATGCTACAAGCTTTTGGACATTCTGCAAATATGGTGGCATAACCACTCAGAATCATAATATCAAGGTTCCGAGATCAACTATGAACACACAAAAGTAATAGGGACCGAACTGAGGCTTAAAACCAACAATCTTATAAGGCTACTGATTATTAACACGTGATCCTGATAAAAGAAGAGAAAGCCTAATTTCTTAACCCCGTAGGAAAGATAAGATGAATCAGATCAGAAGGCATAAGGGATAAGAAGTAAAAAGAGCCTGACGTTCCATCCCACAATCAATTCCCTTATATAACTAAAGAATTTCTAGACTCAACTTCGGCCGGTGTGGCTTGGTAATCCTATAGGTAGTCAAGCTCTGATACCAAAGCTGTCAGGACCCCGACTCAATGCCACACCGATCTAGCATGTAACACCTCATATCACTTTGTGGCCTCACGCACGGTATCCCCACGGGTGTCACCTTACCAGGCCCGGGACCGTTTGTGCCTTTTCGCACACGTATATGATAGTGTTGCTAGCATCCATATGACAAAGAACCCGGGCTGACATGGCTAGTCGTAAACCCAAAGTGGCACTAACTTACAGGGACATGCATACATGACCCAGCAACGAACGTGTCGGTCATCAGCGAGTGAATCCGGGCTGTAGCAACTGGGCTAGCAGGACTCCGGTAAACCGAGCTGTAGCAGGCTAACAGGACTCCGGTAGACATCGCATGACATTTCCCTGAAGGGACAGACACAGGAACGAAGAAGGACACATGCCGGCCAGCCTAAGTGTTCCAGAGCAGTAGCAAGCTACCAGGGCTCAGTGGAAACACTAGGAGACATTTCCCGGTAAGAGAGGCTACCAAGGATAAACAACTAGATAGTCAGATCCCACACATACCAAGCATTTCAATAACATACACACAATATGCTCGATATGTGCAAATACAACATGGCATCACAACATGACTCTATGACTCAAGTATTTATTCATTAGGCTCTGAGGAGCGAGATATTACAAACATGAGTCTCATGACCCAACATTCAGAGCATACAAGTCAAAGCACACGCGAAAGCTTAACATGTCTGAGTACAGACATCTATAAATGAAAAAGGCTGAGAAGCCTGACTATTTACCAGATCCTGCCGGGGGCACAAGATCGTAGCTGAGGTAACAATCTAAACGTCTAAGTCCAAGCGGAACTACTAATGACACTGAAGTCTCTCTGCAAAAACATAAAATAGGCAAACGTGAGTACAAATGTACCCAGCAAGACTTACATCAGAACTATCTACATATGCATCATTATCAACAAAGGGGATGGTGGGGTTTAACTTCAGCAAGCCAGCTTTGACTCAGTGGCTATCCTAAACTATGACTGCAAGTAACTCTTTGAGGTGGCGCACACGAGTCCACATATTCATCATTTCAACACACCACTATGGATCCGATCCCGTCTCCCTACGAGAACGCCATCCATAGCACTCACGCTTATCTGGCGTATTTTAGAGTATCCACTTTCACTTGTCTATGAACTGTACAGGCAACCCAGAAGTCCTTTACCGCGGACACGGCTATTCGAATAGATGATGTTAACCCTGCAGGGGTGTACTTCTTCACACACGCTCTCACCACTTACCGCCGTTTACACGACATGTACTCGACAACCTTCACGCGGAAGCCCAACGAGGGTGTCGGCCACGACCTACCTAAACACTCAAGTCTCTAGTCCAGGTTTATCGCCTATTCAGGTTCCATCCGCAGGGAGTCTGGCCGAGGTTTCCACATACGGCTCCGAACGATGTGTACAGGGTTCCGCGACACCAAACGGGCGCCCGGCATACCCGGCCACGTGCCTACCGCATCACAGCCCACCCCTCGGGTCAGTGCTGCCCACGGCCTCCAGCATACTACAAACACCAGAAACTACTTGCAACTCCTGGACAGAGGACAAGGGTGGTTAAGAAGCCGAGAGGGTCCATTGGTTTCGGGCCCAATGCGTGGTAGTAACTGTTTCATGGATCACAAACACAGAACTCAGTTCCTGAGGACGGCTGCAATGAGACAACCCACCATGTACTCCTACATGGCCTCTCACCGCTACCTTTACCAAATCGTGTTCACACACTTAGCTCACACACAGTAGGACATGTTCACACACCTCTGATTCATCCCCGATGAATCAGACCTGACTCAACTCTAAGCAGTAGCAGGCATGACAAACAAGCATGAATGAGTAGGCACAACAGGGCTCAAACAACTCCTACTCATGCTAGTGGGTTTCATCTATTTACTGTGGCAATGACAGGTCATGCAGAGGATAAAGGGGTTCAGCTACTACAGTAAGTAACAGATGAATTGTTGTTGTCCTAATGCAGTAAAAGAAAGCAGGACCGAGAGAGTGGGATTGTATTGGAATGAACAAGGGGGTTTTGCTTGCCTGGCACTTCTGAAGATAGTATAGCTCTTCATCGGTGTCATCGATCTCATCGTCGGTATCACGTCTATCAAGAGGGGACAAATACCGGCAACACAGAAGGAAACACAATCAATGCAATGCATAATATGATGCACGATCATGACATGGCAAAATGAGTGTGTTGGCTAATGCAACTATAATCAGATGGGTTTGAGTTAGTTTGAACCCAAGGTTCAAGTTCAAATTGAAACTATGACTTAATAAAGTGCATTATCATGTTTTGATATAAACAGCAGGTTTAAGTTGCTTAAACATGCATGAAACCAGTGCAGATGGATAGATTGGATTTTTCTGATCATTTTCATATATAACTTATTTCATTTGGAGTTACAGTTGAATTTATATGATTTTTAGAAGTTTAAGCCTTTTTTTGGATTTTCTGATTAAAAAGAATTAACTAATTCCATAAAGGGATTTATTGCGTCAGGCTAACTTCAGCAGGGTCAACATGGCTGCCCCGGGTCAAACCTGACTGGTGGGACCCCTAGGTCAGTGACACAGCACCGGCTGGAGTCACAGACAAGTGGGCCTGGTCAACGGCCACGTCAGCGTAGTCAAAACTGACGCGTGGGCCCACTGCAATTTGATTAACCTTAAACTATTTTAGTTAGCTGGTTAGTTAGGCGGTGGGGCCCAGCTGTCATTGACTCCAGGGGGTTGTTAGTAGGGTGCTTAGGCCCTAATGGCCGGTTATGTCGGCGGTTAGCCGCCGGCGACCATAGCCGACGGCGGAGGTACTCCGGTCGGCCGATTCCGGCGGCCGTTCGAAGCGCGGCTAGGTTCTTTCGAAAGCCCGCACGGAGGCGCGTCGGGTGGTGCAAGTGGCAGCTTCTGGGATGGCCGGAGTTGACGACGGCGAGAACTTCCGCAGCGGCCGGAGTACAGGCACGCTCGGACACGGCGTTTTGGTGCACGGGAGGACGAGCTGCGGGTTGCTACGGAGTCCTGCGGACTCGCTGAGCACGGGGGTGGGCTCTAATGCGTCGTGCATGCGCTCTAGCTACGGCGGCGCCATGGCCGGCGTCGGTGAGCTCTCGGGCTCGATCAGAAAATGAGGCTAGGGGACGGGAACGGAGGGGGGAGCGAGGGGGAAGCAACAGGAGCTCACAGGGAGGCCGAAGAGCAGCTCCGTGGGCTCGGGGAGGTGCTCGGGGCGGCGAATCGACGGGCGGCGATCATCAGGGCAGAGGATGATGTTGAGCTCGATGGCGACGTTTCAGGCATCCCGCGAGCGCGTGCTTCGTCTTGGTGATCCATGGCGTCGAGGCGAGCCCGTTGGACAAAACAGAGGGGCAAGGGGAGCTCGGTGGACGCGGTGGCAGTGAACGGCGGCGACGGACTCCGCTCGGTGCGTGAGGGAGAGAGATCCGGGGGAGGGAATGAGCACGGGGAGAGAGCGAGAGGAGTAGGGGGGCTGCGTGGCGTCTCCGTGGCACGCCTGGGGGGTGTCGAGGCTGCGCGGCTAAAGCAGGAGGTGGCAAGGCGTCATCGGCGCTCTTGCCACGCATCCGTCTGTCCTCCTGGCAGGAGGAAGACGACAGGGGGAGGGCTGCTGTGCTGGGCCAGCAGGTGGGCTGCCAGCTGGGCCGGCCAGGTGGCCTGCACAGTGAGGCCAGGTAAGTCTCTCTCTCTCCCTTCTATTTCTGTTTTCTATTTCTTGTGCAACTTGATGGCTTTATTAAAAATACTTAGGCACACTCAAAAATCACCAAACTGCTTATGGCCATTGTTTGGAGTATATCCAACATGGAACATTTCAGTTTAGGATTATTTGGATATTTTAAATATTTTATAGGATTTAAATGCCCAAATTCAAATAGAGTATGATTTAATTCAGAGCCCAAATATGTCATGGAAAAATGTGCATCACCTCTGGCTACTGTTTACAGTATTTCCCATAAATGATGAACATTTTTGAAAGCCATTTGGACTTACTGAGAATATTTTAGGTGAACCTAGTGAATTCCTTTAATGCTAGGGTTTGGACAATCCCCATTTCAATTTTCTGTAAAAGTAAACATGATGCATCACCAAAGACTAGCACTAGTGCATTGCCAGAAGCTAGGGATGTGACATATTCAATATTGCATCTTTGAATTGATTATTGTGTATGGGACATTTGTACAATTCACATATGAAGATAAGGGAGAAAGAGATGTTTAAGTGTTGTTCAAAAAGTTCTCTCATGTCACTTTTGGGCCAAGAGAAGATAGAGTCCAAGTCTCTCACGTTCTGGATTCAGATTCGGACTGCACAGACATACCTGACTCAAAACGCCAACAACTTTTTCATACAGACTCCGAATTGGGTGACTCTTTTTTGTTGGAATCTAGATTTTGTGATCTTTACAGCCCAATTGGATTCACCTTCAAATTCGTTTGGAGCGTTGAGATATCGACGAAACAATCAGATGCTGCAGCAGAATCCGAGTCAAACAACAAGTCCAAAGGTGTTGCATCACCTCCACTTGGGACCATGAGCCTTGTACGACCTACGGTTGGTTTTAGGATGCCTTGGGATGTTCTCCCACCTCCTTGGCCGCCACCCTTTCCTCCTATATAAGTAGACCCATCTAGTAGCTTTTTCCTTGGGATTTGTTTAGTTGAAAGTTAGCCAACGCAACTTCGTGTACTTCGTTTGTGTCCAACGACCAGACCAAGACCGCTTTCGGATCCCCACCTTTATCAATACTTCATATGATAGAGGCGGGGTGTCCCGATCTTTCGATGAGATGATAACTATCGATTTGGTGAAGATGACTTTGACGATCCGACTACAAACGTGCACGACGTTGCGCCTTAGCAATCGCTAAACCAACTCCGAGAGGTTATTGACCACACTGGAGCACAATCAACCTGACCACGAAGGTCTATTCCTGCAAGCAATCAAAGAACAAGCAAGAATATGATAAAAGCAATCTGAATATTGCGAGTATATATGAAGTATTGATAAAGGTGGGGATCCATAAGCGGTCTTGGTCTGGTCGTTGGACACAAACGAAGTACACGAAGTTGCAATGGCTAACTTTTAACTAAACAAATCCCAAGGAAAAAGCTACTAGATGGATCTACTTGTATAGAAGCAAGGGGTGGCAGCAAAGAAGGTGGAAGGACGTCCCAAGGCAGCCTAAAACTAACCCTAGGTCCTACAAGGCTCATGGTCCCAAGTGGAGGTGATGCAACAACTTTGGGCTTGTAGTTTGACTCGGATTCTGCTGCAAAGTCAGATTGTTTCGTCCGTAACTCAACGCTCGGGACGAATTTGAAGGTGATTCCAATTGGGTCGGAAAGTGCACGAAATCTAGTTTCCATGCAACCGATAATTCAACTATGCAAGCAATGAATAGAAAATTGCAAAGGCTCAGACTGGCTTGGATAAAGGATGAACAGATCTAACTTTTTTTTGTGGCTTTTTCATGGACTGTAGGTATGAATGACAGATGCGATCTAAACTATGAAAAACTGTAAAATCTCACCGAGGAAGCTGAAAACTGATACCACTTGATAGAGGCGGGGTGTCCCGATCTTTCGATGAGATGATAACTATCGATTTGGTGAAGATGACTTTGACGATCCGACTACAAACGTGCACGACGTTGCGCCTTAGCAATCGCTAAACCAACTCCGAGAGGTTATTGACCACACTGGAGCACAATCAACCTGACCACGAAGGTCTATTCCTACAAGCAATCAAAGAACAAGCAAGAATATGATAAAAGCAATCTGAATATTGCGAGTATATATGAAGTATTGATAAAGGTGGGGATCCGTAAGCGGTCTTGGTCTGGTCGTTGGACACAAACGAAGTACACGAAGTTGCAATGGCTAACTTTTAACTAAACAAATCCCAAGGAAAAAGCTACTAGATGGATCTACTTGTATAGAAGCAAGGGGTGGCAGCAAAGGAGGTGGAAGGACGTCCCAAGGCAGCCTAAAACTAACCCTAGGTCCTACAAGGCTCATGGGCCCAAGTGGAGGTGATGCAACACCTTTGGGCTTGTAGTTTGACTCGGATTCTGCTGCAACGTCAGATTGTTTCGTCCGTAACTCAACGCTCGGGACGAATTTGAAGGTGATTCCAATTGGGTTGGAAAGTGCACGAAATCTAGTTTCCAGCAAAAAAAGAATCACCCAATTCGGAGTCCGTATGAAAAAGTTGTGTGCGTTTTGAGTCAGGTATGTCTGTGCAGTCCGAATCTGAATCCAGAACGTGAGAGACTTGGACTCTATCTTCTCTTGGGCCAAAAGTGACGTGAGAGAACTTTTTGGACAGCAAATAAACATATCTTTCTTCCTTATCTTCATATGTGGATTGTACAAATGTCCCATACACCTGCAATTAGACAAAACACAAAAGTGTGTGAAGTATTTTTGTTCTGGATAACATAAATAGATTATTGAATAGTTTGCACTAGAAATCACCTGACAAATATGCATATATGCAATATTTTTGGTCATATCCAAGGTAGTCATGTCCTCATCATCATATATATTCGCAATATTCAGATTGCTTTTATCATATTCTTGCTCGTTCTTTGATTGCTTGTAGGAATAGACCTTCGTGGTCAGGTTAATCGTGCACCGATGTGGTCAATAACCTCAGGAGATTGGTTTAGCGATTGCTAAGGCGCAACGTCGTGCACGTTTGTAGTCGGATCATCAAAGTCGTCTCCACCAAATCGATAGTTATCATCTCATCGAAAGATCGGGACACCCCGCCTCTATCATCTTCCCCAATTTTGAAAATTCCCCACCAAAAATAGCCCCAATTTTTTTTGTGATTTGTTGGTTTGATAAGATTTTGTTGGATTTGATCCATGGACTTGCTTGGTTTCAAGTGGATCTAGCATTGCCCCCATCCATCTCCACCTTTCCCTCCACGAAATCCACAAATTTCTTCCATTTATCCATGAATTTCCGCCCAAACCCGACAGCCCCGGGCACCTGGACCTCAAACCCCGGGCACCCGGACCCCCCCCTCCCCGCCCACCCCCGCTGACCACCCTGGGTGCCTGCACCCCAAACCCCGGGCACCCGCACCCCCGGGCTGTTTGCCTCGGACCACCTCGGGTGCCTGCACCTTCCACCCCCGGGCACCCGCACCCCCAGAATCAGCCGCGTGCACTTTACGTTTTCACTCATAACTTTCACTCCCAAACTCCAATTTTGACGTTCTTTAGCTCGTTGAGTAGCTATTAACATCCCCCAATACATCTAGATAGGTTCCAACACCATTTTACTCCATAAATGTTTTGGCATTTTGGCATCTTTGCATAGGCCATCCACCATATCATTCGCAAAACCACCATCGTTTACCGCAAGTTAACCCATTTTGCTCCATTTAGCATTTGTGGTTGCTTGAGGGGTGACTTGAGTCTCCTAAGGTGTTTCGGCTACTTAGGGACGGTTGCTTCGTCATCACGCACCCCCATCACTTCTGCATTGCTAACTCCGGAACCACAACGCATTCCGCTACCACCATTTGACATTTGCCTTTGGAGATTTTGAGTTTGCGTTTTTTACCGTTTCTTAAGCTGTTTTGGCTACTTAGGGACGGGTCTACATCATCTTGGTATCTACATCAAGAACACCGCCACTCATCATCGCCACGAGGTCGTCTTCGACATCGACCACTTCACCAATTTGACACCCTAACCGTAAGCAAGAACGGTAACCTCTATATCACCTTGGTATCGTGGTATCCCATCTTTGTACATTCTTGCCATTACATTGTTAACCCCTTAGCCCATTTTGTGTCACTTGCCTATCGAGACTAGCCAATTGAGTATTGCCGGCAACGTTACTTGTGCACATTAGTGATCCATACCTTCCATTGCATATATACCATATCATATTGGCATCATCTTGTTATCATCATATCATCCCTTGTGCCACAAGATTGTTCCCGCATATACACAATTGCTATCTTGGTTTGTGCATTTCGCATAAGTGGCCATATCAAAAAAAGAACAAGAATAAGATTTTAAGCAAAAAGAGAACAAAGAGCTTGTGAGGAAGAGTCATAGCATCATACCACATTGCACATAAGATTGTCATATCCGATCATCTTGGATCATCTTGAGAAGAACACCGGGAACATCATACACATAGCATACTTGGGATCGAAGGCTCATACATTTTGCATCTTATAGGTTGTGCACTAGTGTCATATCCGCCTATTGAGCAATCGTGCTAGCGTCTCTCTTGAGTTGTGCAACACGAGCGTTTTCCGTGGATTCCACATTTTGTGCTCATTCCTTGGTTGCATGACCCCATTTATCTATCCATGTGTGTGTTTTCGTGTGCCACATATTGCTATTGGTCTACTTGTTTCACTTGCGAATTTGTGAATCTTTTCCAACATTATTGACTCTTGCTAACATTTTGCATCAAATTTTTGTGCCACTATCCAAACCGAGCTCGACCATAAGCCTTACTTGTGTAGGTGTGAGAATTGACAAGATCCGGTACCAATTGTGCTATTTCCTTGTTACATTATTGAGTGATCATTGATCCATCTTCAACATTGGATAAGGTACATTGGTCTAGTTCTTTCCTTTCTTCCACTTACATTTGCTCGAGTCTTGTGATGGATAGGCAAGGCATTTCATCTTCGGTCATCCACAACAACGACGGCGCGAACAACTACATCACCAAAACGTCCATCTTCGGACTACAACAAGCAATGGAAGGCATTGAACGACTCGCCATCGACATTCGCCAAAACGAAGCAAGGATAAGGGACTAACTTGACACCAACTTGGCCAAACAAAGGGATCAAGTACGAGACATGGTGGCCAACTACAAGTCTTCTTCCCCTTCATCATCTTCAAGGCGGCGACGCTCAAGTGGCCAATCTTCGGAACGTCATTGAGCTCAAGCACTACGAAACCATCAAGATGAATATGCTCGCGATGTGTACACCTACAAGTCCCAAAAAGCTCTACATCAAGCTATGGCCAAACTTCATGAGCACAAGAGAAGACCGCAAGACAAGCACCACCAAGACGGAGCTACGACTACTACGACCACTTCGGCATCTTCGCCAAGTGTCATCAAGGCATCTTCACCTTTGGATGTATGGCATCTTCGCCTACCTCCAACGAGTACGTGATGTAGGGTGGAACCCTATGTGGATGATCTTTCACGTTTGGAGTGGATCCTACGGGGAAACACGAAGAACGCACGGAAGAACACGAGGAAATCACGGGGAGAAACGAGGGAAAAGACCCAACCAACGAGGAATCGGTCACACAAGTGCTAGATCAAAGAACACAAAGAGATACACGAGATCCAAAGTCAACAAAGGTAAGGATACATAGGTAACCGATCTTCTCCGTGAGGAGGTCTTGAATCCACAAGGGGATCTTCCCACGAGTGGGGTCTTGAATCCGATAGGATCTTCTCCGAGGAGGCCGCAGTCTCTCACGAGGAGGAGATCCGGTGGATGAGCGAAGCTCTATCTCTAATTGAGCTAAATCAACGCTAAACCTAACTAGGAGGAGGTGGAGGAGTATATATAGTCTAGGGACACGAAGGGGTAAGTGAAGGGGGACATGGGCTGCGGCCCAACACATGGCAGCGCACACGCGCCGGTCGTCCGACGGGTACCGGACGTCCGGTGGCTCGCGAGGGTCCGGTCGTCCGGTACTTGTCGGACGTCCGGCGTTTGGCTCGAGTGTGGATGTGTCGGATTTCCGGACGTTGTCGGTCGTCCGGTGGCTGATGCTCGTCGGACGTCCGGCCTTGGTCGGTGGTCCGGAGCCTGGGAGTCGTCGGACGTCCGGTCCTGGTCGGACGTCCGGCCGCTGTAGCTTCGGGCAGCTTCTTCTCTTGGTCCTTGTACTTGGTGTCCTCACTGTCTTGTCCATGGTCTTCCTCCTTGTTCCTGGTCATGCATAGCACATATATTTGAGGTAGTAACCATGTCTCACATGTGGGAAGTGAAGCTTCGGAGAGGAGCGAGTTCACCTTGTGTCCAATGGCATTTGTTCGAGGTCTCGTCATATGTCCACTTGGGGCTTGGAGAGTCGTGCGAATGAACATGGGGATGAACGTGGGATGCTCCGCATCATCTCCCCCCTTGGGAAAGATCTGACCTCGAATCGTGATCCTCATCACCATGGAAACGGTCGTCGTAGACGGACTTGTAGTTGGACGAAGTTGAAGACATTCCACAATCCAAGTAGTCCAAGGTGTCGCTGGAGTGATAGACATGCAAAAAGAGCAAACACAAGGAACACTCGAAAATACAATGGTTAGCACACACAGAGTGTCCATCATGCAAGAATGAGTCCGTGCGGCAAGATTGGTCATGACAAAGCGCATGAAGCTTATCAAGATGATCTATAATGATATGCAAAGCATTCATGGGAGGAAATGCAATCATTGTGCACACAATTGTGTTATGAATATGAGCAATGCAACCACGATGCAAAATGATGTCATAATGAGATGGTGTATCAAAAGCATGAACATAGCAATGGATTTTCAATATGTGAATGTCATCATGCAATTGATGGTTGACAAAATGATCATGATGTATGAAAATGCCATCAAGGTAGATCACAACAAATTTGCTAAGGAAGTGAACAAGCTCATATATCATGGGTGACATGGAAATAGATGCAACAAGACAAGCATAATGTGAGTCAATCCATGCATAGGGTGCAAACTTGTGGTGAGTATGATAAGTCCATCGAGCATGACATGTATGAGCACAATCAACAAATATGGAGGTGTTGGTGTACCAAAGCTCGATGTCGAGGCATGAGTAGAGTTTCGAAGGTGCATCCAACAAGTGCGAGCGCTCCTCAATGTGAAGGTCCATGTAGCCAATCTCCAATGTTGCTCCTCCGTTCACGAGATGTATCATGTAGACAAGAAGAAAAAAACAACAATCAAAGAGTGACCCATCCAATATGCGTATTTGAGGATGGCTTAAAGATAAGGAGTTCACCTTTATGAGGAAGTCGAAAATATTGGTGTTGTGCATCATGTATGCCTTCAAATAGCCAATATGTCTCATGACGGTAATGCCTTGTGAATCCTTCAAAACGAAAGAACATGACAAACACTCGGAAAAACAAATGAGGTTAGTGGAAGTGCAAAACCTATCATTCGTGTGGTAAGATACCCAGCAAGTGTATGCATCATGCTCATCATAAGAAAGTACAAGGGAACATTTCATAGTATGGAGGCATATGATGCAAGAACAACCAAATGCAATAGGCTCAATCAAACAAGCATGCATCACAAGTAAGGTGTCAAAGTCTCCAATCAATAAGCATAGTATGGTTGCACTCAATACAAGTGGATATGAAAGAGGCAACTAATGGACACAAGAGACAATGATCAAGATATATCATGTGAGAGGCATGAACATATATGTCATCAACCCAAGAAAGCAAGTAATAGTGGAACATGGGTGATGCAACATAGCAAGCAATCAAAGCGATCAAGTCAAGCAAGCTAGTAGTGCCAAGATGCAACATACTAGAAGGAATCATGGCAAGAATGTCATGTGTGCAAATAGCGGGCATGAATAATGCACATGACATATCACAAGCATGAAAGCAAGATATGAGTAGAATGGCATGGATGTATTGGCGAGAGGCCATATGTAAATAACAATGGGGCATCATGACTCTACCAACACAACAAGCATCAATAGCATGGGGCACATGATAAACATGGCAAAAGCAACAAGGATCTCCACCAAGCATGCAAATACACATAGAAGTATCATAATGGTGAATCATGGGTAGATGCAAGCAAGGGTCACAATTGCATGGCAAATGCATAGAAGCAAGTATAACATGCAAAGTGAACACGGGAAAATGAGCATAAGGTGACAAGTGGTAAATAGCCCATAGCCGTGTGAGAGCCATGTAAAAGAGATGCGCGTAGTCCTTGCGCGAAGGGAACGATGGTAAGTATAGTCCACGGGATCCCAAAGCATCGTTGCTCTCAAGAGCTCGTTTCGTCAACTCTTGGGATTGAGAGGTTGACGAGTATACATGAGTACCTACACAAAACAAAGACAAAGAGAAAATTATGTGTGCATGGTATATGTACACATCATCCATCATGATGCGCACATGCATGTGTCAGTTAGCACAAAATAGCCAATGCTCAAATAAATGAGATGCGTGATATAGAAACATGTCATCCATCATGATAGGTTTGTTGTTATGAATGGCATAATGGAGACTCAAAGGATGTAATGCATCATGAGAAATTTCTAGAGCATTGTTATTCATGGAATGCATATGGTGCACGCAATTATGGGAATCATGCAAAGTATGGAATGCATCAAAATCTCCTAATATGTATGAGGAAACTATGGGGGTCTCCTCATGAGCATTAGTAGGAACATCACATGGAGAATATTGACAACATCCAAAACAATGCATATTTGGAACAATGTGATCATGGCATGACATAGTAAATGAATTGCGCAAATCATGTAAAGGAAGCATGCAATATCATCACATGAAAAACAAAAGCCAATGACCATAATCTCGTCATCTATGCCATAAGTGCAAATAGGATTTATTTTAATGAGGTATGCATAGTTACTATGTTGAGATTGAAATGATGCAATATGGGAGATCTCACTCATAGCATATGACAAGTTCAATGGATTATCAAACATGATGTGACCAAAAGAATTTTCACATGATATCCTATGGAACATAGCATCACAACTAGGCAACTCAACATGCTCATCATCATATTCATCATAAATAGGTAAGTCAAGGCATGAGGAAGTCGCACTAGCATGAAGCATGGGAATAGGTGGATCAACATCATGGGAGCAATCATTGGTAAGATAGTCCTCTAGTGGGACAAGAGAAGCACCATCACCTATGTTACCGTTGGAGCGTCGCTCATGTGTTGTAGGTGCGGTGTCGAAGATCCACTTGTTGTCATCTTCATCTTGATGGAACCATGTAGGGCGTGCATCATCATCCACCATGGCCATCGGTTTTCCCATTGGAGGGATGGACTCGTCGCGGATAGGTGTGTCATCATATAGGAGACCTAGCACTAAAGAAGAAAACACACTAGGAGTAGAGGTTAAGTCGTTAGAAATCATAGTGGCCTCACATGCCATGTCAACTACCTCACTCACTAAGTGTTGTGGCTCACTCACTCCCTCTTGGATGCTCTCACTCATATGGTTGGTGGAGTCACTCAAATGGCGCTCAACCTCACATAGGATGTGTAGCATGCTCTCATGTGTGGGGCTAGTGGTGGTCACACTCATCCTCTCATAGGAAATGCTCTCAATGTCACGTATGGTGGAGTCACTCATGTCACTCATGTGGTGGTGGCTCTCCTCACATGACAAATGGGGCATCTCAACATATGTGGGTGTCGGAGAGATGTTGGTGCAAATGTCTCCATGCGCGGTCGCGTAGCTTGACTCGGAGTAGGAGTCCAATGTGGGCGTCGTCTTCATGTTGTTTAAGAGGTTCGCAATCGTCGCCGTGGTCGAAGGGGATGGCCCTTGCTCGACCGTCTTGTCACCGTCTTGGTGTGGGAGGCCCATATGATGTTGCACCTCATAGCTCGTCTCCATGACCGAAGGGAATTTCCCATGCTCGGCCATCTTCCTTGAGGGGCTTCCAAAGATGGAAGTGTCACCCTCGCTCGTAGGTAGTCGCCTTGGACTTGATGAAGTCGATGTAGGCGTACACGTGGGAAGTAGGCGAAGATGCCGTACGTCCAAAGGCGAAGATGCCTTGATAGCACTTGGCGAAGATGCCGAAGTGGTTGTTGTAGCCGTAGCGCCGTCTTGGTGGTGGTCGTCTCGCGGTCTTCTTTTGTGCTTATGAAGCTTCAACTTGGCGTGTTGGGACTTGTGCATTTGCGCTTGTGTAGCATCTTCATGATGATGATGTCGTTGTCGCGCTTGAGCTCGAAGGCATTCGTCGTCGTCGTGCACATGATGCTTGGAGGTGACTTGCCCTTCATGACGATGTTGATCACGAACGTGATGGTGATCGCCATGTAGATGTTGACTTGGACGACTTGCCCTTGCATCTTGTTTGCGCTCCGAAGACTTGTGGCTTGAATGTCGCTGCCTTGAAGATGACGAAGTGGAAGAAGACTTGATCAAGGCTCTAATCTCCTCCATCCTTGCATCTTGCTCCTCTTTATGTGCGGAAAGCTTCTTATCGATGTGCTCTCGCAATCTTGATTGTGCGCCTTGCACTTGTCGTTGTAGATTGAATAGTGACGCTTTGGTGATGTAGTTGTTCACGCCGTCGTAGTTGTCATAGACCGGAGAGGAAATGCCTTGCCTATCCATCACAAGACTGGAGCAAATATGAGTGGGAGAAAGAGAAGAACTTATACCAATGTACCTTGACCGATGTTGACAATGAATCAAGTTCACTCAAATGCGGACAATGAAATAGCACTATTGGTACCAATCCTTGTTGGTTCTCACACCTACACAAGTAAAGCTTATGGTGGAGCTCGGTGAGGATAGTGGCACAAAAATTTAATGCAAAATGTTAGCAAGAGTCAATAATGTTGAAAGAGATTCACAAATTCGCAAGTGAAACAAATGGACCAATAGCAATATGTGGCACACGGAAACACACACACGGATAGATAAAATGGGGTCGTGCAACCAAGGAATGAGCACAAAATGTGGAATCCACGGAAAACGCTCGTGTTGCACAACTCAAGAGAGATGCTAGCACGATTGCTCTATAGGCGGATACGACACTTGTGCACAACCTATAAGATGCAAAATGGATATACTTTCTATCCCAAGTATGCTATGTATGTATGGTTCCCGGTGTTTCTCTTAGGATGATCCAAGATGATCGGATATGAAAATCTTATGTGCAATGTGGTATGATGCTATGGCACTTGCTTACAAGCTTCTTTGCTCTCTTTCTTTTGCTTAAAAGCTTTATTTCTTTTTTTTCTCTATGGCCACTTTTGCACAATGCACAAACCAAGATAGCAATTGTGTATATGCGGGAACAAACTTGTGACACAAGATATGATACCAATATATATGCACCACGATGATATGGTATGTATGGTATGGGAAGTATGATCACTAATGTGCACAACTAACGTTGCCTGGCAATACTCAAATGGCTAGTCTCGATAGGCAAGTTATGCAAAATGGGCTAGGGGTTAACAATGCAATTGCAAGGAATATACAATGGAGGGATACCACGATACCAAGATGATATGGAGGTTACCGTCCTTGGCGATGATGAGTGGCGGTGTTTTTGATGTAGAAACCAAGATGATGGAGTCTCGTCCCTAAGTAGCCGAAACACCTTAGGTAACGGAAAAACCACCAACTCAAAATCTCAAACATCAAATGTCAAAATGGTGGTAGCGAAAAGCGGTGGTGGTTTGCACTCAACAATGCGGAAGTGGGATGATGGGCTATGCACGTGTCGGAGTTGAAGTTGCCGTCCCTAAGTAGCCAAAACACCTTAGGAGACACAAGCCACAACTCAAACAAAATTGGGTTAAGTTGGGGGTGGTAGAAGTGTATGGTGGGCAATGCTATGCGGAAGTGGTGGTGGTGGTTGATGAAAAAGCAATTGTCCCTAAGTAGCCGAAACACCTTAGGAGACTCGAATCACTACTCAAGCAACCACTAATGCTATGGCAAGCAAAATGGGTTAAGTTGCGGAAGTCGGTGGTGGCTATGCGGATGATGTGGTGGAAGCCCTAGGCAAAGATGCCAAAGTTCCAAACATTTGATGGAGTCAAATGATGTTCGTGGTATTTTTGTGGGAAGGGGGATGTCAATAGCTTCAAAACAAGCTAAAGAACGTCAAAATCGGAGTTCGGATGAATTAGTTATGGACAAAACAAAAATCAGCCGAAGTTAATATCTACATGTTACGGACGTCCGGAAAGGTCGGATGTCCGGGGCGTCGGACGTCCGGAAAAGTCAGAAATCCGTAAATTCAGTTCGGGTTAGGGGTTCCGGTCGTCCGGGAAAGGTCGGACGTCCGGTGCTTCGTGGGGGTCCGGACGTCCGTAAAACGCCGGTCGTTCGGTGGGTCGGGGTCAACGCGAGATTTCAGATCCGGGACGCGATTTTGAGCGGAAAATGGAGATTTCGGGGTCAAAATTCGCGAGATTTCGTGGATGAAAGATGGGGAAACTTGAGGAGATGCTAGATCCACTTGAAACCAAGCAAATCCACGGATCAAAATCAACAAAACATCATCAAACCAACAAATCACAAAAAAATTTGGGGGCTATTTTTGATGGGAATTTTCGGATTTAGGCAAGAACACAACAAAATCAAGCTAGAAAAGAGGGGTAGGGGCTCCAAAAACGTGATCAACGTGGCTCATGATACCATATGATGTAGGGTGGAACCCTATGTGGACGATCTTTCACGTTTGGAGTGGATCCTACGGGGAAACACAAAGAACGCGCGGAAGAACACGAGGAAATCACGGGGAGAAACGAGGGAATACACCCAACCAACGAGGAATCGGTCACACAAGTGCTAGATCAAAGAACACAAAGAGATACACGAGATCCAAAGTCAACAAAGGTAAGGATACATAGGTAACCGATCTTCTCCGTGAGGAGGTCTTGAATCCACAAGGGGATCTTCCCACGAGTGGGGTCTTGAATCCGATAGGATCTTCTCCGAGGAGGCCGCGGTCTCTCACGAGGAGGAGATCTGGTGGATGAGCGAAGCTCTATCTCTAATTGAGCTAAATCAAGGCTAAACCTAACTAGGAGGAGGTGGAGGAGTATATATAGTCTAGGGACACGAAGGGGTAAGTGAAGGGGGACATGGGCTGCGGCCCAACACATGGAAGCGCACACGCGCCGGTCGTCCGACGGGTACCGGACGTCCAGTGGCTCGCGAGGGTCCGGACGTCCGGTACTTGTCGGACGTCCGGCGATTTGGCTCGGGTGTGGATGTGTCGGATTTCCGGACGTTTTTGGCCGTCCGGTGGCTGATGCTCGTCGGACGTCCGGCCTTGGTCGGTCGTCCGGAGCCTGGGAGACGTCGGACGTCCGATCCTGGTCGGATGTCCGGCCGCTGTAGCTTCGGGCAACTTTTTCTCTTGGTCCTTGTACTTGGTGTCCTCGCCGTCTTGTCCATGGTCTTCCTCCTTGTTCCTGATCATGCATAGCACATATATTTGAGGTAGTAACCATGTCTCACATGTGGGAAGTGAAGGTTCGGAGAGGAGCGAGTTCACCTTGTGTCCAATGGCATTTGTTCGAGGTCTCGTCATATGTCCACTTGGGGCTTGGAGAGTAGTGGGAGTGAACATGGGGATGAACGTGGGATGCTCCGCATCAGTACGCCTACTTCGGCCTTCCTCCATGGCGACGGTGACGAGATGATCGAGCATGGGATTTTCCCTTCAGTCATGGAGGAGAGCGATGATGTGCCATCTTCGGCCTTCATCCACGGCGACGACGACGAGATGGTTGAGCATGGGATTTTCCCTTCGACCACGGCGACGTATGATGACTTGAGTGACTTTTGCCACCATATTGAGAGTGAGAGTGACTTCACCACTAGGCCCATATATGATGAGCTGCCACAATTCCCATGTGAGGAGAGCCACCACCACCACCACTTGAGTGATTTGAGTGACTCCACCATATGTGACGTTGAGTGCACCTACCTTGAGGGAGTGAGTGAGCCACCACCACATAGAGAGAGTGAGGTAGTTGATAGGGCATGTGAGGCCACTATGATTTCTAACGACTTAACCTCTACCTCTATTGTGTCTTCTCCTTTGGTGCTAGGTCTCATATATGATGACGCGCCGATTTGCGATGACTTCATCCTTCCTTTGGACAAGATGATGGCCATGGTGGAATATGATGCACCCCCCACACGGTTCCATCAAGATGAAGATGATGGCCACCATTTGGTCTTTGCCACCTCACCTACACCACTTGAGTGGAATGAACAAGGTAACATAGGTGAAGGTGATGCTCTAGTCCCACTAGTGGACATCCTTGGTATTGATTGCTTGCATGATGTTGATCCACCTATTACCATGCTTCATGCTAGTGTGACTTCCCCATGTGATGATTTACCCATTTATGATGAGTTTGATGATTGCGATGAGGAGTCTATTAGTTGTGATGCCATGTCACATAGGATTTCTTGTGATAATTCTCTTGGTCACATCATGTTTGACAACCCGCTTGACTTGTCATATGCTATGCATGAGATCAACCATATGTCATATTTGCAATCTCTTCATAGTGACTATGCATATGCCATCAACATAAACCCAATTTGCACATATGGCATAGACGACAAGCCCTTGGTTATTGGCATTTGTTTTTCTTGTGATGATATTGATATGCTTCCTTTGCATCATTTATCTCATATGCCATGCCATGACCACCTAGCTTCGGATATGCATTGTTTTGGATGTTCTCCATTTTCTCCATATGATGTTTCCTCTATTGCTCATGAGAACACCCCCATAGTTTCCTCATACATTTTAGGAGATTTTGATTCATCCTATCCATTGCATGATCCCAATACTTGTGTGCACCATATGCTCCCTATGATTGAAAATGCTATTGATGTGCCATATACTTGTAGGCTAGATTTGCATCCCCATAATGTCATACATAACAACTATTCTTTCATGATGGATGACATGTTCTTATACCATGCATCAAATTTCTTTGAACGATGCTTATCTTGTACTAACTCACACGTGCACCTACACATCATGATGGATGATGTGTACATTTACCACGAACACAATTTCTTTGGTTTGTGTCTCTTTTGTGTAGGTACACATGAATACTTGTCAACCTCGCAATCCCACGAGTTGACAAAGCGAGCTCTAGAGAGCAACGATGACTTGGGATCCCTTGGAGTGTCTTTCCCACCGCTCTCTTCGCGCAAAGACTTCGCGCATTTCTTCTACATGGCCCAAACTTGGCTATGGGTTATTTTTCATTACATATTCTATGCCCATCTTGCCATGTTCACTTTGCATGATATACTCATTCCTATGCCTTTGCCATGCATTTGTGACCCATGCTTTGCATTACACATGATGATTGATTCTACTACTTGTATGTGTATTTGCAAGCTTGGTGGAGATATTGCTTGTTATTTCCATGTTCCATTTATGCCACATTCCTACGATGATACTTTGATCTTGCTTTGTGCTCGTGCTTGCGATATGTCATGTGCATTGTCTATGCTTATTAGTTGCTCACATGACATGATTGCCATGAGTTCCTCTAGTGTGTTGCATCTTAGCTCCACTAGTTTGCACGACTTGATTTCTATGCTTTCTCATGTTGCATCCAATTCTTGGATTACTTGCTCCTATCACATGTTTGGTTGCAACAATGTCATTTCTTCACATATGCCTTGTCCCATTGATGGCTACTTGCTTGCCGTGATTGCCTCACACATGATGAACAATTGCTATATCATTTGTCTTGAGTGCCACACTTTCTTCACTACACCATATGCACATTCGAATTGTCTTGCACTCCCGTGTCACACACTCGGATTGTCTTGCACTTACCCCAAGTGTTTAGAAATCTTCTCTTATTTGGTGGTGTGGATGCTTCTTATGCATACCATAAACCGTTCATTGAGAGTCTTATGCATGCTTGCTATGATCTTGAGGTTGATGCGTGTTCTCTTGTCAACCGTTTTAGCATCTTTACCTCACATTTACATGCTTGTTTCCATGATGTCCTTGATTGTGCTGAATTTATGTGCTTACATGACATGTCACAATCCCTTGTCACACCACATACTATACTTGATGACGACACTTGTTTGGTGAATCACCTCTTGAAAGCTCGGTTCTTCTCTAACGCTAACCGCATTTGTTTTTCCAAGTGTTTTCCCTACTTGTTCCTTTTGAAGGAATCACTAGACGGCGCGACATTGAAGAGTGCCCATTTCGAGCTTCATCATGATGAGTACTTGGTGGTTGTCAACTTCTACACGGCGACGCCCTCTCTTTCCCATAGTGATGAAGATCACGATCCGTGGACCGATCTCTCCCAAGGGGGGGGGGAGATGATGCGGAGCATCCTTACGTCATCCCCATGGACTCTACTACAACTCGTCAAGCACCTCGAGGACCAATGACAAGAGCACGTGCACGCACCGTCGAAACCGAGGTTAACTCTTTCCTCTTCGAGTTTCTTTCGGATTCACACGAGAGTCGGGTTCTACCACAAACGGAGACGTTATGCATTCTTAGGTACTTGGGAGATCGTCACGAGGAAGCACGGAGGAACCACCAAGTTCACTGGAGACCCAAGAAGAAGGGAAAGCATCAAGACGTGCGAGGAGATGGAGTTCCCAGACACGAAGCCGCGGGAGGGACCAAGTCCCCTGGCCACCAAGGGTGCCCGGCCACTGCCTGGGCGTCGCCCCAGCCTGGCCTGGGTGCCCGGCCTTTGCCCAGCCAGCGCCTGGGCCGCACCCCTAGTGCCCGGCCACTTGGGCCCGGGTGCCCGGCCTCCTGCCTAAGCCGGCCCAGCTCGCTCCGGGTGCCCGGGCTCTCACCCCCCGGGTGCCCGGCCTACCCCGCGCCAGCCACCAGCCCTGCCCCGGGTGCCTGGGTCTTGGACCCCCGGGTGCCCCGTCCTCCTCCACCCGGCGCCCCTGACCAGTCCGGGTGCCCGGCCGGTTTGACCCCGGGTGCCCGCACCACTTCGAATATGCCTGTGTGCATTTTGGGCATTTAACCCTTGTATCCCCCTCTCCCCTCTATTTCGTCCTTAGACTATATATACCCCTTCCCTAGCTCATTAGAGGGATTGGAAAGTATATGTGAGATATTGAGAGAGCTTTTCTCATGTTCTTCCTCTTGGAGATTTAGATCTCCTCTTGGAGAAGCTCCTCTTGGAGATCAAGCCCTCCTCTTGGAGAAGGATCCTCATCATAGGATCATCAAGACCTCTCTCCTCATAGGATTGGGATGAAGTAGTACCTTGTATCTTTCCTTCGTTGTTCTTAGATTCATTGTGACCTCTTGTGTGTTCTTGGATCTAGCATATGTGTGATTGGATCTAGTCAATTTGAGTGTCTCCCCTCTCTTGTGTTCTTCGTGTTCTTGGGGATTTCCCCTCCAATTCGTGAAAGATCTCCATCTAGGATTCCACCCTACAACATAATGTCTTCCCAAGGTTGACAAGGAATAGGAAGGGGCATGTAAAGACCATGGGATTGAGCTTTTGACTTAGCTTTACGACATGTCGAGCATCGGTTGGTGAAGCGTGAGCAGTCGCGGAACATCTTGGGCTAAAATGGTTCTTGGAGAGTGTAGTGAATGTCTTGTCACGTCCAAAGTGTCCCATTAGTCCGCCTCCATGAGCCTCTTGCAAAAGGAGCAAACGAAGATAAGACTCGGGGATGCAAAGTTTGTTAGCTCTCATAAGATAATATCATCCTTGATGTAATAGCGTTCCCAAGATGTATGCGTCAAACACTTGGCATAAGGAATTGCAAAAGTAGGATCATGCGCATACAAGTCTTTTATGTGCTCAAAGCCAATGACACTCAATTCAAGTTTAGTGCATGCATATGCGGGAAAGAGCATCCGCCACAACATTTTCCTTACCTTTGATGTACTTGATGACATAAGGAAAAGACTCAATGAATTCACTCTACTTAGAATGACGCTTGTTCAACTTAGTTTGACACTGAAGATACTTATGTGTTTCATGACGGTATGAATGATAAATTCATGAGGGCGAAGATAATGTTCCCATTCACGCAAAACTCGCACTAAAGCATATAGCTCTTTGTCGTAGATGGGATAATTGAGTTGTGCTCCGGAAAGTTTCTCCCTAAAGTATGCTATGGGGCGCTTTTCTTGCGTTAACACACCTCCTATGCCATTTCCACTAGCATCGCAATGAATTTCAAAAGGTTTGTCAAAGTTGGGTAATGCAATCACGGGAGCATGAGTAAGCAAATTCTTAAGATCATTAAATGCGGTATCTTGGGATGGTCCCCAAACAAAAGGCGCATTTTTCTTACTAAAAGAATGCAAAGGTGAAGCAATGGTGCTAAAATTATTCACAAATCTATGATAGAAAACCGGCTAGACCAAGAAAACTACGCACTTGTTGCAAGTTGGTTGGTTGGGGCCAAGTTTTAATAGCATTGATCTTAGATTCATCTACATCAACACCCTTAGAAGACACAATGAAACCCAAGAAAACAAGCTTATCAACACCAAAAATGCACTTGTCCATATTAGCATAAAGGCGCTCTTTCCTTGGGGTTTGCAACACGGTTCTAAGATGGGTGACATGATCTTTGAGGGATGTGCTAAAGACAAGAATATCATCAAAATAGACCACAACAAATACACCAATATAGGGTCGTAGAACAAAATGCATGACTCGCATGAAAGTACCGGGTGCTTCGGATAAACCCATTGGCATAACAAGGCATTCATATAGGCCAAATTTGGTCTTAAATGCGGTTTTCCATTCATCGCCTTCTTGGAAGCGTATTTGATAGTAACCACTCTTTAGATAAATCTTAGAGAAAATGGTGGCTCCTCTAAGCTCATCAAGCATATCATCTAGGCGTGGAATAGGGTGACGATATCTAATGGTGATAGCATTGATGGGACGACAATCGGAACACATGCGATAAGCACCGTCTTTCTTTGGAACAAGGATTATCGGAACGGCACAACGGCCCAAGCTTTCACGTCCATGACCGTTGTCGATGAGTTGTTGTACTTGCCATTGGATCTCCTTACATTCCTCGGGGTTGACGCGTTAGGGAGCCTTGTCAGGTAGAGGTGCTCCGGGGATGAGGTCAATTCGGTGTTCAATGCCTCATAGTGGAGGTAGACCCAGAGGTAGCTCGTCGGGAAAAACATCTTGGAATTCCTGCAAAAGAGAAGAAAACACTAAAGGTAGATCTTGAGAGGTGTTAGTTTTTGGTGCCTCGTCCTTGCACACAAGGACATAGTGCATAACACTTGATGGGTTCTCACACACTTCTCTCATCTCACTTTTGGTGGCAAATAGGACTAAGTTTTTCTTGTCGCTCAGCGTGGAGGCACTCGATTTTGCCTTGTGGCGCTCACTCTCTTTTGGGTGGGTCACTCTCTCACTCTTTTCTCCATGATGGGTGGCTTGCTTGTCGGCGATCACTTGACTTGGAGACATAGGTCATAGCACGTACTCCTTTCCTTTCATCTTGAAGCTATGGTGATTGGTACGCCCGTTGTGGATGACTCCTCGGTCAAATTGCCACGGTCGACCAAGAAGGAGGTGGCAAACAGACATTGGAACGACATCACACTCCAACGTGTCTTCATATGCTCCGATCTTGATGGAAACTTGGACCATATGCTCGACTTGGATAGTGCCGGAATCACTTAGCGATTGAACCTTGTAGGGGTACGGGTGCTTCATCTTGACCAATTGGAGTTTGGAGCATAGTTCTTCACTTGCCAAATTATGGCAACTACCTCCATCGATGATGACCTTGACGAACCTTCCATTGATGACAGCTTTGGTGCGGAAGATGTGGCATCTTTGGTCTTCGTTTGGTTGATGTTGAAGAGTCAAGGCCTTGGAGACAATGAGAGCGGGGCTCGAATCCTCATCACAAAAGACATGATCATGTTCATCTTCGTTCATGCGCCAGTGCATGGCCACTTGCTCAAGGGCTTCCATTTCCTCTTCACTCATGGATTCATAGGTTCCTTCATCGTTGAGGATCATGGTGTGCTTGATGGTACACTCAAAGGACTTGTGGCTTCGGCCACCGCATGTGAAATACTTGATGGAACTTGTCTTGACGGTCCCGTCGGTTGGAGTAGATGATGAAGCTCGCAGCTTGAAGTTTCTTGTAGTAGGAGGACGACTTGAGGTGGTCGCTTTTGTTGTAACTTGACTTGTCGTTGTTGCTTGTAGATGTCTTGGTTGAAGTAGAAGTTGTTGGAGTCGTTGAAGCTTGGTTGTTGGAGAAGCCGTAGCTCTTGGAAGAGTACTTGGCATACTTGAAGTCATCTTGCACTTGACGTTCCGCTTTGGTAGCTTGATGAACTAGCTCAATGATGTTGGAGTAGGATTGGAAGTTGGCAATCTTCTTGATGGGATGATTGAGGTCATTCAAGAAACGGGCCATAATTTGCTCATCATCTTCCGTGACATTGGCTCTTATCTTGGCAATCTCCATTTCCTTCTGGTAGTCTTCAATGCTCTTTGTGCCTTGCTTGAGGAGTCGGAGTTTCTTCAAGAGGTCGTGGTTGTAGTCTGTTGGCACAAAGCATGCGCGCATGACATGTTTCATTTCCTCCCATGTGGTGATTGGTGGTTCACCTCTTGCTTCTTGGCACTCAAGGACTTGTTCCCACCATATGAGCACATAATCTTGGAACTCAAGGGATGCCATAGCAATTTTCTTCTCTTCCTCATAGTTGTGCAAACGAAAGATCTTGTCGACCTTCAATACCCATGAAAGGTACTCTGATCATTGCTTCCATTGAACTTGGGCATGGTGAACTTGATCTTGCCTTATCGTTTCTCTTCATAGTGTTGGGGTCAAGGATGATGAAGGGCTTGGCATGGAGGATTATCAACCTCATGTTTCTCTTGGCATGGAGGATTTCCATAGTCATCATGCTCTTGTTGAACTTGAGGTTCTTGTCGAGGTTGTGGAGGAGCTTGTCGAGCTTGTGGAGGAGCTTGTTGAACTTGACGATGCACTCTTGCTTGGTAGTTTTGCTCTTGAATTTCAACGCAAAGTGCTTCTTGGTACTCGCGATTTTGCCGGTTGCGCGTGGCCACAACTCGACTTGACTCTCGGAGGGCACGTTGCGCCTCAAGTGCTTGATCTTCACGTAGTTGCTGTTCTTGACGTTGAGCCTCGGCATCTTGTTCGTCTTGGTGTTGGCGCGCTCGCTCTTCCTCTTGGTGATGTTGACGTTGCCTTTCTTGTGCTTGTGCAAGAGTAACTTGGTTTTGGCGATGACGATGTGCTTGTTCATCGAATTACTCTTGTGGATGATTGTCGTGAAGAGGATTGCGGTTAGCTTAATGGTCTTGGCGCGCGGTGCGATGTAGAGTGTTTGATGTCCGTGTACTTGAGCCGGAGGGGGTGTTGTCGGAATGTTGACTCGAGTGGCTCTGTCTTGAGTATGACGAAGTGGTAGAAGGGCGGTTGACCAACAAGGCACAAATCTCATCCATTCTTGCATCATTCTCTTGTTTGTGTGCATCGAGCTTGTTGTTGAAGTAGTCTCTTGTTCGTTGCTCGGAGAGTCGCAAGTCGGTGGTGAGATTGTCGATGCGGTCGCTCATTGCTTGTTGTTCTTGATGCAAAGTTCTTTGTGCACCAAAGAGGTGGATCTTGGTGACATAGGATAACATGTCGTCGTCTTGCTCGATGAAGAGTGGGTTGGTAGAAGAACTTGGCCTATCCATCATTCCAAGCAAATATGTGACTGGGAGAAAGAGAAGAAATTATACCAAATGTACTTTGACCGATGTTAAAGATGGATCAATGATCACTCAAATGTGGAACAAGGAAATAACACAATTGGTACCAATTCTTGTTGGTTATCACACCTACACAAGTAAAATCTTATGGTGGAGCTCAGTTGGGATGGTGGCACAAAATTTGATGCAATTGTTAGTGAGCCTCAATAATGTTGGAAAAGATTCACAAATTTCCAAATGCAACAAGTAGACCAATAGCAAGATATGGTACACGGAAACACACACGCAAATAGATAAATGGGGTCGTGTAACCAAGGAATGAGCCAAAATGTGGAATCCACGAAAATGCTCTTGTTGCACAACACTGGAGAGATGCTAGCACGATTGCACAATAGGTGGATACGAAACTTGTGCACTACCTACTAAGCAAAAATGCAACGACTTCTATCCCAAGTATGCTATATGTATGGTATTCTGATGGTATGATCCAAGATGATTGAGTAGGACAATCTTAATGTAGTATGATGCTATGGTTCTTGCTTATAAGCTCTTTGCTTATCTTTCCTTTTTGCTTAAAAGCTTGTTTGGCTCTTTCACTTTTGAGCTCTTTCTCATGCAAAACTTCAGGAACCAAGATAGCAATTGTGTATGCGATGACAACTTTGTGACACAAAAGATGATACCAATATATGTACCGAGATGATAAGGTATGTATGCTATGCAAAGTATGATCACTAATGTGCACAAGTCACGTTGCCGGCAATACTCAAAGGCTAGTGTCGATAGGCAAGGTACGCAAAATTGGGCTATGGTGGTTATCAACGCAATGGCAAGGAGTAGACAAAGGTGTCATCAAGGTTACCGTCGAGGTAGTCGTTTGTAAGCAAGGACGGTTGTTGGCGATGACAAGTCCTTGGGTGAACATGATCGGTGGTGATGTTGATGTCGAACCATACCTATATAGCCAAAACACAATAGGGCATGGGAACCACAACTCAAATTCTCAAAAACCAAAATGTGTCAAGATTGATGGAGGTGCTAGCGGGTAAGCGATGCTGGAGCTTGTGGAAAGCGGTGGTGGTATGCGGAAGTGGACGTGGGCACCAGAACAAAATTTGGTTAAAGTTAGGCTGGAAACGGGGCGGTGGATGGAGATGTTGTTATCAGGGGCCGAATGGAGATGTTGTCAGGGACACAACATGCAGGGGCGCCACACCGTTCAGCACCCTGCCCACCTTGCAGGCCATGGTGGGGGCGCGCGTTCAGCCCCGCCACTCCCGCGCACCACCTCCTAGGGCTCTTGAAGAGCCTCTCTGCGTCGGCCCACCCCGTGGGGCAGCCCGCACTGCTTCGACCCTGCCACCCCAGAGTGGGGCGACTCCAAGCAACCTTCCTTGGGGCCGCACTGGGGCACCGACCATCGGTCATCAGGGCCCAATGGAAACCGAAGAAGACGGGAGCATGAGGCAACCAGGCGGCGAATCAGGCTCGGCCAGCCCGGAGGCCTACGTACCCGTCGCGGTGGACCTCAGGTACGCGCCGGGAGAAGGCCCCGGCCGACCCCCTATGCCAGGATGGGCGCTGGAGGAGCACAAAGCTGAGGCTCTTCGCGGGCCGGTGCAGGACTCCACCAACATCTTCGACAGCAACAACCACTGGGTACAGTTCACGGCTCAGGAGCATGCCTGCACTAACCATGGATCACAGGTGAACCAGGGTGGAGCTACCGCCAGGGCCCCCAGGGCGGCAGCCAAGCCGCAGGAACACAAAGGGCCTTGGGAGCAGTGTGGGGGGAGCCCGGGGCCAAGCCACCCCCTCCCCCCCCCATGCTGCGTGGAACAAGACGCTTCTCGGAGGTAGGTCCCTCGCTAGGGAAGGCGCCAGTGAGCCCTTCCCCCTGGCGGAGGGCCTACGGCCACCGAGGACGCCGCCAGCGTCCCCCTTGCCCCTTGGTCTTGTCCTAGTTTCCGGTCTCCCCAACGGTGGTCGGGGGCGGCGCAGGGCAGGGTCCTCGTTGGGTGACATAAAGCAAGGCTTCGCCCTGTGAAGGTCTCCACTCGTGACACTCTCACGTAATAATGAGTGGGGCTGTACATGCCCCGGAGTCTCCTTTGTGCTGCCCTAGGGCCTCACCGGGGCTCCCACCCACGTCCAAGTGGAAGCACCATGCTTTGCGCTGGCCGTCGACACTGTCCAAAATGACTATGCCCACGCCAAGTGGAAGCACTTAGCTCCGCGCTGGTGAGAAGACTTGATGGCTAGCTAGGCTTCGACCACGGCTGTTTGCTTTCGCCTCTCTTCTTGGACCCAATTCGCTGGCTTTTTGGAATGGACTTGGCTCTTGTGCGTTTATCAAAAGAAAAATGGGGGAGTTTTCTTGTCTTGTGTTGATCTCTTGTTCTCTGATTTTGCATTTTTGAGCTAGGCTCGTGCCTTCTACCCCCTCCCCCCCCCCCGAGCGCCCCGCAAGTGGGGGCTGGGTGCGGTGCATGCACATCAGGCATGATCTGCAAGGGTTTTCCCCCCGGGGACCATGGATGCGGCCACCACGCGTGCACCTAGCCGCGGCCCTGCATTTGGTCCCTAGCGAAACACTCCAGGACAAGTCAGCAGGCTCCTCATGAGGGCCAGACCCTCACAAGCCCATGGCAGGCTCACCTCGAGAGGACAAACGTTGCTGCCGCATCAGGGCTCACACGAGACCCACAGTACCAAAGATAAGTCATAACAGCCATTCTGCGTGAGGTTGCGAAGCCAAGGGGATGCACCGCAGGCGCTACTTCAAAGGCATTTCATAATTATATATACATCGCAAGGGGCTCCCCCTTTCAAAATGCTCTCACGAGGAAGTGTTCAAGTTTAGTCATACAGGTTAAGGCAAAAATAAGTGCGGGCCTTGCTGGGTGCGCCCTCTTCATCACCTTCATTCATGCCGCTCGCGCTGCCCGAGTCGTCGCGGCCACCCTCTCCGTCACCATCACCCGTGTCATCTGCTCCGGCCGAGAGCACGATTGTATCATCCTCAGAAGCAAAATCTTTCACCAGAGCGTCCACATGGCCATCCACCCACCTAGCAAGTTTGTCTTGGGTAGCCATAGGCACGGGGTCTAGAACAGCATCGAAGTCAAAGTGGGAGTCGCGGCTGAGGAGGTTGCTGAAGACACGCGAAAACTCGTGCCCTAGAAGGCCCCGGCTACTCTCCTCAACAAGCTTGCGAGCCTTCATGGCCCGATCCTCTAGCCGGGTCACGATGTCGATGAAGAAGTTGAGGTGGCTGGTGTAGTCGTTCTCGTGCAGATGAGGAGCGCTCTCGTCACAGATAGTATCCAAGGCGCGGTTGGCCCTGGTTCGGAGATCCTGGAGCATCGAGCCGTGCTCACGCTGCAGCGTCAGCTGACAGCTAGCTTCATTCGCTGCCCTTTCCGTGAGGGATGCGGTGTCCTTGACTTGCTGCTGAAAGGAGCATAACTCGGCGCAAGCAAATGTCAAGGCGGATTCGGTAGAAGTCAGAGCCTCCCTGGCGGCGTTCTCAGGTTGTTCCGCAGATTCCAGCTTCGCCTTCAAGGCGGAGGTCCTGCCCTCAAGCTCGGCCCTGAGCAGCTCCTGGTCCATGCGGTGCCCTTCAGCTAGGTCAGCGCGTGCCTTCACCACCCTCTCCTCCACCTCTAGCTGGACCTGGGCTTCTCGGTCGGTGACGTCATCCTCGGTCGAAGCAACCTGGTGCTCCCTCACCTCCAACCCGATAGAGGCAAAGGTGTCCTGTCTTTCGTTGAGATGATGGATATCGCTTTGGTGGAAGTCGACTTTGACGATCCGACTACGAATGTGCGAGGACGTCGCGCCTTAGCAATCGCTAAACCAACTCCGAGAGGTTATTGACCACACCGGAGCACGATCAACCTGACCACGAGGGTCTATTTCCTGCGAGCAAACGAAGAACAAGCAAGAAACTAAGATTGCAATCTGGATATTGCAAATATAAGATGAAAGCTTTATTGATCAAGGTGGGGTTCTGTGATGCCTTTGTCTGGTCGTTGAACACAAACGAAGTACGCGAAGTTGCAGCTATGGCGAACTTTTAATCTAAACAAAACCCAAAGTCTAAACGGTGCCCTAAGGGCTGTATATGTGGAGGAAGAGAGGGGGAATTTCGTGGCCCTTGGTGGAGGTGTCCGAAATCAACCCTATCTCTTGTTTCCCCACACATACGGACTCTAAAAATAGCCTATACTAATGTATTTCAAAATTACATGGGCCTGGCCCAATAAAAAGGTGACGCAACACCTATAATAGCCTATGGACGAAATTTATGAAGTGGCATCTTGTATATTTCGTTCCAGACTTCATGCACTCGTTATGGTGGCTTCAAAGACCTAAAATCATCACTCGTAACTCCGTTCTTGTTCCCCTTGCGCATGCCATCATCTCCATGCTTTTTCTTGCTCCAATGTTCATCCTTCTCCAAGCTAGGCCCTTCATTTGTAAGCAAAACAAATGTATCCAATTTAGGCAGCATCATATTCTCATGAACATTAGAATCATTACCAAGAAACGAAAGTACCTGGTAATTTAGTTGGCGTGCGCGAGCTCTAGTAATTGGTCCAGTATGTATAGCAGCAGGGGCTGTGGGTGTAACAATGGTATTGATGTCCTCATCATCCTCCCCTTCTTGAAATGAAGTCGTCCTCGACGGAAGTTCATCTTCCTCACCCAAATAAGGCTTGAAATCTGCAATGTTAAGAGTGGGACTAACCCCAAAATCTACAGGCAGCTCAAGTTTGTATGCATTATCATTTATTTTCTCTAACACCTTAAAGGGACTATCAACACGTGGCATTAGCTTTGATTTGCGCAAATCAAGAAATCTATCTTTACGCAAATGTAACCAAACAAGATCTCCAGGTGCAAACACAACATGTTTTCTACCCTTATCTCCAACAAGTTTATATTTAGCATTCATACGCTCAATGTTTTCCTTAGTTAACTCATGCATTTTTAAAATCAATTCAACACGTTGTTTAGCATCAAAATTAACCTTCTCCGAAGATGGAAGAGGCAACAAATCAATAGGTGCATGAGGTAGGAAACCATACACAACTTCAAAAGGGCACATCTTAGTAGTAGAATGCAATGAACGATTATAAGCAAATTCAATATGAGGCAAGCATTCCTCCCACATTTTCTTATTATTCTTCAAAACAGCCCTAAGCATAGTAGACAATGTTCTATTGACTACTTCAGTTTGTCCATCGGTTTGGGGGTGACAAGTAGTACTAAAAAGCAGTTTAGTCCCCAACTTAGCCCATAAACATCTCCAAAAGTGGCTAAGAAATTTAGTATCACGATCTGAAACAATAGTATTTGGCACACCATGCAAGCAAATAATTTCACGAAAGAACAAATCAGCAACATTAACAGCATCATCGCTTTTATGACATGGTATAAAGTGTGCCATTTTCGAGAATCTATCCACGACAACAAATATGCTATCCCTCCCCTTCTTTGTTCGAGGTAAACCTAAAACAAAGTCCATAGATATATCCTCCCAAGGAACACTAGGTACAGGCAAAGGCATATATAAACCATGATGATTGAGTCGTGACTTAGCTTTTTGACATGTAGTGCAGCGAGCAATAAAACGCTCAACATCCCGTCTCATCTTTGGCCAAAAGAAATGTGTAACAAGTACGTCCTCCGTCTTCTTCACGCCAAAGTGTCCCATTAATCCTCCTCCATGCGCCTCCTGCAACAACAAAAGACGAACAGAGCTAGCTGGAATGCATATCTTATTAGCACGAAACACAAATCCATCATTAACGACGAACTTGTTCTACATTCTTCCTTCTTTACAATTCTGCATTACATCTTTAAAATCAGCATCATGCACATATTGATCTTTGATGGTCTCCAAACCAAATATTTTGAAGTCAAGTTGTGAAAGCATAGTATAGCGACGAGACAATGCATCAGCAATAGCATTTTCTTTTCCCTTCTTGTGTTTAATGTCATAAGGAAAAGTCTCAATGAATTCAACCCATTTAGCATGTCTACGATTCAGTTTAGCTTGACTTTTAATATGTTTCAAAGATTCATGATCAGAATGTATAACAAATTCTTTGGGCCATAAATAATGTTCCCATGTTTCTAAAGTCCGAACAAGAGCATATAATTCTTTATCATAAGTAGAATAATTCAGACTAGGCCCACTCAATTTTTCAGAAAAATATGCAACAGGTTTGCCATCTTGTAATAACACACCTCCTAATCCAATTCCACTAGCATCACATTCAAGCTCAAAAGTCTTATTAAAATCAGGAAGTTGGAGTAAAGGAGCATGTGTCAACTTATCTTTCAATACCGTGAAGGCTTCTTCCTGTGCGGTACCCCAAAGAAAAGGCACATCTTTCTTTGTAAGCTCATTGAGAGGTGCAGCAATGGTGCTGAAATCTCTCACAAAACGCCTATAGAATCCAGCGAGGCCAAGAAAACTCCTCACTTGTGTGACCGTTTTGGGCTGCGGCCAACTCTCAATAGCGTCAATCTTGGCTTTATCAACTTCAATTCCCTGTGGAGTAACAACATAGCCAAGAAAAGATACTTGGTCGGTGCAAAAGGTGCACTTCCCGAGGTTACCAAACAAACATGCATCACGTAGAGCAATAAAAACAACACGTAAATGTTCCAAATGTTCTTCCAAAGATCTGCTATAAATCAATATGTCATCAAAGTACACTACCACAAATCGTCCAATGAAAGCACGTAAAACTTCGTTCATTAATCTCATGAAAGTACTAGGTGCATTAGTTAACCCAAAAGGCATGACTAACCACTCATATAATCCAAACTTAGTTTTAAATGTTGTTTTCCATTCATCTCCCAATTTCATACGTATTTGATGGTATCCACTACGCAAATCAACTTTGGAGAATATTGTAGAGCCACTCAATTCATCAAGCATATCATCTAGCCTATGAATAGGATGACGATAACAAATAGTAATATTATTAATGCCTCTACAATCAACACACATACGTGATGTACCATCCTTTTTTGGCACTAGAATAATAGGAACATCACAAGGACTAAGGGATTCGCATATATAACCTTTGTCGAGAAGCTCTTGTACTTGACGCATAATCTCCTTCGTCTCCTCTGGATTGGTATAGTATGGCGCACGGTTTGGCAGTGAAGCACCGGGAATTAAGTCAATCTGATGCTCAATCCCTCGAATAGGCGGTAATCCCGGTGGCACGTCTTGTGGAAAAACGTCAGCGAACTCTTGCAAAATGTTAGTGACAACAGGAGGCAAAGAGGAAGGCACGTCCTCGATTGAAAATAAAGCTTCTTTGCACACAAAAGCATAGCAAACAGATTTGCTGAAATCTAGCGCATCAATATCAGATTTGGTGGCAAATAAACATGCACTTTCCAATTTAATTTCAGAAGCAACACTAGATGGTTTATTATTAGGCTTTATTTGTTGCTCAAATTCTTTTGCCACAATCTGATTTTCACTCGTATTCTTCTCCTGTTTTGCTTTATTAGCTCTATTAATATCATCTTTCAAAATAGAATTAGAAGTCATAGGAAGCAAAGTAATATTTTTATCCTTATGAACAAGAGTATACCGATTGTTTCTACCATGGTGTACATAATTTTTATCAAATTGCCATGGTCTACCAAGAAATAAGGGACATGCTTGATAGAGGCAAAGGTGTCCCGTCTTTCTATGAGATGATGGATATCGCTTTGTGGAAGTCGACTTTGACGATCCGATTACGAACGTGCGAGGATGTCGCGCCTTAGCAATCGCTAAACCAACTCCGAGAGGTTATTGACGACGCCGGAGCACGATCAACCTGACCACGAGGGTCTGTTTCCTGCGAGCAAACGAAGAACAAGCAAGAAACTGAGATTGCAATCTGGATATTGCGAATATAAGATGAAAGCTTTATTGATCAAGGTGGGGTTCTGTGACGCCTTTGTCTGGTCGTTGAACACAAACGAAGTACGCGAAGTTGCAGCTATGGCGAACTTTTAATCTAAACAAAACCCAAAGTCTAAACGGTGCCCTAAGGGCTGTATATATGGAGGAAGAGAGGGGGGAATTTCGTGGCCCTTGGTGGAGGGGTCCGAAATCAACCCTATCTCTTGTTTCCCCACACATACGGACTCTAAAAATAGCCTATACTAATGTATTTCGAAATTACATGGGCCTGGCCCAATGAAAAGGTGACGCAGCACCTATAATAGCCTCGGGACGAAATTTATGAAGTGGCATCTTGTATATTTCGTCCAAGGCTTCATGCACCCATTATGGTGGCTTCAAAGTCCTGAAATCATCACTTGTAACTCCGTTCTTGTTCCCCTTGCGCATGGCATCATCTCCATGCTTGTTCTTGCTCCAATGTTCATCCTTCTCCAAGCTAGGCCCTTCATTTGTAAGCAAAACAAATGTATCCAATTTAGGCAGCATCATATTCTCATGAACATTAGAATCATTACCAAGAAACGAAAGTACCTGATAATTTAATTGGCGTGCGCGAGCTCTAGTAATTGGTCCCGTATATGTAGCAGTAGGGGCTGTGGGTGTAACAATGGTATTGATGTCCTCATCATCCTCCCCTTCTTGAAATGAAGTCGTCCTCGACGGAAGTTCATCTTCCTCACCCAAATAAGGCTTCAAATCTGCAATGTTAAAAGTGGGACTAACCCCAAAATCTGTAGGCAGCTCAAGTTTATATGCATTATCATTTATTTTCTCTAACACCTTAAAGGGACCATCCGCACGTGGCATTAGCTTTGATTTGCGCAAATCAAGAAATCTATCTTTACGCAAATGTAACCAAACAAGATCTCCAGGTGCAAACACAACATGTTTTCTACCCTTATCTCCAGCAAGTTTATATTTAGCATTCATACGCTCAATGTTTTCCTTAGTTAACTCATGCATTTTTAAAATCAATTCAGCACGTTGTTTAGCATCAAAATTAACCTTCTCTGAAGATGGAAGAGGCAACAAATCAATAGGTGCACGAGGTAGGAAACCATACACAACTTCAAAAGGGCACATCTTAGTAGTAGAATGCAATGAACGATTATAAGCAAATTCAATATGAGGCAAGCATTCCTCCCACATTTTCTTATTATTCTTCAAAACAGCCCTAAGCATAGTAGACAACGTTCTATTGACTACTTCAGTTTGTCCATCAGTTTGGGGGTAACAAGTAGTACTAAAAAGCAGTTTAGTCCCCAACTTAGCCCATAAACATCTCCAAAAGTGGCTAAGAAATTTAGTATCACGATCTGAAACAATAGTATTTGGCACACCATGCAAGCGAATAATTTCACGAAAGAACAAATCAGCAACATTAACAGCATCATCGCTTTTATGACATGGTATAAAGTGTGCCATTTTCGAGAATCTATCCACGACAACAAATATGCTATCCCTCCCCTTCTTTGTTCGAGGTAAACCTAATAAGCAAGGAACTCGGATTGGTGGTGGATATATGGTGGTGGTATATGGCAGCGGTGGTGGTAGCGGTGGTAGTATATGGATATGGATCGGTGGTGGTATATGGACACGGATTGGTGGTGGTATATGGATACGGATTCGGTGCGGTGGTGGTAGATGGCAGGGGCGATGATGATGGTGCGGCGGCGGCGTGACAACTTATGACCAGAACTCGAAACTCTAAAAGACTAGACTCTAAGACCAGCAACTAGACACGACGATGCAACCGCAAATTCAACAAAGCAAAACCCTAAAAAGATTATGCAAGGCTCAGATTGGTTCGGATATGATGAACTAACCCTAAATTTTTTTTTGTGGCTTTTTCGTGGACTATAGGTATGAAGAGCAGACTCGATCTAAACTACTAAAAAACTGTAAAATCTCACCGAGCAACCTGGCTCTGATACCAGCACGAGGTAGGAAACCATACACAACTTCAAAAGGGCACATCTTAGTAGTAGAATGCAATGAACGATTATAAGCAAATTCAATATGAGGCAAGCATTCCTCCCACATTTTCTTATTATTCTTCAAAACAGCCCTAAGCATAGTAGACAACGTTCTATTGACTACTTCAGTTTGTCCATCAGTTTGGGGGTGACAAGTAGTACTAAAAAGCAGTTTAGTCCCCAACTTAGCCCATAAACATCTCCAAAAGTGGCTAAGAAATTTAGTATCACGATCTGAAACAATAATATTTGGCACACCATGCAAGCGAATAATTTCATGAAAGAACAAATCAGCAACATTAACAGCATCATCGCTTTTATGACATGGTATAAAGTGTGCCATTTTCGAGAATCTATCCACGACAACAAATATGCTATCCCTCCCCTTCTTTGTTCGAGGTAAACCTAAAACAAAGTCCATAGATATATCCTCCCAAGGAACACTAGGTACAGGCAAAGGCATATATAAACCATGAGGATTGAGTCGTGACTTAGCGTTTTGACATGTAGTGCATCGAGTAATAAAACGCTCAACATCCCGTCTCATCTTTGGCCAAAAGAAATGTGTAGCAAGTACGTCCTCCGTCTTTTTCACGACAAAGTGTCCCATTAATCCTCCTCCATGCGCCTCCTGCAACAACAAAAGACGAACGGAGCTAGTTGGAATGCATAGCTTGTTAGCACGAAACACAAATCCATCGTTAACGACAAACTTGTTCCACATTCTTCCTTCTTTACAATTCTGCATTACATCTTTAAAATCAGCATCATGCACATATTGATCTTTGATGGTCTCCAAACCAAATATTTTGAAGTCAAGTTGTGAAAGCATAATATAGCGACGAGACAAACCATCAGCAATAACATTTTCTTTTCCCTTCTTGTGTTTAATGACATAAGGGAAAGTCTCAATAAATTCAACCCATTTAGCATGTCTACGATTCAGTTTAGCTTGACTTTTAATATGTTTCAAAGATTCATGATCAGAATGTATAACAAATTCTTTGGGCCATAAGTAATGTTGCCATGTTTCTAAAGTCCGAACAAGAGCATATAATTCTTTATCATAAGTAGAATAATTCAGACTAGGCCCACTCAATTTTTCAGAAAAGTATGCAACAGGTTTGCCATCTTGTAATAACACACCTCCTAATCCAATTCCACTAGCATCACATTCAAGCTCAAAAGTCTTATTAAAATCAGGAAGTTGGAGTAAAGGAGCATGTGTCAACTTATCTTTCAATACCGTGAAGGCTTCTTCCTGTGCGGTACCCCAAAGAAAAGACACATCTTTCTTTGTAAGCTCATTGAGAGGTGCAGCAATGGTGCTGAAATCTCTCATAAAACGCTTATAGAATCCAGCGAGGCCAAGAAAACTCCTCACTTGTGTGACCGTTTTGGGCTGCGGCCAACTCTCAATAGCTTCAATCTTGGCTTTATCAACTTCAATTCCCTGTGGAGTAACAACATAGCCAAGAAAAGATACTCGGTCGCTGCAAAAGGTGCACTTCCCAAGGTTACCAAACAAACGTGCATCACGTAGAGCAATAAAAACAACACGTAAATGTTCCAAATGTTCTTCCAAAGATCTGCTATAAATCAATATGTCATCAAAGTAAACTACCACAAATCGTCCAATGAAAGCACGTAAAACTTCGTTCATTAATCTCATGAAAGTACTAGGTGCATTAGTTAACCCAAAAGGCATGACTAACCACTCATATAATCCAAACTTAGTTTTAAATGTTGTTTTCCATTCATCTCCCAATTTCATACGAATTTGATGGTATCCACTACGCAAATCAACTTTGGAGAATATTGTAGAGCCACTCAATTCATCAAGCATATCATCTAGCCTAGGAATAGGATGACGATAACGAATAGTAATATTATTAATGCCTCTACAATCAACACACATACGTGATGTACCATCCTTTTTCGGCACTAGAATAATAGGAACAGCACAAGGACTAAGGGATTCGCGTATATAACCTTTGTCGAGAAGCTCTTATACTTGACGCATAATCTCCTTCGTCTCCTCTGGATTGGTACGGTATGGTGCACGGTTTGGCAGTGAAGCACCGGGAATTAAGTCAATCTGATGCTCAATCCCTCAAATAGGCGGTAATCCCAGTGGCACGTCTTGTGGAAAGACGTCAGCGAACTCCTGCAAAATGTTAGTGACAGCAGGAGGCAAAGAGGAAGGCATGTCCTCGAATGAAAATAATGCCTCTTTGCACACAAAAGCATAGCAAACAGATTTGCTGAAATCTAGCTCAACAATATCAGATTTGGTGGCAAATAAACATGCACTTTTCAATTTAATTTCAGAAGCAACACTAGATGGTTTATTATTAGGCTTCATTCGTTGCTCAAATTCTTTTGCCACAATCTGATTTTCACTTTCATTCTTCTCCTGTTTTGCTTTATTAGCTCTATTAATATCATCTTTCAAAATGGAATCAGGAGTCATAGGAAGCAAAGTAATATTTTTATCCTTATGAACAAGAGTATAGTGATTGTTTCTACCATGGTGTACAGAATTTTTATCAAATTGCCATGGTCTACCAAGTAATAAGGAACATGCTTGCATAGGTACCACATCACAATCAACATAATCAGCATATGTAGAGATACTAAAATGCACATGAACAGTACGTGTTACCTTAACCTTGCCGCTGTTGTTGAACCATTGGATGTAGTAAGGATGTGGATGTGGTCTTGTGGTGAGAGAAAGCTTCTCCACCATCTCCATGCTAGCCAAGTTGTTGCAGCTCCCTCCATCTATGATGACGCGCACAGAACGTTCCTTCACAACTCCCTTGGTATGGAACAAATTGTGCCTCTGATTTTGCTCAGCTTGTGTGACCTGCACACTCAAAACACGTTGAGCAACTAAACATTCATACCTGTCAGCGTCTTCAGGAGCCATGTATTGCGTCTCATGATCAGAATCATCTCCACCATGTTCTTCACGTGTAATAAGAGCCAAAGTCTCCTCATCATAGTCACTAGCGGACTCATATCCACCACCCTCGGTAGCAATCATCACACGCGGAGATTTGCATTCTCTCGCATAATGACCTCCTCCCTTACAACGACGACAAATAATATCACTTGTGTGCCCTGTTGATGCCCTGGAAGAAGAAGAACTCTGTGCAGGCCCGGCAGGTGCGCTCTTGGCAGATAATGGTCGTTGTTCCTGTTTTCTTGTATCACGGCTGTAGGAGGCACCTGATTGAGGTGCTGGTGCAGTTGAAGTAGAAGATGCACGCGGTGTCCATGATGAAGATCGGCCTGCAGAAAAGTTAGTTCGCACCAATGCTTGTCGATCCTGCACTTCACGTTCAGCTTTACAAGCAAGATGGAATAAACGAGTGATATTAGTATACTCCTTATAGTCTAGAATGGTCTGAATCTCTCTATTTAATCCACCCAGAAAACGTGCAAGCATAGCTTCATTCTCCTCATCAATATCACATCTAATCATGCCAGTTTGTAATTCCTGATAATATTCTTCTACAGAATTTTTTCCTTGTCTTAAACGCTGCAATTTTTGAAGCAATTCACGTTGATAATATGGTGGAACCCAACGCGTACGCATAGCAGTTTTCAAAGCAGCCCAAGTAGTTGGAATAGGATATAATCTACAATGTTCAGACCACCAGACACATGCAAAACTAGTGAAAGCACAAACAGCAGCAGCAACCCGTCTCTCCTCGGGATATTGTAAACATGTAAAACGTTGTTCAGTTTCTAACTCCCAAGTAAGATATATATCAGGAACATATCTACCCTCAAATGGTGGAATATTCAATTTCAGTTTAGGAATATGGACATCATCTCGTACCTGAGGTGGAGGTGCAGGCCTACCATTACGAATATATACCTGAGGTCGACCTGCTGGTGGTGGTGCAGGTGGCTGCACGTAGTGCTGATTTTGATCAACCTCATCCTCATAATCGCCCGCATACTCATCATCCTCCTGGGTACCAGCAGCAGTAATAGCAGGAGCCAAAGAAGCATCAACAACATGAACAGCAGCACCAGAAGTTTGGCCATCCTCAATAGGAACACCCTTCGCTCGTCCATACTGATTCGGAAGGATGCGTTGTTGTTGTTGTTGGATAGGTGCGTTAGGTGCAGCGGGTGGTGGTGGTGGAAGACGCGCGAGCAATTCATTAAACTTGTTATCGAGCTTTGTTTTGAACATCTTCTCCATGCCATCTATCTTCTCCATGGCCTCTTAAAATCTGTTTAGCACATCTTGCACCTGTCCACTCATCATTTGCTGAAATTTATCATGTAGTTGTTTGTTCGTCAGGTTCTCCCAATCAGTCTCATCGGCTTGTGATCCTACCATGGTTAGCAGCAAATAGAAACACACAAGAATATGATCCTACAAACTACTAAGAAGTGGTGGTGGGTGTCACAAATCCGTTAAGCAAATCTCAAATTCTTACCAGTTCTTACCCAGCAGCAGGCGGTGATCGGCAACCGTTGTCGTCAAAAACTTTCAAAGCTTGGATAGAGCGATTACCAGGGAGAGTCAAACGCACGACGTAGATGTATGTGGAGCTGGGAAGGCTTATAATATGGTAGCAAAAAGGGTCAGCAATAATCAATTCAGAGATGCAAAGTTGAATAAACACTCAACGACGGTACTGTGCTGGTCCTAGGCTAGACTGTGCTAGAGACGCGAGCCTAGACACCAACAAAATCACGGTGCGGCACGTAAACAAGGGAAAAGCACACTCTGGATTTTTTTTTCACTCTTTTTTTTGGCGTTGTTTTTTTTGCACTGCTTTTTTTTTTGCGAAAAATCACTATAATGGCGAGTGTCTCAAAACTCTTCCTAGGTCAAACTGACAGGATGGGCACAAATTTTTTTGAACAATTTTTTTTTTCGACTGTCCGGACCCAAAAACTGGAAACGGGTCAAAAAAAACTTCCTATAATGGCACCTGTCTCAAAACACTCAGAAACACCTAAAAATAGGATAGCCAGAATTTTTTTTGAAAAATGCGTTTTCGAAAAATTTTGGGCCTAAACGGAGGGTGGTTTCCGGACTCTTTTTTTTCTGAAACCTACTCCTGCAAGGAAACACGAATCGGAATCTAGATGGATCTCCAAAACAAACCTAATATGACAAGAACTCGGATTAGTGGTGGATATATGGTGGTAGATAGCAGCGGTGGTGGTATATGACAGCGGTGGTGGTATATGGATACGGATTCGAAGCGGTGGCGGATAAGCGGTGGTGGTAGATGGCAGGGGCGATGATGATGGTGCGGCGGCGGCGTGACAAACTTATGACCAGAACTCGAAACTCTAAAAGACTAGACTCTAAGACCAGCAACTAGACACGACGATGCAACCGCAAATTCAACAAAGCAAAACCCTAAAAAGATTATGCAAAGGCTCAGATTGGTTTGGATATGATGAACTAACCCTAAATTTTTTTGTGGCTTTTTCGTGGACTGTAGGTATGAAGAACAGACTCGATCTAAACTACGAAAAACTGTAAAATCTCACCGAGCAACCTGGAAATCTGATACCACTTGATAGAGGCAAAGGTGTCCCGTCTTTCAATGAGATGATGGATATCGCTTTGGTGGAAGTCGACTTTGATGATCCGACTACGAACGTGCGAGGATGTCGCGCCTTAGCAATCGCTAAACCAACTCCAAGAGGTTATTGACCACGCCGGAGCACGATCAACCTGACCACGAGGGTCTGTTTCCTGCGAGCAAACGAAGAACAAGCAAGAAACTGAGATTGCAATCTGGATATTGCGAATATAAGATGAAAGATTTATTGATCAAGGTGGGGTTCTGTGACGCCTTTGTCTGGTCGTTGAACACAAACGAAGTACGCGAAGTTGCAGCTATGGCGAACTTTTAATCTAAACAAAACCCAAAGTCTAAACGGTGCCCTAAGGGATGTATATATGGAGGAAGAGAGGGGGAATTTCGTGGCCCTTGGTGGAGGGGTCCGAAATCAACCCTATCTCTTGTTTCCCCACACATACGGACTCTAAAAATAGCCTATACTAATGTATTTCGAAATTACATGGGCCTGGCCCAATAAAAAGGTGACGCAGCACCTATAATAGCCTCAGGACGAAATTTATGAAGTGGCATCTTGTATATTTCGTCCAAGGCTTCATGCACCCATTATGGTGGCTTCAAAGTCCTGAAATCATCACTTGTAACTCCGTTCTTGTTCCCCTTGCGCATGGCATCATCTCCATGCTCGTTCTTGCTCCAATGTTCATCCTTCTCCAAGCTAGGCCCTTCATTTGTAAGCAAAACAAATGTATCCAATTTAGGCAGCATCATATTCTCATGAACATTAGAATCATTACCAAGAAACGAAAGTACCTGATAATTTAATTGGCGTGCGCGAGCTCTAGTAATTGGTCCCGTATATGTAGCAGTAGGGGTTGTGGGTGTAACAATGGTATTGATGTCCTCATCAATGCTTGCATAGGTACCACATCACAATCAACATAATCAGCATATGTAGAGATACTAAAATGCACACGAACAGTACGTGTTACCTTAAGCTTGCCGCTGTTGTTGAACCATTGGATGTAGTAAGGATGTGGACGTGGTCTTGTGGTGAGAGAAAGCTTCTCCATCATCTCCATGCTAGCCAAGTTATTGCAGCTCCCTCCGTCTATGATGACGCGCACAGAACGTTCCTTCACAACTCCCTTGGTATGGAACAAATTGTGCCTCTGATTTTGCTCAGCTTGTGTGACCTGCACACTCAAAACACGTTGAGCAACTAAACATTCATACCTGTCGGCATCTTCAGGAGCCATGTATTGTGTCTCATGATCATAATCATATCCACCATGTTCTTCACGTGTAATAAGGGCCAAAGTCTCCTCATCATAGTCACTAGCGGACTCATACCCACCATCCTCGGTAGCAATCATCACACACTGAGATTTGCATTCTCTCGCATAATGACCTCTTCACTTACAACAACGACAAATAATATCACTTGTGTGCCCTGTTGATGCCATGGAAGAAGAACTCTGTGCAGGCCCGACAGGTGCGCTCTTGGCAGATAATCATGGTTGTGCCTGTTTTCTTGTATCACGGCTGGAGGAGACACCTGATTGAGGTGCTGGTGCAGTTGAAGTAGAAGATGCACGCGGTGTCCATGATGAAGGTCGGCCTGCAGAAAAGTTAGTTCGCGCCAATGCTTGTCGATCCTGCACTTCACGTTCAACTTTACAAGCAAGATGGAATAAACGAGTGATATTAGTATACTCCTTATAGTATAGAATGGTCTGAATCTCTCTATTTAATCCACCCAGAAAACGTGCAAGCATAGCTTCATTCTCCTCAACAATACCACATCTAATCATGCCAGTTTGTAATTCCTGATAATATTCTTCTATAGAATTTTTCCCTTGTCTTAAACGCTGCAATTTTTGAAGCAATTCACGTTGATAATATGGTGGAACCCAACGCGTACGCATAGCAGTTTTCAAAGCAGCCCAAATAGTTGGAATAGGATATAATCTACAATGTTCAGACCACCATACACATGCAAAACTAGTGAAAGCACAAACAGCAGCAGCAACCCGTCTCTCCTCAGGATATTGTTAACATGTAAATCGTTGTTCAGTTTCTAACTCTCAAGTAAGATATATATCAGGAACATATCTACCCTCAAATGGTGGAATATTCAATTTCAGTTTAGGAATATGGACATCATCTCGTACCTGAGGTGGTGGTGCAGGCCTGCCGTTGCGAACATATACCTGAGGTCGACCTGCTGGTGCTGCTGCTGTTTAGGCCCAAAATTTTTCGAAAACGCATTTTTCGAAAAAAAATCTGGCTATCCTATTTTTAGGTGTTTCTGAGTGTTTTGAGACATGTGCCATTATAGGAAGTTTTTTTTGACCCGTTTCCAGTTTTTGGGTCCGGGCAGTCAAAAAAAAATTTTGGTCGAAAAAATTTCGTGCCCATCCTGTCAGTTTGACCTATGAAGAGTTTTGAGACACTCGCCATTATAGTGATTTTTCGCAAAAAAAAAACAGCGCAAAAAAAACAGCGCCAAAAAAAAGAGAGCAAAAAAAATCCAGAGTGTGCTTTTCCCTTGTTTACGTGCCGCGCCGTGATTTTGTTGGTGTCTAGGCTCGCGTCTCTAGCACAGTCTAGCCTAGGACCAGCACAGTACCGTCGTTGAGCGTTTTTTTCAACTTTGCATCTCTGAATTGATTATTGCTGACCCTTTTTGCTACCATATTATAAGCCTTCCCAGCTCCACATACATCTACGTCGTGCGTTTGACTCTCCCTGGTAATCGCTCTATCCAAGCTTTGAGAGTTTTTGACTACAACGGTTGCCGATCACCGCCTGCTGCTGGGTAAGAACTGGTAAGAATTTGAGATTTGCTTGACGGATTTGTGACACCCACCACCACCTCTTGTTAGTAGTCTGTAGGATCATGTTCTTGTGTGTTTCTATTGCTGCTAACCATGCCAGGATCACAAGCCGACGAGACTGACTGGGAGAACATGACGAATAAGGATTTGCATGATAAATTTCAGCAAATGATGAGTGGACAGGTGCAAGATGTGCTAAACAGATTTGAAGAGGCCATGGAAAAGATAGATGGCATGGAGAAGACGTTCAAAACAAAGCTCGATAACAAGTTTAATGAATTGCTCGCGCGTCTTCCACCACCACCACCCGCTGCACCTAACGCACCTCTCCAACAACAACAACAACGACTACCTCCACGTCGCGAAACAGACCTCCGCCGAGCGAGCCGTGTTCCTCTTGCGTTTGGCCAAACTGTTGGTGCTGGTGTTGATACTTCTGTGGCTCATGCTGCTGATGCGGAGGAGGATGATTATGTGGGAGATTATGAGGATGAGGTTGATCAAAATCCGAACTACGTGCAGCCACCAGCACCACCACCAGTAGGTCGACCTCAGGTGTATATTCGTAATGGTAGGCCTGCACCACCACCTCAGGTATGAGATGATGTCCATATTCCTAAACTGAAATTGAATATTCCACCATTTGAGGGTAGATATGTTCCTGATATATATCTTACTTGGGAGTTAGAAACGGAACAACGTTTTACATGTTTACAATATCCCGAGGAGAGACGGGTTGCTGCTGCTGTTTGTGCTTTCACTAGTTTTGCATGTGTCTGGTGGTCTGAACATTGTAGATTATATCCTATTCCAACTACTTGGGCTGCTTTGAAAACTGCTATGCGTACGCGTTGGGTTCCATCATATTATCAACGTGAATTGCTTCAAAAATTGCAGCGTTTAAGACAAGGAAAAAATTATGTAGAAGAATATTATCAGGAATTACAAACTGGCATGATTCGATGTGGTATTGTTGAGGAGAATGAAGCTATGCTTGCACGTTTTCTGGGTGGATTAAATAGAGAGATTCAGACCATTCTAGACTATAAGGAGTATACTAATATCACTCGTTTATTCCATCTTGCTTGTAAAGCTGAACGTGAAGTGCAGGATCGACAAGCATTGGCGCGAACTAACTTTTCTGCAGGCCGACCTTCAACATGGACACCACGTGCATCTTCTACTTCAACTGCACGAGCACCTCAATTAGGTGCCTCCTACAGCCGTGATACAAGAAAACAGGAACAACCACCATTATCTGCCAAGAGCGCACCTGCCGGGCCTGCACAGAGTTCTTCTTCTTCCAGGTCATCAATAGGGCACACAAGTGATATTATTTGTCGTTGTTGTAAGGGAGGAGGTCATTATGCGAGAGAATGCAAATCTCCGCGTGTGATGATTTCTACCGAGGGCGGTGGATATGAGTCCGCTAGTGACTATGATGAGGAGACTTTGGCTCTTATTACACGTGAAGAACATGGTGGAGATGATTCTGATCATGAGACGCAATACATGGCTCCTGAAGACGCTGACAGGTATGAATGTTTAGTTGCTCAACGTGTTTTGAGTGTGCAGGTCACACAAGCTGAGCAAAATCAGAGGCACAATTTGTTCCATACCAACGGAGTTGTGAAGGAACGTTCTGTGCGCGTCATAATAGACGGAGGGAGCTGCAACAACTTGGCTAGCATGGAGATGGTGGAGAAGCTTTCTCTCACCACAAGACCACATCCATATCCTTACTACATCCAATGGTTCAACAACAGCGGCAAGGTTAAGGTAACACGTACTGTTCGTGTGCATTTTAGTATCTCTACATATGCTGATTATGTTGATTGTGATGTGGTACCTATGCAAGCATGTTCCTTATTACTTGGTAGACCATGGCAATTTGATAAAAATTCTGTACACCATGGTAGAAACAATCACTATACTCTTGTTCATAAGGATAAAAATATTACTTTGCTTCCTATTACTCCTGATTCCATTTTGAAAGATGATATTAATAGAGCTAATAAAGCAAAACAGGAGAAGAATAAGAGTGAAAATCAGATTGGGGCAAAAGAATTTGAGCAACAAATGAAGCCTAATAATAAACATCTAGTGTTGCTTCTGAAATTAAATTGAAAAGTGCATGTTTATTTGCCACCAAATCTGATATTGATGAGCTAGATTTCAGCAAATCTGTTTGCTATGCTTTTGTGTGCAAAGAGGCATTATTTTCATTCGAGGACGTGCCTTCCTCTTTGCCTCCTGCTGTCACTAATATTTTGCAGGAGTTCGCTGACGTTTTTCCACAAGACGTACCACCGGGATTACCGCCTATTCGTGGGATTGAGCATCAGATTGACTTAATTCCCGGTGCTTCACTGCCAAACCGTGCACCATACCGTACCAATCCAGAGGAGACGAAGGAGATTATGCGTCAAGTACAAGAGCTTCTCAACAAAGGTTACATACGCGAATTCCTTAGTCCTTGTGCTGTTCCTATTATTCTATTGCCGAAAAAGGATGGTACATCACGTATGTGTGTTGATTGTAGATGCATTAATAATATTACTATTCGTTATCGTCATCCTATTCCTAGGCTAGATGATATGCTTGATGAATTGAGTGGCTCTACAATATTCTCCAAAGTTGATTTGCGTAGTGGCTACCATCAAATTCGTATGAAATTGGGAGATGAATGGAAAACAGCATTTAAAACTAAGTTTGGATTATATGAGTGGTTAGTCATGCCTTTTGGGTTAACTAATGCACCTAGTACTTTCATGAGATTAATGAACGAAGTTTTACGTGCTTTCATTGGACGATTTGTGGTAGTTTACTTTGATGACATATTGATTTATAGCAGATCTTTGGAAGAACATTTGGAACATTTACGTGCTGTTTTTATTGCTCTACGTGATGCACGTTTGTTTGGTAACCTTGGGAAGTGCACCTTTTGCACTGACCGAGTATCTTTTCTTGGCTATGTTGTTACTCCACAGGGAATTGAAGTTGATAAAGCCAAGATTGAAGCTATTGAAAGTTGGCCGCAGCCCAAAACGGTCACACAAGTGAGGAGTTTTCTTGGCCTCGCTGGATTCTATAGGCGTTTTGTGAGAGATTTCAGCACCATTGCTGCACCTCTCAATGAGCTTACAAAGAAAGATGTGCCTTTTCTTTGGGGTACCGCACAGGAAGAAGCCTTCACGGTATTGAAAGATAAGTTGACACATGCTCCTTTACTCCAACTTCCTGATTTTAATAAGACTTTTGAGCTTGAATGTGATGCTAGTGGAATTGGATTAGGAGGTGTGTTATTACAAGATGGCAAACATGTTGCATACTTTTCTAAAAAATTGAGTGGGCCTAGTCTGAATTATTCTACTTATGATAAAGAATTATATGCTCTTGTTCGGACTTTAGAAACATGGCAACATTATTTATGGCCCAAAGAATTTGTTATACATTCTGATCATGAATCTTTGAAACATATTAAAAGTCAAGCTAAACTGAATCGTAGACATGCTAAATGGGTTGAATTCATTGAGACTTACCCTCATGTCATTAAACACAAGAAGGGCAAAAAGAAAATGTTATTGCTGATGCATTGTCTCGTCGCTATACTATGCTTTCACAACTTGATTTCAAAATATTTGGTTTGGAGACCATCAAAGATCAATATGTGCATGATGCTGATTTTAAAGATGTAATGCAGAATTGTAAAGAAGGAAGAATGTGGAACAAGTTTGTCGTTAACGATGGATTTGTGTTTCGTGCTAACAAGCTATGCATTCCAGCTAGCTCCGTTCATCTTTTGTTGTTGCAGGAGGCGCATGGAGGAGGATTAATGGGGCACTTTGGCGTGAAGAAGACGGAGGACGTACTTGCTACACATTTCTTTTAGCCAAAGATGAGACGGGATGTTGAGCGTTTTATTGCTCGCTGCACTACATGTCAAAAAGCTAAGTCACGACTCAATCCTCATGGTTTATATATGCCTTTGCCTGTACCTAGTGTTCCTTGGGAGGATATATCTATGGACTTTGTTTTAGGTTTACCTCGAACAAAGAAGGGGAGGGATAGCATATTTGTTGTCGTGGATAGATTCTCGAAAATGGCACACTTTATACCATGTCATAAAAGCGATGATGCTGTTAATGTTGCTGATTTGTTCTTTCGTGAAATTATTCGCTTGCATGGTGTGCCAAATACTATTGTTTCAGATCGTGATACTAAATTTCTTAGCCACTTTTGGAGATGTTTATGGGCTAAGTTGGGGACTAAACTGCTTTTTAGTACTACTTGTCACCCCCAAACTGATGGCCAAACTGAAGTAGTCAATAGAACATTGTCTACTATGCTTAGGGCTGTTTTGAAGAGTAATAAGAAAATGTGGGAGGAATGCTTGCCTCATATTGAATTTGCTTATAATCGTTCTTTGCATTCTACTACTAAGATGTGCCCTTTTGAAGTTGTGTATGGTTTCCTACCTCGTGCACCTATTGATTTGTTGCCTCTTCCATCTTCGGAGAAGGTTAATTTCGATGCTAAACAACGTGCTGAATTGATTTTAAAAATGCATGAGTTAACTAAGGAAAACATTGAGCGTATGAATGCCAAATATAAACTTGCTGGAGATAAGGGTAGAGAACATGTTGTGTTTGCACCTGGAGATCTTGTTTGGTTACATTTGCGTAAGGATAGATTTCCTGATTTGTGCAAATCAAAGCTCATGCCACGGGTTGATGGCCCCTTTAAGGTGTTAGAGAAAATAAATGATAATGCATATAAACTTGAGCTGCCTGCAGATTTTGGGGTTAGTCCCACTTTTAACATTGCAGATTTGAAGCCTTATTTGGGTGAGGAAGATGAGCTTCCGTCGAGGACGACTTCATTTCAAGAAGGGGAGGATGATGAGGACATCGATACCATTGTTACACCCAAAGCCCCTGCTTCTATACATACTGGACCAATTACTAGAGCTCGTGCACGACAACTAAATTACCAGGTACTTTCGTTTCTTGGTAATGATTCTAATGTTCATGAGAATATGATGCTGCCTAAATTGGATACATTTGTTTTGCTTACAAATGAAAGTCCTAGCTTGGAGAAGGATGAACATTGGAGCAAGAACAAGCATGAAGATGATTGCATGCGTAAGGGGAACAAGAACAGAGTTACAAGTGATGATTTCATGTCTTTGAAGCCACCATAACGAGTGCATGAAGCCTTGGATGAAATATACAAGATGTCACTTCATAAATTTCGTCCAGAGGCTATTATAGGTGTTGCGTCACCTTTTTATTGGGCCAGGCCCATGTAATTTCGAAATACATAAGTATAGGCTATTTTTAGAGTCCGTATGTGTGGGGAAACAAGAGATAGGGTTGATTTCGGACCCCTCCACCAAGGGCCACGAAATTCCCCCTCTCTTCCTCCATATATACAGCCCTTAGGGCACCGTTTAGACTTTGGGTTTTGTTTAGATTAAAGTTTGCCATAGCTGCAACTTCGCGTACTTCGTTTGTGTTCAACGACCAGACAGAGGCGTCACAGAACCCCACCTTGATCAATAAAGCTTTCATCTTATATTCGCAATATCCAGATTGCAATCTTAGTTTCTTGCTTGTTCTTCGTTTGCTCGCAGGAAACAGACCCTCGGGGTCAGGTTGATCGTGCTCCGGCGTGGTCAATAACCTCTCGGAGTTGGTTTAGCGATTGCTAAGGCGCGACGTCCTCGCACGTTCGTAGTCGGATCGTCAAAGTCGACTTCCACCAAAGCGATATCCATCATCTCATCGAAAGACGGGACACCTTTGCCTCTATCAGTTGGTGGCTGCACGTAGTTCTGATTTTGATCAACCTCATCCTCATAATCGCCCGCATACTCATCATCCTCCGCATCAGCAGCAGGAGCCACAGAAGTATCAACAGGAGCACTAACAGTTTGGCCAGGCCGAAGAAGTACACGGCTCGCTCGGCGGAGGGCTGTTTCGCGACCTGGAGGTAATTGTTGTTGTCGTTGTTGCAGAGGTGCGGCAGGTGCAGCCGGTGGTGGAAGACGTGCAAGCAGTTCATTAAATCTGTTATTGAGCTTTGTTTCGAATGTCTTCTCAAGGCCAGTGATCTTCTCTATGGCCTCTTCAAAATTGTTCAGCACATCTTGCACCTGTTCAGTCATCATTTGCTGAAACTTATCATGAAGCTCCTTGTTCGATAAGTTCTCCCAGTCAATCTCGTCGGCTTGTGATCCTGGCATGGTTAGCAGCAATAGAAACACACAAGAATATGATCCTACAGACTACGAACAAGTGGTGGTGTTGGGTGTCACAAATCCGTCAAGCAAAACTCAAATTCTTACCAGTTCTTACCCAGCAGCAGGCGGTGATCGGCAACCGTTGTAGTCAAAACTCTCAAATCTTGGATAGAGCGATTACCAGGGAGAGTCAAACGCACGACGTAGATGTATGTGGAGCTGGGAAGGCTTATAATATGGTAGCAAAAGGGGTCAGCAATAATCAATTCAGAGATGCAAAGTTGAATAAACGCTCAACGACGGTACTGTGCTAGTCCTAGGCTAGACCGTTCTAGAGACGCGAGCCTAGAACACTAACAAAATCACAACGCTGCACATAAACAAGGGAAAAGCACACTCTGGAATTTTTTCTTTCGCTCTTTTTTTTGCGCTGTTTTTTTTATTTGCGAAAAATCACTATAATGGCGAGTGTCTCAAAACTCTTCCCAGGTCAAACTGACAGGATGGGCACGAAATTTTTTTGACCAATTTTTTTTTCGACTGCCCGGACCCAAAAACTGGAAACGGGTCAAAAAAAACTTTCTATAATGGCGACTATCTCAATATGCTTAGAAACACCTAAAAATAGGATAGCCAAATTTTTTTTTGTCAAGTGCGTTTTTGGAAAATTTTGGGCCTAAACGGAGGGTGGTTTCCGGACTCTCTCTTTTTCGAAACCTACTCAGGCAAGGAAACATGAATTGGAAACTAGATGGATCTCGAAAACAAATGTAATATGCAAGGAACTCGGATTAGTGGTGGATATATGGTGGTGGTATATGGCAGCGGTGGTGGTATATGGCAGCGGTGGTGGTAGCGGTGGTAGTATATGGATATGGATCGGTGGTGGTATATGGATACAGATTGGTGGTGGTATATGGATGCGGATTCGGAGCGGTGGTGGTAGGTGACAGGGGCGATGATGATGGTGCGGTGGCGGCGTGACAACTTATGACCAGAACTTGAAACTCTAAAAGACTAACGCTAAGACCAGCAACTAGACACGACGATGCAACCACAAATTCAACAAAGCAAAACCCTAAAAATATTATGCAAAGGCTCAGATTGGTTCGGATATGATGAACTAACCCTAATTTTTTTTGGCTTTTTTGTGGACTGTAGGTATGAAGAACATACTTGATCTAAACTAGGAAAAACTGTAAAATCTCACCGAGCAACCTGGAAATCTGATACCACTTGATAGAGGCAAAGGTGTCCCGTCTTTCGATGAGATGATGGATATCGCTTTGGTGGAAGTCGACTTTGACGATCCGACTATGAACGTGCGAGGACGTCGCGCCTTAGCAATCGCTAAACCAACTCCGAGAGGTTATTGACCACGCCGGAGCACGATCAACCTGACCACGAGGGTCTATTTCCTGCAAGCAAACGAAGAACAAGCAAGAAACTGAGATTGCAATCTGATATTGCGAATATAAGATGAAAGCTTTATTGATCAAGGTGGGGTTCTGTGACGCCTTTGTCTGGTCGTTGAACACAAACGAAGTACGCGAAGTTGCAGCTATGGCGAACTTTTAATCTAAACAAAACCCAAAGTCTAAACGGTGCCCTAAGGGCTGTATATATGGAGGAAGAGAGGGGGAATTTCGTGGCCCTTGGTGGAGGGGTCCGAAATCAACCCTATCTCTTGTTTCCCCACACATACGAACTCTAAAAATAGCCTATACTAATGTATTTCGAAATTACATGGGCCTGGCCCAATAAAAAGGTGACGCATCACCTATAATAGCCTCTGGATGAAATTTATGAAGTGGCATCTTGTATATTTCGTCCAAGGCTTCATGCACTCGTTATGGTGGCTTCAAAGACTTGAAATCATCACTCGTAACTCCGTTCTTGTTCCCCTTGCACATGCCATCATCTCCATGCTTTTTCTTGCTCCAATGTTCATCGTTCTCCAAGCTAGGCCCTTCATTTGTAAGCAAAACAAATGTATCCAATTTAGGCAGCATCATATTCTCATGAACATTAGAATCATTACCAAGAAACGAAAGTACCTGGTAATTTAGTTGGCGTGCGCGAGCTCGAGTAATTGGTCCAGTATGTATAGCAGCAGGGGCTGTGGGTGTAACAATGGTATTGATGTCCTCATCACAACCTCTCCAACGCCAGGCTGAGCTCCACAGCCTATAGCGCCAGGTCATCTTGGCACTTCCGAAGCACCGCCTTGACAAGGGGCGCCTCGCCTGACGACGCGGTCAGGAGGGCAGGCACGCCCATCGATCTCTCGCTCCAAGGCAGCATTTGAAGACAGGAGCTCTTGCTCTCGCTCCTCGGCTGCCTCACGACGGTGGCTGGCGGCTTCGACCTCCTCCAGGGCATGGGCGCAAGCCTCGTGATAAGTTGCGAGGGAGGCCGCCACAAGAGCGTCTGCCTGATCCCGCTGAAGCCTCCCGAGGTTGATGGCGACCTTCAACTGGCGCCACTCGTGCGCTAGTCGGCGGTCCTCTGCCTTGAGATTGGTGTCGACATTGGCTAGCTCCCCACCGAGCTGGATCATCGTGCGCATCGCCTCGCCAAAGAGGTTGAAGCGGACAACACTGCACTCGCGCGTGAACGCCGGCGCACTGCCAAGCCCTTCTTCGGCACCGGGAGCCGACGAGGAGGCGTGGGACATCTCGCCTACCTCCGGCAGGGGCTGGCCGACGCGGCTCCGCAACCCGAAGACGAAGACTGCTTGGGGGGCACCCAGCTGCCAGCAACGACCAAAGGGAGAGCCGGCGATGCGTCCCTCACTCCCCAGGCCAGGTTGCGGAAGAAGGACGTAGGAGGCTCGGGTCCGGGGGCGCCTTGCAGCACCCCGGCAGCTGGAGTCAGCCACGTGCCCTGGGTAGAGTCAGGGCATGGGGGGCTGTGCGCCGGGATCGAAGCAGGATCCTTGGAAGGCACCCTTCCTGAGGCTTCACTGTCATGGGGACCCTGCAAGGCCCTAGTCAAAAAATAGCACGGTGCGCGAGGAGTCGCAAACGAACGTACTTACTTGTCCACATCCGTGTATTTCCTCAGCTTCAATGGTCGGTGGGTGCCGCCACTACGGCACGGAGATCCCTTCCTCTTGCGGAGCGCTTCAAGATTCAGGCGGGGCCGGTCGGGCCTCGAAGGGCGGTCCTCAGGAGGAGGAGCACTCGGCGGGGCACCCAGGGCGGTGGCCTTAGGAGGAACACTTGGCAGGGCTTCTTGGGCGGCAGCCCCGGAGCCACTAGCGGGTGCCCCACATTCAGCAGCCACCTCGAAAGTATCGCCTCGAAGTTCAGGAGCCACTGCCTCCGTAGCGTCGGGTTGCGCCGACCCAGCAGTGGCCCTCTTCAGGGTCTTAGGAGTCCCGTCTTCCAGATCCTTGAGTGGTGCAAGATCTTCGGAGGTCCCTTCAGCAGTGGCTGGCGGCGTACACCTCCCAGCTTCCACACTTGGGGCACGCGCCGCAGGGTCAAGCAGCAGGGGAGCCACGAGGACGGGATTCTTGCGAGGCCCCTCGAGGCCCTCTGGGCGTAACCCCCACTTGTTGAATAGGGGCATCTACCCCACGAAGGCCACCTTGTTCGAGCATTGGTAGAGGAGGCAGCTATTTCCTAGAAGATCGGCGAGTTTGGATTCGCCCTTCAGGAGTTCGAGCACCACGCTAAGGGTCTCGGAGGGCAGCGACGGCTTCTGTAGCCTCATGGAATCCTCGGCGCCGGCAAGGTCCCACATCAGGCGAGAATGGTGCTGGAGCGGGGCAACGCACTGCTTGACGAATTCCTTCACCACCATCGGCATCGTCACCTCCAGCTTCTGCAGACTAGTCAACCTCTTCCAGACACAAGCGAGACGCCGGTCGGCGAGCTCACATGCTCCCAGCCGGAACTAGGCGCGGTCGGTGCTCGAGGGGTCATAAGAAGGGGGCTGCACATATCAGCATCAACAAGCAACCACTACTTCGGAACCCCTTCGCAGCAGGCGAAAGCTCCAAGTCAATCCCCGAGCCAGCAGTCGCCACCACAACTTCAAAGGTCACGCACCCCGGGCATTGGCGGGCGTCGACCAGCCGGAGCAAGAACAAATGGCGAAACAGGGCCATGGAAGGAGCAATGCCCACCATGGCCTCGCAAAGGAAGGCGAAGACGACGAGGATGATGATGGAGCGGGGATCCATGTGTAGTAGGTGGATATGGTAGTGCAAAATTATGGCATAGAAGAAAGGAGAGAAGGGGGGAATCAAACCCGCAAAGAGATAATGGAGATAGATAGGGATATCCGTGGCACTCATGTCACCCACAAGCCAAGACGCAGGCCGGACGGCCGTCGCCTTGCACTCGTTGGAATCGGCAGCGAGAGCAGGGCGAACCTTGTCCAGCCTTCCCGATTGATCACCATCGACCGCTCAAGGGCAGGCTCCAAGGCCGGCGGGGATCCAGTTGGGGCGCGCAACTTCCCTTTCTTCTTCCTCTACTGCGGAGCCATGGTGGAAGCCGGGAAGAGGGCGAGGCACTGGCACCAGATCTGCTGTAGCGACTAGACCTCAAACAGTCTGATCTCTGTGCATTAGTGTTATCCCTAGATCGGTAATGCTGACACGCACAGTACTTGAGGATTTATAACAGAGTAAAAATCACACACTTATTACATCGAATGTCTCAGAAGAGAACTTATTACAATAATATGGCTTAATGCCATCTAAAACGATAACAGTGGAAGGCTTGGAAGATAAAGCGAGTCCATCAACTCCAATGGCACAGCTGAGTGAAAGACAACGACCTATGGCACCTTACTCGTCATCTGAAAAGGCTGCAACATGAAACGTTGCAGCCCGAAACGGGTCAGCACATGGAATATGCTCGCAATGTAACACATAGAGTAATGAACAGATAGAATGCTATCACTACATGCATATATGGCTGGTGGAAAGCTTTATGGTTACATTTTTGCATAAAGCCAATTTTTCCCTACAACATAGGAATAAATTTTATTTAACTATCATGGTGGTTGTTAAACATTGAGAAGGTTCCTCCAACTCAATCCCAGTTAAGCATCATCATTAACCCAATCAAATTAATTTTAGAGTGGTGAGATCAACATGATAATCCAAGAACCTGATACTCAAAACGTCCATAACCGAGGACACGGCTAACCATGATTAGTTTGTACACTCTTCAGAGGTTTGCACCACTTTCCCCACAATACTCGAATACATCCATGGTCGGAGATTCGAGACACAGTCTTTCTGAAGCATTAACTCTCTACTCTGGATAGACAGTACCACCTACAACCCACTACATCTGCTAGCCTACCTCTTCAAGAGCTTCACGCAACTTGCTCAACTATGCCAGAGCCCATATTGGCTTGTGGCTGCACACGGAAGTTTCTAGCATGAATAATCTTATGATCCCTTTGAACTTGGGTGGTGGACCGTAGGATGATCACACGGGTACTCCGGGATATCCTAGGACAACACTGGATTCTCCAGGTGCCCTGACAACCACTGGGTACTCCAAGGTGCTTCAAGCAATCCACCCAGATGTGTATTTAAGTAGCCACCTTAAGTAAACCATTAATTAACAATACTCACATCTGTCATGGATAAACTCACCCAAACCACGTCTACGAGCGTAGCATAGCAATATAAGCATACGCAGAAGTAACTCCCAAAGGTTTGATAATAAACAGGGCAATAGGTTCTGCCTCATCATCTACTTCCCAAAACCCACATATTATTCAGATCATAACCATGCAATGTTTGAGGGTTTATCTAATGCAATAAAAACTGAGTAGTAAAGAGGTATGATCAAAGTGTTACTTGCCTTGTTGATGATCCGCGAAACCTAGAGACTCGTAGTAGCACGCTTCACACTCCGGGTACTCTATCACAAGAAAACAACGCATACAATAAGTACTCAACTAGAAGCACGGGTAAAACTCAAATAAGAGATCTAACCAGAAATTTCAACTTAAGAACTCCGGTTTGCAAAAAGAATCAAAACAAATGAAGCAACGAAACTCAAACTGCGCAAGAATTAAGATCCGTTTACTAATCTGGACTAAAGTCAAATTTTATAGTACCAAAATCTTGTTCAAGTTGTTTAAACAGAAACAGGGCTTCAAGATGAAGATCTAGGCGCTTGAATCGCCTGATTTCGATAAACGAGCGAAAAGATAAACTAAAACAAAGATCTGGGCAGAAATCGGGATAAAAAATAATCGCGGAAAACCCTAGAAAAAGAAAAACTAACGAACAGGGTAACGCACGAGCGTTCGCTGTCTGCTGCTAACGGGTGAACACTATTCGTTAAAACGAACGTACAGACAAACGTCCGTTATTTAACTAAAACGGAAAAAAATAAAACTGATCTATATAAAAGAAACCTAGGGGTTTAGAAAAAAACAAGCGGTTTTCTAACGAAAACCGGCGGCGGCGGGGTTGGCGGCGGGACGGCCGCGGCTCCAACGAGGAAACGACGCGACGGGCGGCGGGGTCGGCGGCGGGCTTCGGTGGCGGCGGGGTTGACGCGGCGGCAGCGACACGGGACGGCGGCAGCGGCGGCGTCAGCGGCGCGGATCCGACGGCGGCGCGGCGGATTAGGCGGGGCTAGGGTTCGGCGGGTGGGGGCGGCTCGGCTCGGGCCTTCGGCCTATAAAGGGCCGGCAGGATCAGTGTCCCAGGCGGACACCGGCCGGTAAGTCAGTTTGTTTTGTTTAAATATTCCGATGCGCAGAAAAACAAACAAAAAAAAAACTAAACGGACTCCAAAAATCCTGAAATAAAATTTTCCCGTCCTCTATAAATATAGTGTACAAAGTAAACATTTATTTGGGCCTCCAATGCAATTTTGAAAAACACACTTTTTTCCTAATTCAAATAAAATAGCAATAAAACTCCGAATAAAAAACCTTATTTGATTTTAATATTTAACCTTCAATATTTCTTTATTTTGGGGAAGTCATTTTATCCCCTCTCTTTTATTTTCATCTAAGAAATATTCGAAGGGAAAAATAATTAAACCAAATGATCCTCTTTTCAAAATTTGAGAAAACTCAAATATGAAAATAACGAAATCCCCAACTCTCTCTGTGGGTCCTTGAGTTGTGTAGAATTTCTAGGATCAACCCAAAATGCAATAAAATATGATATGCAACGATGATCTACTATATAATATTCCAAATTGGAAATTTGGGATGTTACAAACCTACCCCCCTTAAGATAAATCTCATCCTCGAGATTCGGGTTGGCTAGAAAATAGGTGCGGGTGATCCTTCCGTAGGTCTTCCTCTCGCTCCCAGGTGGCTTCATCCTCGGTATGGTTGATCCACCGAACTTTACAGAACTTGATAACCTTGCTACGTGTGACTCGGCTGGCAAACTCAAGAGTCTTCACTAGTTTCTCCTCGTAGGTCAAATTGCTATCCAACTGAATCGCTTCCAGTGGCACTGTATCTCTCAGAGGAATATCAGCCATCTCCGCGTGGCACTTCTTCAACTGGGATATAATGAACACATCATGAACTCCAGACAATCCTTCTGGCAATTCCAACTTGTAAGCAACTTCTCTGATACGCTCCAAAACTTTGTATGGTCCCACAAAACGTGGCGCTAACTTTCCCTTAACTCCAAACCGTTTAACTCCTCGAAGTGGGGACACACGAAGATACACTCTGCCTCCGACTTCGTAAACTGTCTCTTTGTATTTAGAATCTGCATAGCTCTTCTGCCTGGACTGGGCTACCTTGAGTATATCGTGAATCAGCTTAACCTTCTCTTCAGACTCCTTAATCAAATCTGGTCCAAACAACTAACGATCTCCAACTTCATCCCATAACAACGGTGTCCTGTACCTCCTCCCGTACAAGGCTTCGAAAGGGGCCATCTTCAAACTGGCTTGATAACTGTTGTTGTAAGAGAACTCTGCATATGGCAAATTGTCGTCCCAACTAGATCCATAATCTAGCGCACAAGCTCTCAACATGTCCTCCGGAATCTGATTAACTCTCTCGGTTTGTCCATCTGTTTGTGGATGAAAGGTTGTACTAAACTCTAGCGTGGTACCCAAGGTCTCATGCAACTGATTCCAGAACTTTGAGGTAAACTGGGTTCCTCTGTCTGATACAATGGTCGTCGGAACTCCATGCAGACATACGATCCTCTTCATGTATATCTTGGCCAACCTTAGCACTGGTGTAAGTGGTCTTCACTGGGATGAAATGAGCTACCTTGGTCAACTAATCGACTACAACCCATATCAAGTCATAGCCTGAACGAGTCCTGGGCAATCCAGTGATAAAATCCATGCCTAGCTTATCCCACTTCCATTCGTGTATCGGCAATGGCTGTAACAATCCAGCTGGCTTCTGATGCTCTACCTTCACTCTCTGACATACATCACAAACTGCTACATACTCCACAATATCCTTCTTTATTCCGGTCCACCAGAAGCTGTCCTTCAAATCCAGATACATCTTGGTATTTCCTGGATGAATCGAATACGGCGAATCATGGGCCTCCTGCAGAATCAACTTCCTGATCTCGGGGTCATTAGGCACATATACGCGGTCCTCAAACCATAAGGTATCGTGCTTATCCTCGCGGAATCATTTAGCCTTTCCTTTGCTCATCATTTCCTTTATCTCGGCAATCTCTTTGTCCGTCTTCTGAGCTTCTCTGATCTTATCCATCAAAGTAGACTGAATTTCCAATGCTGCTACATAGCCTCTCGGAACTATCTCCAAACATAGCTCGCGAAGATCCTCTGCTAACTCCTTGGGTAATCCTCTGGTCATGATTGTATTGACATGACTCTTGCGACTCAACACATCGGCTACTACGTTAGCCTTTCTGGGATGATAGTGTGACCTCATATCATAATCCTTGATGAGCTCCAACCATCTCCTTTGCCTGAGATTTAACTCCTTCTACGTGAAGATATACTTCAAACTCTTGTGATCCGTGTACACCTCACAATGGTTTCCAATGAGAAAATGTCTCCATGTCTTCAACGCATGCACTAGGGCTGCTAACTCCAAATCGTGCGTAGCATAATTCAACTTGTGGGGTTTAAGCTATCGTGAGGCATACAAAACAACTCTTCCCTCCTGCATCAGCACTGCTCCAAGTCCTCGACGAGAAGCGTCGCAATACACTTGATAATCTTGCGTTGATCTGGAAGAATCAACACTGGAGCTGTAACCAAGCGTTTCTTCAAATCCTAAAAACTGGCCTCACATTCCTCAGTCCATTTGAACTTGGTGTCCTTCTTCAACAACTCCGTCATGGGCTTAGAAATCTTAGAGAAATTCTCAATGAACCTCCTGTAGTATCCAGCGAGTCCAAGAAAACTCCGGATCTCTCCAACTGACGTGGGTGCTTCCCAATTAGTCACCGTGACAACCTTGGTGGGGTCTACTGCTATTCCTTCTCCGAATATAACATGTCTGAGGAATCCAACTTCCTTCAACCAAAACTCACACTTGCTGAACTTGGCATACAACTGATGTTCTCTGAGCTTCCCAAGTACCAAACGCAAATGCTCCTTACGCTCCTCTTCATTCTTCGAGTAGACCAGAATATCATCATTGAACACCATGATGAACTTATCCAAAAACTCCATAAACACCTTGTTCATCATGTTCATGAAATAGGCAGGCGCGTTAGTCAGACCAAATGACATAACCATATACTCATATAGCTGGTACCTTGTGGTAAAAGCTGTCTTAGGTATATCCTGCTCTCGAATCTTCAGCTGGTGGTATCCTGATCACAGATCGATCTTGGAAAATAGTTTAGCTCCTTGCAACTCGTCAAACAAATCATTGATCATTGGTAGTGGGTACTTGTTCTTGATCGTCACTTCATTCAACCCTCGATAATCAACAACCACCATCAATGATCCATCCTTCTTATCCACTAGAAGCACTGGTGATCCCCAGGGTGACGAACTTGGGCGAATATAGCCTTTATCCAGTAACTCCTTAATCTGCGTCTTAATTTCTTCCAAATCCTTTGCGGGCATCCCATACGGTCTCTTATATATTGGCCCTGTGCCTCGCAAAAGCACAATCAAAAACTCAATGTCTCTATCCGGTGGCATGCCTGGCAACTCCTCTGGAAATACATCAAGGAAATCCTTCACCACTGGTACTTCCTCTTGTACAACTCCTGATAAGGAATTCACTTGAGTCCTCTTCGGCACATGCCGGGATACATAATTAATCATTCTTCCTTCTGGGGTGGTGAGAAAAATCAACTTATTGGCGCAGTCCATGTTCCCTCCATACTTCAATAACCAATCCATGCCTAATATTACATCCAGTCCTTGTGACTCCAATACTATTAGGTCTGAGGGGAACACGTAGTTACCAATTCTTAATGGTAACCTATCACACCATAGGCTAGCTATATACTCTTCTCCTGGCGAGGTTACTAACATGGGTGACCTAAGGGCTTGGGTTCGCAGGTTAAACTTATCCACAAATCCCCTTGATATGTGTGAATGCAATGCACCAATATCAAAAAGAACGATTGCAGTAAATGACTTAACCAAAAACTTACCTATTACTGCATCTGGCTGTGCTTCAACCACCTCCATGCTAACGTGGTTCACTTGTCCCCTATTGAAAGGGTTGGGCTTCTTCCCAGAGCTTCCATTGCCATTACCAGTCTTTGCTTCAAAACACTCCGTGGCGTAATGTCCATTCTTTCCGCACTTGAAACAACTAATGTGACTTAGATCCTTCTTGGCGGGCGTTGCTGGGTTGTAACAGTTCTGGCCATTGCTTCCTCCATTTCCATTTCCATTCTTGGGGCCACTATGGTTATGCGAACTTCCTCCATTGGAATTATGGCCTCCATGGTTATGGTGAATGTGTCCTCCCGAGTTCGGGGTAAAACGAGGCCTCTGCTGAGCTCCTGAACTGTACTTCCCTTGTCCATACTTCCTCTTGCGGTTGTCAATATGCTGCTGCTTCCCTTCAATCATGAGAGCTCTATCTACCAACTCCTGGTAGTTGTTGAAGGTTGCCACCATCAACTACATGCTCAGCTCATCATTCAGTCCTTCCAGAAACTTCTCCTACTTAGTTGCATCCGTAGCGACGTCATCTGGGGCATAACCTGCTAAATTACTAAAATCATCTACATACTAGCCCACTGTGCGTCCTCCTTGGCGCAAGTTGCGAAACTCGCGCTTCTTCATGGCCATAGCTCCTGCTGAAACATGGGCAGCGCGAAAAGCCTGCTGGAACTGGTCCCATGTGATAGTGTCGATGGGGTAAGTGGCTGTGAAATTCTCCCACCATGATGCTGCGGGTCCATCAAGCTGATGTGCGGTAAATCGCACTGTCTCCACATCTGTGCATCCTACAGTGGTCAACTCACTTCCAATCTTGTGGAGCCAATCACCTGCAATAATCGGTTCGGTCCTACTGGAGAACACCAGCGGATTTAGCCTTAGGAAACGGGCTAAGTGATCAACAGGTGGTGGTGGTGGTGGGTTGTTGTTGTTGTTGTTGTTGTTGTTCCCCTGGTTCTAATTCTGGACTCGTATCTGCATCAATGCATTCTGCTCCTGGATCAACGGAGTGAGCTGCAGCGGGAAGCAAATCCATTGACGCGTCTCGAAGGCATCTGATGGGTTTAGAAAAGATGGGGAAACAGAATAGAATGAGGTCTAGAGGGAAAACACTACCCATATGCACATGAGACAAACACAATCATATCACTTCAATCAATTCAAACTAGGGCATACAAGCGGTCTAACTATCGTTACAAAAGTGCTCGAACTATACTATATACCTGGGGGAATACTACTACTGATATGGTGGTTGACTAGAAGTTTTAATCAGTGGAAGACTCCATGATATTTGCTGCAGCTTCATCAACATAGTCATCATCGCTATCATCGCGGTCCGAGTCGGTGTCGTCGATGATGATGTAGTTCTCCGGACAAGTGGAATCGTCGTCTTCTCCTCCTGGCGCGGGGTCTCCCATTAATACTCCTAGCTTCCTCGTCAGATTGTCATTCTTCTCCATGAGTATTGTCATTTCCTCCTCATATCCATCGCGTGTAGACTTGAGTTCTTCCTCCAGCTCCGTCATCCTGGTCATTGCCTTCTTTAGATCTATCATGCCTGCGCACATCTGGTTCTCCAGGCGTCAAATGTGCTGGTTTAACTCCTGGATGAAAGCTGCAATGGACCTATCCCTCCTGGTGCTGATCGTCTCCCATTGCTCATCTCGGCGCCCACAAATCTGGTAGATAGTATCCTTGAGATCCTTGTGGTAAACTTCTCCAATGCGTCCCATGGTGATGTGGGTTGCCATGCTCTTTCCTAGTGATGTGGAGCATCCTACGGTCATCACCATGTCAAGAGTCCGTTTGGCAAGTGACACATGTGACCTCTACTTCTCATACATAAAGGTGAATCTTCTCCTTTACACGTGTTCACTTGACCCCTTCGAGGATGGTATACTACTTGACACTTCTCCCGAGTGCATGCATAGGTATTGTCGAAGCTTCACGGATGTCGAGGAGGAGTGCAAGCGCCAAGGAACAACTACACCATCCGCGAGGGAAGCCTGGAAGCAAAGACGGAAGAAGACGATGCTACTGAAGCTACAGCGGCCGGACATCCGGGCCAAGGGCCGGACATCCGGCGCCTGTGCAGTCGCCCACGAACTGCACCAACAGAAGGCCAAAGCATCAGCGGCTGAACATTCGGTGCGTGTGCCTGGACATCCGGCGCCGTGCCACAGCCCGGACATCCGGCATCGCCCCCGGAAATCCGGCGTGAGGCACCCGAAGCCAGATGGCCACCCCGCTCGGGCCGGATATCCGACCAACCGCCCTGGACATCCGGCGTCTCACGAGAGCCCGGACATCTGGCCCCCAGTGCGGACATCCGGCGCCTGTCCGCGCACAGAGTCGGGCCAAAGGCCCATGTATCCCTTTCCCACTTACCCCTTCGTGGCTAAGACTATATATACTCCTCACCCTCCTCCTAGTTAGGGTTAGCAAATATGATAGCTCATTCTTAGGTGAGCTTTGCTCCTACCTCTACTCTTGAGAGAGAGAGACTACCACTCCCATGGAGTTCAAGACCTCCATGTGAGAAGATCCTGTGGGATATCATCAAGACCCCCTCGTGGGAAGATCCGCGTAGGATATCATCAAGACCTCCTCTTGGAGATGAACCTTACCTTGTATCTTTCCCTTTGTTGTTCATGTACCTTGTGATCTTGTGTGTTTGATTGTCTAGTGGATGTGTAATTGGACTTGTTCTTGAGTGTTTCCCCTTGTATTTTCTCCCTGTTCATCCCCGTGTTCATCGTGTTCTTCAAGGGATCCCACTCCAAACGTGAAAGATCGGCCTACACCGGGTTAGCCCCGTATCATATGGTATCATGAGCCACGTTTATCAGGTATTTGGAGTCCCTCCCACCGTTTTCAAGCCTTCTTTTGCTTGATTTCGTCCTAAATTTTGAAAATTCCTCACCAAAAATAGCTCTATTTTTTTGTGATTTGTTGGTTTGATGATGTTTTGTTGATTTTGATCCGTGGATTTGCTTGGTTTCGAGTAGATCTAGCATTTCCCCAAGTTTCCCCACCTTCCATCCACGAAATCTCCACAATTTTGCCCCCAAAATCGTCAATTTCCGCCCCCAAATCGAGTTTCGAAGTCCAAATCTCGATCTGGATTCATCGGGCCGGACATGCGGGCCTCAGGCCAGACATCCGAGCCATACGGCCGGACATCCGGGCCCCAAGCCGGACATCCAGACCCTGGAGCACCAGATTTGCACGATTCGGGACATCAGCCACCGGATATCCGGCCAAACCCCCCGGACATCCGGTCCCTGGCATTTCAGCCTTCCGTGTTTCACAGTTTCGGCCATAAATAATTCATTCGAACTCTGATTTTGACGTTCTTTAGCTTGTTTTGAAGCTCTTGACATCCCCATTCCCACAAAATACCACCAACACAATTTGACTCCATGAAATTTTGTGAAATTTGGCGAGTTTGCTTAGGCCCTCCACCCTATCATCCGCATAGCCACCTCCGACTTCCAGAACCTAACCCATTTAGATTGCCATAGCATTAGTGGTTGCTTGAGTAGTGATTCGAGTCTCCTAAGGTGTTTCGGCTACTTACGGACGGTTGCTTCTTCATCAACCACCACCACCATTTCCACATAACCTTGCCCACCATACATTTCGCAACTTAACCCAATTTTGTTTGAGTTGTGGCTTGTGTATCCTAAGGTGTTTCGGCTACTTATGGACGACAACTTCAACTCCGACACGTGTATAGCCCATCATTCTACTTTTGCATTGCAAAGTGCAAACCAACACCGCTTTTCGCTATCACCAATTGACATTTGCCTTTGGAGATTTTGAGTTTGCGTTTTTTCCGTTTCCTAAGGTGTTTCGGCTAACTAGGAACGGGTCGACATTGGCAACACCACCTCTCATTATCACCAAGGACAGTAACCTCGACGAAACCATTGTATATTCCCATCGCAATTGCATTGTTAACCCCTAGTCCATTTTGCGTTACTTGCCTATCGAGACTAGCCATTTGAGTATTGCCGGCAATGTTGCTTGTGCACATTAGTGATCATTGATCTACACCTACCATTGCATACATACCATATCATTTGGTATCATCATATCATATCTTGTGTCACAAGTGTGTTCCCGCATATACACAATTGCTATCTTGGTTTGTGCATTATGCAAAAGTGGCCATACAAAAAAAAGAGAATAAAGCTTTTAAGCAAAGAAAAAGAGAGAGCAAAGAAGCTTGTAAGCAATAGCCATAGCATCAAAATATATCATATGGTATCATACTTGATCATTTTGGATCATTGTGTGAGAAACACCGGGAACCATACATATATAGCATACTTGGGATAGAAAGTTTATCCATTTTGCATCTTATAGGTTGTGCACAAGTGTCGTATCCGCCTATTGAGCAATCGTGCTAGCGTCTCTCTTGAGTTGTGCAACACGAGTGTTTTCCGTGGATTCCACATTTTGTGCTCATTCCTTGGTTGCACGACCCCATTTATCTATCCATGTGTGTGTTTCCGTGTGCCACATATTGCTATTGGTCTACTTGTTTTACTTGCAAATTTGTGAATCTCTTTCAACATTATTGACTCTTGCTAACATTTTGCATTAAATTTTTGTGCCACTATCCTCACCGAGCTCTACCATAAGCTTTACTTGATAGGTGTGAGTGAACAAGTCCAGTACCAATTCCACTATTCTTTCATCTCACGTTGAGTGAAACGGGATACATCCTCAACTTTGGGAAAAGGTAACTTGGTATTGTTTATCTCATTTCCTACTCACCTTTGCTCGAGTCTTGTGATGGATAGGCAAGGCATTTCACCTTCGGTCTACAACAACAACGACGAGTTCGATGCCATGAAAAACAAAAACTCCGACGCCAAGATGCAAGCTAAAATGGAGGAGATCAAAGCCCTCATCAAGTCCTACAAGCGATCTTCCTCATCTTAGAGAAGACGCTCAAGAGCACATTCTTCCGAGTTACCATCTACGGCAAGATCACATCGGAATCGACACCATCACCAACAAGAATGTGAAGGTCAAGAGCTCAACACCAAAAACCGCTCAACGACTTCACCATCTCCCTTGGCATCTTCGCCAAGCGACTTCAAGGCATCTTCGCCTTCGGATATTCGACATCTTTGCCAAAAGCACCCCAAGACTACGCTCAAGAGAAGCTCCCCAACCTCAAGTCCGCGACTTCCACGAGCTACTACGACCTCAACATCGACCACGAGATTACTTTCTATGGGACTTAAGAACCCGAGGAGTACCTCCAGAGGGAGTGTTTGATGGAAGACTACCTCACGCTACATCAAGTCCCTTCCGAAGATCAAGTGAAGTGCGCCACAAGAAACTTCCACGACTACACATTGGCATGGTGGCTTCACACACCTTCAAAGAGCTACGAGATGAGTTGGCCCAAGACGAAGAGAGCTTTGCGACGAGAGTTTGTGCCTCCAACCTACACGGAACAACTTCGACGCCAATTGGAGAACACCATCCAAGGATCCAAGTCCATCGACGCGTACTTCAAGGAGCTGAAGATCGCCTTGCGACGAGCCGGCGTGGACGACCCCATTTGGATGAAGTTCCACTTCATGATGGGATTGAACAACGACATCTCCAAGACAATCTTCCTCGAGAACTATGAGTCTCTCAACGACAACTACATTGGTACTCTCAAGGCGGAACAAGAACTCATGAAGGCCAAGGCTTCTCCACCCCAAGCAAACTTCACGGCGACCAAGCTCCATGAGAACGAGCATGAGGATAGTACCACCAAGATGTCCGTGCCCGACGAGCTCCATGACGATGCTCCCAAGTTCAACTTCACCGCCATCCCTCTTTGTGGCCTTGATGGTGTCGAGTCTACCACGACTCTTTTTCAAGACGGTGCGGCGACGAGTACGACTACGGAGACCCTCAAGGACCAAGCTTTGGAGGCGAGCAAGGATGATGCTTCCATCTTCGGAGGTGAGAGTGGTGATGTGCCATCTTCGACCTTCATCCATGGCGACGATGACGAGATGATCGAGCATGGGATTTTCCCTTCGGTCATGGAGGAGAGTGATGATGTGCCATCTCCGGCCTTCATCCATGGCGACGACGAAAAGATGGTTGAGCATGGGATTGTCCATTCGACCACGGCGATGTATGATGACTTGAGTGACTTGTGCCACCATATTGAGAGTGAGAGTGACTTCACCACTAGCCCCATATATGATGTGTTGCCACAAATCCCATGTGAGGAGAGCCACAACCCCCACCACTTGAGTGAGATGAGTGACTCCACCATATGTGACTTTGAGTGCACCTACTTTGAGGGAGTGAGTGAACCACCACATAGAGAGAGTGAGATAGTTGATAGGTCTCGTGAGGCCATTTGCATTTCTAACAACTTGACCTCTACTTCTATTGTGTCTTCTCATTTGGTGCTAGGTCCCATTTATGTTGACGCGCCGATCCTCGACGACTTCGTCCTCCCTTTGGACAAGACGATGGCCATGGTGGAATATGATGCACCCCCCACATGGTTCCATCAAGATGAAGATGACCACCATTTGGTCTTTCCCACCTAATCTACACCACTTGAGTGGAATGACAAAGGTAACATAGGTGAAGGTGATGCTCTAGTCCCACTAGTGGACATTCTTGACATTGATTGCTTGCATGATGTTGATCCACCTAGTACCATGCTTCATGCTAGTATGATTTCCCCATGCGATGATTTCCCCATGCGATGATTTTCCCATTTATGATGAGTATGATGATTCTCATGTCGAGTCTATTAGTAGTGATGCCATGTTACATAGGATTTCTTGTGACAATTCTTTAGGTCACATCATGTTTGCTAATTCGCTTGACTTGTCATATGCTATGCATGAGATCAATCATATGTCATATTTGCAATCTCTTCATAGTGACTATGCATATGCCATTAAAACAAACCCAATTTGCACTTATGGCATAGATGACAAGCCCATGGTTATTGGCATTTGCTTTTCTTGTGATGATATTGATATGCTCCCTTTGCATAATTTATCTCATATGCCATGCCATGCCCACCTAGCTTCGGATATGCATTGTTTTGGATGTTCTCCATTTTCTCCATGTGATGTTTCCGATATTGATCATGAGGAGACCCCCATAGTTTCCTCATACATGTTAGGAGATTTTGATCCATCCCATTCATTGCATAATCCCAATACTTGTGTGCACCATATGCTCCCCATGAATGAAAATGCTATTGATGTGACATATACTTGCATTCTCAATTTGTGTCCCCATCGTGTCATACACAATAACTATTCTTTCATAATGGATGACATGTTCATATACCATGCATCAAATTTCTTTGAGCGATGCTTATCTTGTGATAACTCACATGTGCACATACACATCATGATGGATGATGTGTACACTTACCACGCACACAATTTCTTTGGTTTGTGTCTCTTTTGTGTAGGTACCCATGAATACTTGTCAACCTCGCAATCCCACGAGTTGACAAAACGAGCTCTAGAGAGCAATGATGACTTGGGATCACGTGGATTTTCTTTCCCACCGCTCTCTTCACGCAAACACTTCGCGCATTTCTTCTACATGACCCTCACATGGTTATGGCTTATTGCCCATTATATATCATTTGCCCATCTTGCCATGTTCACTTTGCATGATATGCCCTTTCCTATGCCTTTGCCATGCATTTTAGACCCATGCTTTGCATTACACATGATCATTGATTCTAGTACTTGTATGTCTATTTGCAAGCTTGGTGGAGATATTGCTTGTTCTTGCCATGTTCCTTTTGTGCATCATTCCTATGATGATACTTTCATCTTACTATGTGTTCGTGCTTGCGATATGTCATGTGCATTCCCTATGCCTATTATTTGCTCACATGACATGATTGCCATGATTTACTCTAGTGTGTTGCATCTTCGCTCCACTAGTTTGCACGACTTGATTACTATGCTTGCTTATGTTGCATTACCAATGACTCATACTTGCTCATTTCATGCGGTTGATGACAACCATCTATATTCTTTGCACATGATTGTTATTGCTTCTTGTCACATATCTCCATATGTTGCCTCTCTCATGCTAGACTTGCCATGTATTGAGTGCAACAATGCTTATAGTCTTGCTCATGAGATTGCCCCCATAGCATTCTCACATATGTTTGGAGATTTTGACATATTCCTTGTGAAGCATGCTTGTCTTACTTCTTTGTACCATATACATAGTGCCATGAATATCGCCATTGTTGCATCATATTATTCATGCACTTGTGCTTCTAATGGTTATGTGCAAAAGATGAGAACAATCATGATGGATGATGTGTTTATCTACCATGCGCATATGTTCTTTGTTTTGTTTTGTGCATGTGTAGGATACTTGGACTTTGTGTCGACTTCCACTTCACGTGAGTTGACCATTCGAACTCTTGAGAGCGAGCCTCATACATTCTACCATGACTCGCTTATACACCATATTTGCTTCCACTTCGGCATTGTGAAGAATTCACAAGGACACACCTTCAAGGTGACATCATTCTTGAGCTTGGATATTGTGGATCATACTTCATGTGTTGCTTGCACCATTTGCACGCATGTTCGAGATATTGCTTTCACCCATGATTGCCACATTTCCATGCTTCATGATATATATACCTTATGTGTTGCATCCAATTCTTGGACTACTTGCTACTATCATATGGTTGGTTTCACCAAGATCATTTCTTCAGATATGCCATGTCCCATTGCTTGTCACATGCTTAACGTGATTGCCTCACACATGATGAAAATTTGCTCTTTCCATTGTGTTGGGTGCCACACTATATTCACTACACCCTATGCACGTTATGCTTGGATTGTCTTGCACTTGACCCATGTGTTTAGACACTTCATTTTATTTGGTGTTGTGAATGATTCTTATGCCTACCATAGACCTTTCATTGTGCAATTTGTGAATTCTTGCTATGACCTCGAGGTAGATGCTTATTATCTTGTCACACATACTTGCATCTCTACCTCACATTTGCATCCTTGTCCCCATGATATCTTTGCTTGTGCTCAATTGATATGCTTACATGCCATGTCACAATCCTTTGTCACACCCGATGCTATGCTTGATGACGACACTTGTTTGGTGAATCACCTCTTGAATGCTTGGTTTTGCACAAACGCTAACCACATTTGTTTTTCCAAGTGTTTGTTCTTCTTGCTTCTTTTGAAGGAATCACTAGACGGTGCGACATTGGAGAGTGCCCATTTCGAGTTTCAAGATGATGAGTGCTTGGTGACCGACCTCTTCGACACGGCACCGCCATCTCTTTCCCATGGTGATTTGGTTTTCGATCCGACGTCGGATCTTTCCCAAGGGGGAGGGTATGATGCGGAGCATCCTACGATCATCACCATGTCAAGAGTTTGTTTGGCAAGTGACACATGTGACCTCTACTTCTCATACATAAAGGTGAATCTTCTCCTTTACACATGTTCACTTGACCCCTTCAAGGATGGTATACTACTTGACACTTCTCCCGAGTGCATGCATAGGTATTGTCGGAGCTTCACGGATGTCGAGGAGGAGTGCAAGCGCCAAGGAACAACTACACCATCCGCGAGGGAAGCCTGGAAGCGACGACGGAAGAAGACGATGTTGCTGAAGCTACAGCGGCCGGACATCCGGGCCAAGGGCCGGACATTTGGCGCCTGTGCAGTCGCCGATGAACTGCACCAACAGAAGGCCAAAGCATCAGCGGGCGGACATTCGGCGCGTGAGCCCGGACATCCGGTGACGCGCCACAGCCCGGACATCCGACATCGCCCCCGGAAATCCGGCGTGAGGCACCCGAAGCCAGAAGGCCACCCCGCTCGGGCCGGATATCCGGCCAATCGCCCGGGACATCCGATGTCTCACGAGAGCCCGGACATCCGGCGCCTGCCTGCATGCAGAGTCGGGCCAAAGGCCCATGTATCCCTTTCCCACTTACCCCTTCGTGGCTAAGTGATAGAGGCAAAGGTGTCCGGTCTTTCGATGAGATGATGGATATCGCTTTGGTGACAGTCGACTTTGACGATCCGACTACGAACATACAAGGACGTCGTGCCTTAGCAATCGCTAAACCAACTCCAAGAGGTTATTAACCACGCCGAAGCACGATCAACCTGACCACGAGGGTCTGTTTCCTGCGAGCAAACGAAGAACAAGCAAGAAACTGAGATTGCAATCTGGATATTGCGAATATAAGATGAAAGCTTTATTGATCAAGGTGGGGTTCTGTGACGCCTTTGTCTGGTCGTTGAACACAAACGAAGTACGCGAAGTTGCAGCTATGGCGAACTTTTAATCTAAACAAAACCCAAAGTCTAAACGATGCCCTAAGGGCTGTATATATGGAGGAAGAGGGGGGAATTTCGTGGCCCTTGGTGGAGGGGTCCGAAATCAACCCTATCTCTTGTTTCCCCACACATACGGACTCTAAAAATAGCCTATACTTATGTATTTCGAAATTACATGGGCCTGGCCCAATAATAAGGTGACGTAGCACCTAAAATAGCCTCGGGATGAAATTTATGAAGTGGCATCTTGTATATTTCGTCCAAGGCTTCATGCACCCATTATGGTGGCTTCAAAGTCCTGAAATCATCACTTGTAACTCCGTTCTTGTTCTTGCTCCAATGTTCATCCTTCTCCAAGCTAGGCCCTTCATTTGTAAGCAAAACAAATGTATCCAATTTAGGCAGCATCATATTCTCATGAACATTAGAATCATTGCCAAGAAACGAAAGTACCTGGTAATTTAGTTGGCGTGCACGAGCTCTAGTAATTGGTCCAGTATGTATAGCAGCAGGGGCTGTGGGTGTAACAATTGTATTGATGTCCTCATCATCCTCCCCTTCTTGAAATGAAGTCATCCTCGACGGAAGTTCATCTTCCTCACCCAAATAAGGCTTCAAATCTGCAATGTTAAAAGTGGGACTAAGCCCAAAATCTGCAGGTAGCTCAAGTTTATATGCATTATCATTTATTTTCTCTAACACCTTAAAGGGACCATCAACACGTGGCATTAACTTTGATTTGCGCAAATCAGGAAATCTATCCTTACGCAAATGTAACCAAACAAGATCTCAAGGTGCAAACACAACATGTTTTCTACCCTTATCTCCAGCAAGTTTATATTTAGCATTCATACGCTCAATGTTTTCCTTAGTTAACTCATGCATTTTTAAAATCAATTCAGCACGTTGTTTAGCATCAAAATTAACCTTCTCCGAAGATGGAAGAGGCAACAAATCAATAGGTGCACGAGGTAGGAAACCATACACAACTTCAAAAGGGCACATCGTAGTAGTAGAATGCAATGAACGATTATAAGAAAATTCAATATGAGGCAAGCATTCCTCCCACATTTTCTTATTATTCTTCAAAACAGCCCTAAGCATAGTAGACAACGTTCTATTGACTACTTCAGTTTGTCCATCAGTTTGGGGGTGACAAGTAGTACTAAAAAGCAGTTTAGTCCCCAACTTAGCCCATAAACATCTCCAAAAGTGGCTAAGAAATTTAGTATCACGATCTGAAACAATAGTATTTGGCACACCATGCAAGCGAATAATTTCACGAAAGAACAAATCAGCAACATTAACAGCATCATCGCTTTTATGACATGGTATAAAGTGTGCCATTTTCGAGAATCTATCCACGACAACAAATATGCTATCCCTCCCCTTCTTTGTTCGAGGTAAACCTAAAACAAAGTCCATAGATATATCCTCCCAAGGAACACTAGGTACAGGCAAAGGCATATATAAACCATGAGGATTGAGTCGTGACTTAGCTTTTTGACATGTAGTGCATCGAGCAATAAAACGCTCAACATCCCGTCTCATCTTTGGCCAAAAGAAATGTGTAGCAAGTACGTCCTCCGTCTTCTTCACGCCAAAGTGTACCATTAATCCTCCTCCATGCGCCTCCTGCAACAACAAAAGACGAACGGAGCTAGCTGGAATGCATAGCTTGTTAGCACGAAACACAAATCCATCGTTAACGACAAACTTGTTCCACATTCTTCCTTCTTTACAATTCTGCATTACATCTTTAAAATCAGCATCATGCACATATTGATCTTTGATGGTCTCCAAACCAAATATTTTGAAGTCAAGTTGTGAAAGCATAGTATAGCGACGAGACAATGCATCAGCAATAACATTTTCTTTTCCCTTCTTGTGTTTAATGACATAAGGGAAAGTCTCAATGAATTCAACCCATTTAGCATGTCTACGATTCTGTTTAGCTTGACTTTTAATATGTTTCAAAGATTCATGATCAGAATGTATAACAAACTCTTTGGGCCATAAATAATGTTGCCATGTTTCTGATGAGGACATCAATACAATTGTTACACCCACAGCCCCTGCTGCTATACATACTGGACCAATTACTAGAGCTCGTGCACGCCAACTAAATTACCAGGTACTTTCGTTTCTTGGTAATGATTCTAATGTTCATGAGAATATGATGCTGCCTAAATTGGATACATTTGTTTTGCTTACAAATGAAGGGCCTAGCTTGGAGAAGGATGAACATTGGAGCAAGAACAAGCATGGAGATGATGGCATGCGCAAGGGAAACAAGAACGGAGTTACAAGTGATGATTTCAGGACTTTGAAGCCACCATAATGGGTGCATGAAGCCTTGGACGAAATATACAAGATGCCACTTCATAAATTTCATCCCGAGGCTATTTTAGGTGCTGCGTCACCTTATTATTGGGCCAGGCCCATGTAATTTCGAAATACATAAGTATAGGCTATTTTTAGAGTCCGTATGTGTGGGGAAACAAGAGATAGGGTTGATTTCGGACTCCTCCACCAAGGGCCACGAAATTCCCCCCCTCTTCCTCCATATATACAGCCCTTAGGGCATCGTTTAGACTTTGGGTTTTGTTTAGATTAAAAGTTCGCCATAGCTGCAACTTCGCGTACTTTGTTTGTGTTCAACGACCAGACAAAGGCGTCACAGAACCCCACCTTGATCAATAAAGCTTTCATCTTATATTCGCAATATCCAGATTGCAATCTTAGTTTCTTGCTTGTTCTTCGTTTGCTCGCAGGAAACAGACCCTCGTGGTCAGGTTGATCGTGCTCCGGCGTGGTCAATAACCTCTCGGAGTTGGTTTAGCGATTGCTAAGGCGCGACGTCCTCGCACGTTCGTAGTCGGATCATCAAAGTCGACTTCCACCAAAGCGAAATCCACCATCTCATCGAAAGACGGGACACCTTTGCCCCTATCAAAAAGTGGCTAAGAAATTTAGTATCACGATCTGAAACAATAGTATTTGGCACACCATGCAAGCGAATAATTTCACGAAAGAACAAATCAGCAACATTAACAGCATCATCGCTTTTATGACATGGTATAAAGTGTGCCATTTTCGAGAATCTATCTACGACAACAAATATGCTATCCCTCCCCTTCTTTGTTCGAGGTAAACCTAAAACAAAGTCCATAGATATATCCTCCCAAGGAACACTAGGTACAGGCAAAGGCATATATAAACCATGAGGATTGAGTCGTGACTTAGCTTTTTGACATGTAGTGCAGCGAGCAATAAAACGCTCAACATCCCGTCTCATCTTTGGCCAAAAGAAATGTGTAGCAAGTACGTCCTCCGTCTTCTTCACGCCAAAGTGTCCCATTAATCCTCCTCCATGCGCCTCCTGCAACAACAAAAGACGAACGGAGCTAGCTGGAATGCATAGCTTGTTAGCACGAAACACAAATCCATCGTTAACAACAAACTTGTTCCACATTCTTCCTTCTTTATAATTCTGCATTACATCTTTAAAATCAGCATCATGCACATATTGATCTTTTATGGTCTCCAAACCAAATATTTTGAAGTCAAGTTGTGAAAGCATAGTATAGCGACGAGACAATGCATCAGCAATAACATTTTCTTTTCCCTTCTTGTGTTTAATGACATAAGGGAAAGTCTCAATGAATTCAACCCATTTAGCATGTCTACGATTCAGTTTAGCTTGACTTTTAATATGTTTCAAAGATTCATGATCAGAATGTATAACAAATTCTTTGGGCCATAAATAATGTTGCCATGTTTCTAAAGTCTGAACAAGAGCATATAATTCTTTATCATAAGTAGAATAATTCAGACTAGGCCCACTCAATTTTTCAGAAAAGTATGCAACAGGTTTGCCATCTTGTAATAACACACCTCCTAATCCAATTGCACTAGCATCACATTCAAGCTCAAAAGTCTTATTAAAATCAGGAAGTTGGAGTAAAGGAGCATGTGTCAACTTATCTTTCAATACCGTGAAGGCTTCTTCCTCTGCGGTACCCCAAAGAAAAGGCACATCTTTCTTTGTAAGCTCATTGAGAGGTGCAGCAATGGTGCTGAAATCTCTCACAAAACGCCTATAGAATCCAGTGAGGCCAAGAAAACTCCTCACTTGTGTGACCGTTTTGGGCTGCGGCCAACTCTCAATAGCTTCAATCTTGGCTTTATCAACTTCAATTCCCTGTGGAGTAACAACATAGCCAAGAAAAGATACTCGGTCGGTGCAAAAGGTGCACTTCCCAAGGTTACCAAACAAACATGCATCACGTAGAGCAATAAAACAGCACGTAAATGTTCCAAATGTTCTTCCAAAGATCTGCTATAAATCAATATGTCATCAAAGTAAACTACCAAAAATCGTCCAATGAAAGCACGTAAAACTTCGTTCATTAATCTCATGAAAGTACTAGGTGCATTAGTTAACCCAAAAGGCATGACTAACCACTCGTATAATCCAAACTTAGTTTTAAATGTTGTTTTCCATTCATCTCCCAATTTCATACGAATTTGATGGTAGCCACTACGCAAATCAACTTTGGAGAATATTGTAGAGCCACTCAATTCATCAAGCATATCATCTAGCCTAGGAATAGGATGACGATAATGAATAGTAATATTATTAATGCCTCTACAATCAACACACATACGTGATGTACCATCCTTTTTCGGCACTAGAATAATAGGAACAACAAAAGGACTAAGGGATTCGCGTATATAACCTTTGTCGAGAAGCTCTTGTACTTGACGCATAATCTCCTTCGTGTCCTCTGGATTGGTACGGTATGGTGCACGGTTTGGCAGTGAAGCACCGGGAATTAAGTCAATCTGATGCTCAATCCCTCGAATAGGCGGTAATCCCGGTGGCACGTCTTGTGGAAAAACGTCAGCGAACTCCTGCAAAATGTTAGTGACAGCAGGAGGCAAAGAGGAAGGCACGTCCTCGAATGAAAATAATGCCTCTTTGCACACAAAAGCATAGCAAACAGATTTGCTGAAATCTAGCTCATCAATATCAGATTTGGTGGCAAATAAACATGCACTTTTCAATTTAATTTCAGAAGCAACACTAGATGGTTTATTATTAGGCTTCATTTGTTGCTCAAATTCTTTTGCCACAATCTGATTTTCACTCTTATTCTTCTCCTGTTTTGCTTTATTAGCTCTATTAATATCATCTTTCAAAATGGAATCAGGAGTCATAGGAAGCAAAGTAATATTTTTATCCTTATGAACAAGAGTATAGTGATTGTTTCTACCATGGTGTACAGAATTTTTATCAAATTGCCATGGTCTACCAAGTAATAATGAACATGCTTGCATAGGTACCACATCACAATCAACAAATCAACATATGTAGAGATACTAAAATGCACACGAACAGTACGTGTTACCTTAACCTTGCCGCTGTTGTTGAACCATTGGATGTAGTAAGGATGTGGATGTGGTCTTGTGGTGAGAGAAAGCTTCTCCACCATCTCCATGCTAGCCAAGTTGTTGCAGCTCCCTCCGTCTATTATGACGCGCACAGAACATTCCTTCACAACTCCCTTGGTATGGAACAAATTGTGGCTCTGATTTTGCTCAGCTTGTGTGACCTGCACACTCAAAGCACGTTGAGCAACTAAACATTCATACCTGTCAGCGTCTTCAGGAGCCATGTATTGCGTCTCATGATCAGAATCATCTCCACCATGTTCTTCACGTGTAATAAGAGCCAATGTCTCCTCATCATAGTCACTAGCGGACTCATATCCACCACCCTCGATAGCAATCATCACACACGGAGATTTGCATTCTCTCGCATAATGACCTCCTCCCTTACAACGACGACAAATAATATCACTTGTGTGCCCTGTTGATGCCCTGGAAGAAGAAGAACTCTGTGCAGGCCCGGCAGGTGCGCTCTTGGCAGATAATGGTGGTTGTTCCTGTTTTCTTGTATCACGGCTGTAGGAGGCACCTGATTGAGGTGCTGGTGCAGTTGAAGTAGAAGATGCACGCGGTGTCCATGATGAAGGTCGGCCTGCAGAAAAGTTAGTTTGCGCCAATGCTTGTCGATCCTGCACTTCACGTTCAGCTTTACATGCAAGATGGAATAAACGAGTGATATTAGTATACTCCTTATAGTCTAGAATGGTCTGAATCTCTCTATTTAATCCACCCAGAAAACATGCAAGCATAGCTTCATTCTCCTCAACAATACCACCTCGAATCATGCCAGTTTGTAATTCCTGATAATATTCTTCTACAGAATTTTTTCCTTGTCTTAAACGCTGCAATTTTTGAAGCAATTCACGTTGATAATATGGTGGAACCCAACGCGTACGCATAGCAATTTTCAAAGCAGCCCAAGTAGTTGGAATAGGATATAATCTACAATGTTCAGACCATGATGAGGACATCAATACCATTGTTACACCCACAGCCCCTACTGCTACATATACGGGACCAATTACTAGAGCTCGCGCACGCCAATTAAATTATTAGGTACTTTCGTTTCTTGGTAATAATTCTAATGTTCATGAGAATATGATGCTGCCTAAATTGGATACATTTGTTTTGCTTACAAATGAAGGGCCTAGCTTGGAGAAGGATGAACATTGGAGCAAGAACAAGCATGGAGATGATGCCATGCGCAAGGGGAACAAGAACGGAGTTACAAGTGATGATTTCAGGACTTTGAAGCCACCATAATGGGTGCATGAAGCCTTGGACGAAATATACAAGATGCCACTTCATAAATTTCATCCCGAGGCTATTATAGGTGTTGCGTCACCTTTTTATTGGGCCAGGCCCATGTAATTTCGAAATACATAAGTATAGGCTATTTTTAGAGTCCGTATGTGTGGGGAAACAAGAGATAGGGTTGATTTCGGACCCCTCCACCAAGGGCCACGAAATTCCCCCTCTCTTCCTCCATATATACAGCCCTTAGGGCACCGTTTAGACTTTGGGTTTTGTTTAGATTAAAAGTTCGCCATAGCTGCAACTTCGCGTACTTCATTTGTGTTCAACGACCACACAAAGGCATCACAGAACCCCACCTTGATCAATAAAGCTTTCATCTTATATTCGCAATATCCAGATTGCAATCTCAGTTTCTTGCTTGTTCTTTGTTTGCTCGCAGGAAACAGACCCTCGTGGTCAGGTTGATCGTGCTCCGGCGTGGTCAATAACCTCTCGGAGTTGGTTTAGCGATTGCTAAGTCGCGACGTCCTCGCACGTTCGTAGTCGGATCGTCAAAGTCGACTGCCACCAAAGCGATATCCATCATCTCATCGAAAGACGGGACACCTTTGCCTCTATCAAGTGGTATCAGATTTCCAGGTTGCTCGGTGAGATTTTACAGTTTTTCGTAGTTTAGATCGAGTCTGTTCTTCATACCTATAGTCCACGAAAAAGCCAAAAAAAATTAGGGTTAGTTCATCCCATCAGAACCAATCTGAGCCTTGCATAATCTTTTCTGTATTTGCTTTGTTGAATTTGCGGTTGCATCGTCGTGTCCAGTTGCTGGTCTTAGCGTCTAGTCTTTTAGAGTTTCGAGTTCTGGTCATAAGTTGTCACGCCGCCGCCGCACCATCATCATCGCCCGTGCCATCTACCACCACCGCTCCGAATCCATATCCATATACCACCACCAATCCGTGTCCATATACCACCACCGATCCATATCCATATACTACCACCGCTACCACCACCGCTGCCATATACCACCACCATATATCCACCGCAAAACGGTCACACAAGTGAGGAGTTTTCTTGGCCTCGCTGGATTCTATAGGCGTTTTGTGAGAGATTTTAGCACCATTGCTGCACCTCTCAATGAGGTTACAAAGAAAGATGTGCCTTTTCTTTGGGGTACCGCACAGGAAGAAGCCTTCTCGGTATTGAAAGATAAGTTGACACATGCTCCTTTACTCCAACTTCCTGATTTTAATAAGACTTTTGAGCTTGAATGTGATGCTAGTGGAATTGGATTAGGCGGTGTGTTATTACAAGATGGCAAACCTGTTGCATATTTTTCTGAAAAATTGAGTGGGCCTAGTCTGAATTATTCTACTTATGATAAAGAATTATATGCTCTTGTTCGGACTTTAGAAACATGGCAACATTATTTATGGCCCAAAGAATTTGTTATACATTCTGATCATGAATCTTTGAAACATATTAAAAGTCAAGCTAAACTGAATCGTAGACATGCTAAATGGGTTGAATTCATTGAGACTTTTCCTTATGTCATTAAACACAAGAAGGGAAAAGAAAATGTTATTGCTGATGCATTGTCTCGCCGCTATACTATGCTTTCACAACTTGACTTCAAAATATTTGGTTTGGAGACCATCAAAGATCAATATGTGCATGATGCTGATTTTAAAGATGTAATGCAGAATTGTAAAGAAGGAAGAATGTGGAACAAGTTCGTCATTAACGATGGATTTGTGTTTCGTGCTAACAAGCTATGCATTCCAGCTAGCTCCGTTCGTCTTTTGTTGTTGCAGGAGGCGCATGGAGGAGGATTAATGGGACACTTTGGCATGAAGAAGACGGAGGACGTACTTGCTACACATTTCTTTTGGCCAAAGATGAGACGGGATGTTGAGCGTTTTATTGCTCGCTGCACTACATGTCAAAAAGCTAAGTCACGACTCAATCCTCATGGTTTATATATGCCGTTACCTGTACCTAGTGTTCCTTGGGAGGATATATCTATGGACTTTGTTTTAGGTTTACCTCGAACAAAGAAGGGGAGGGATAGCATATTTGTTGTCGTGGATAGATTCTCGAAAATGGCACACTTTATACCATGTCATAAAAGCGATGATGCTTTTAATGTTGCTGATTTGTTCTTTCGTGAAATTATTCGCTTGCATGGTGTGCCAAATACTATTGTTTCAGATCGTGATACCAAATTTCTTAGCCACTTTTGGAGATGTTTATGGGCTAAGTTGGGGACTAAACTGCTTTTTAGTACTACTTGTCACCCCCAAACTGATGGACAAACTGAAGTAGTCAATAGAACGTTGTCTACTATGCTTAGGGCTGTTTTGAAGAATAATAAGAAAATGTGGGAGGAATCCTTGCCTCATATTGAATTTGCTTATAATCGTTCATTGCATTCTACTACTAAGATGTGCCCTTTTGAAGTTGTGTATGGTTTCCTACCTCGTGCACCTGTTGATTTGTTGCCTCTTCCATCTTCGGAGAAGGTTAATTTTGATGCTAAACAACGTGCTGAATTGATTTTAAAAATGCATTAGTTAACTAAGGAAAACATTGAGCGTATGAATGCTAAATATAAACTTGCTGGAGATAAGGGTAGAAAACATGTTGTGTTTGCACCTGGAGATCTTGTTTGGTTACATTTGCGTAAGGATAGATTTCCGGATTTGCGCAAATCAAAGTTAATGCCACGTGCTGATGGTCCCTTTAAGGTGTTAGAGAAAATAAATGACAATGCATATAAACTTGAGCTGCCTGCAGATTTTGGGGTTAGTCCCACTTTTAACATTGCAGATTTGAAGCCTTATTTGGGTGAGGAAGATGAGCTTCCGTCGAGGACGACTTCATTTCAAGAAGGGGAGGATGATGAGGACATCAATACCATTGTTACACCCACAGCCCCTCCTGCTACATATACGGGACCAATTACTAGAGCTCGCGCATGCCAATTAAATTATCAAGTACTTTCGTTTCTTGGTAATGATTCTAATGTTCATGAGAATATGATGCTGCCTAAATTGGATACATTTGTTTTGCTTACAAATGAAGGGCCTAGCTTGGAGAAGGATGAACATTGGAGCAAGAACAAGCATGGAGATGATGCCATGCGCAAGGGGAACAAGAACGGAGTTACAAGTAATGATTTCAGGACTTTGAAGCCACCATAATGGGTGCATGAAGCCTTGGACGAAATATACAAGATGCCACTTCATAAATTTCGTCCCGAGGCTATTATAGGTGCTGCGTCACCTTTTTATTGGGCCAGGCCCATGTAATTTCGAAATACATAAGTATAGGCTATTTTTAGAGTCCGTATGTGTGGGGAAACAAGAGATAGGGTTGATTTCGGACCCCTCCACCAAGGGCCACGAAATTCCCCCTCTCTTCCTCCATATATACAGCCCTTAGGGCACCGCTTAGACTTTGGGTTTTGTTTAGATTAAAAGTTCGCCATAGCTGCAACTTCGCGTACTTCGTTTCTGTTCAACGACTAGACAAAGGCGTCACAGAACCCCACCTTGATCAATAAAGCTTTCATCTTATATTCGCAATATCCAGATTGCAATCTTAGTTTCTTGCTTGTTCTTCGTTTGCTCGCAGGAAACAGACCCTCGTGGTTAGGTTGATCGTGCTCCGGCGTGGTCAATAACCTCTCGGAGTTGGTTTAGCAATTGCTAAGGCGCGACGTCCTCGCGCGTTCGTAGTCGGATCATCAAAGTCGACTTCCACCAAAGCGATATCCATCATCTCATCGAAAGACGGGACACCTTTGCCTCTATCACCATGCCAGGATCACAAGCCGACGAGACTGACTGGGAGAACATGACGAATAAGGATTTGCATGATAAATTTCAGCAAATGATGAGTGGACAGGTGCAAGATGTGCTAAACAGATTTGAAGAGGCCATGGAGAAGATAGATGGCATGGAGAAGACATTCGAAACAAAGCTCGATAACAAGTTTAATGAATTGCTCGCGCGTCTTCCACCACCACTACCTCCACGTCGCGAAACAGACCTTCGCCGAGCGAGCCGTGTTCCTCTTGCGTTTGGCCAAACTGTTGGTGCTGGTGTTGATACTTCTGTGGCTCCTGTTGCTGATGCGGAGGAGGATGATTATGTGGGAGATTATGAGGATGAGGTCGATCAAAATCAGCACTACGTGCAGCCACCTGCACCACCACCAGCAGGTCGACCTCAGGTATATATTCGTAATGGTAGGCCTGCACCACCACCTCAGGTACGAGATGATGTCCATATTCCTAAACTGAAATTGAATATTCCACCATTTGAGGGTAGATATGTTCCTGATATATATCTTACTTGGGAGTTAGAAACTGAACAACGATTTACATGTTTACAATATCCTGAGGAGAGACGAGTTGCTGCTGCTGTTTGTGCTTTCACTAGTTTTGCATGTGTATGGTGGTCTGAACATTGTAGATTATATCCTATTCAAACTACTTGGGCTGCTTTGAAAACTGCTATGCGTACTCGTTGGGTTCCACCATATTATCAACGTGAATTGCTTCAAAAATTACAGCGCTGAAGACAAGGAAAAAATTCTGTAGAAGAATATTATCAGGAATTACAAACTGGCATGATTAGATGAGGTATTGTTGAGGAGAATGAAGCTATGCTTGCACGTTTTCTGGGTGGATTAAATAGAGAGATTCAGACCATTCTAGACTATAAGGAGTATACTAATATCACTCGTTTATTCCATCTTGCTTGTAAAGCTGAACGTGAAGTGCAGGATCGACAAGCATTGGCGCGAACTAACTTTTCTGCCGGCCGACCTTCATCATGGACACCGCGTGCATCTTCTACTTCAACTGCACCTGATGAGGACATCAATACAATTGTTACACCCACAGCCCCTGCTGCTATACATACTGGACCAATTACTAGAGCGCGTGCACGCCAACTAAATTACCAGGTACTTTCGTTTCTTGGTAATGATTCTAATGTTCATGAGAATATGATGCTGCCTAAATTGGATACATTTGTTTTGCTTACAAATGAAGGGCATAGCTTGGAGAAGGATGAACATTGGAGCAAGAACAAGAACGGAGTTACAAGTGATGATTTCAGGACTTTGAAGCCACCATAATGGGTGCATGAAGCCTTGGACGAAATATACAAGATGCCACTTCATAAATTTCGTCCTGAGGCTATTTTAGGTGCTGCGTCACCTTATTATTGGGCCAGGCCCATGTAATTTCGAAATACATAAGTATAGGCTATTTTTAGAGTCCGTATGTGTGGGGAAACAAGAGATAGGGTTGATTTCGGACCCCTCCACCAAGGGCCACGAAATTCCCCCCCCCCCTCTTCCTCCATATATACAGCCCTTAGGGCATCGTTTAGACCTTGGATTTTGTTTAGATTAAAAGTTCGCCATAGCTGCAACTTCGCGTACTTCGTTTGTGTTCAACGACCAGACAAAGGCGTCACAGAACCCCACCTTGATCAATAAAGCTTTCATCTTATATTCGCAATATCCAGATTGCAATCTCAGTTTCTTGCTTGTTCTTCGTTTGCTCGCAGGAAACAGACCCTCGTGGTCAGGTTGATCGTGCTCCGGCGTGGTCAATAACCTCTCGGAGTTGGTTTAGCGATTGCTAAGGCGCGACGTCCTCGCACGTTCGTAGTCGGATCGTCAAAGTCGACTGCCACCAAAGCGATATCCATCATCTCATCGAAAGACGGGACACCTTTGCCTCTATCAGCACCAGCACCTCCATCAGGTGCCTCCTACAGCCGTGATACAAGAAAACAGGAACAACCACCATTATCTGCCAGGAGCGCACCTGCCGGGCCTGCACAGAGTTCTTCTTCTTCCAGGGCATCAACAGGGCACACAAGTGATATTATTTGTCGTCGTTGTAAGGGAGGAGGTCATTATGCGAGAGAATGCAAATCTCCGTGTGTGATGATTGCTATCGAGGGTGGTGGATATGAGTCCGCTAGTGACTATGATGAGGAGACTTTGGCTCTTATTACACGTGAAGAACATGGTGGAGATGATTCTGATCATGAGACGCAATACATGGCTCCTGAAGACGCTGACAGGTATGAATGTTTAGTTGCTCAACGTGTTTTGAGTGTGCAGGAACGTTCTGTGCGCGTCACCTTTTTATTGGGCCAGGCCCATGTAATTTCGAAATACATAAGTATAGGCTATTTTTAGAGTCCGTATGTGTGGGGAAACAAGAGATAGGGTTGATTTCGGACCCCTCCACCAAGGGCCACGAAATTCCCCCTCTCTTCCTCCATATATACAGCCCTTAGGGCACCGTTTAGACTTTGGGTTTTGTTTAGATTAAAAGTTTGCCATAGCTGCAACTTCGCGTACTTCGTTTGTGTTCGACGACCAGACAAAGGCGTCACAGAACCCCACCTTGATCAATAAAGCTTTCATCTTATATTCGCAATATCCAGATTGCAATCTCAGTTTCTTGCTTGTTCTTCGTTTGCTTGCAGGAAACAGACCCTCGTGGTCAGGTTGATCGTGCTCCGGCGTGGTCAATAACCTCTCGGAGTTGGTTTAGCGATTGCTAAGGCGCGACGTCCTCGCACGTTCGTAGTTGGATCGTCAAAGTCGACTGCCACCAAAGCGATATCCATCATCTCATCGAAAGACGGGACACCTTTGCCTCTATCAGACCACCAGACACATGAAAAACTAGTGAAAGCACAAACAGCAGCAGCAACCCGTCTCTCCTCGGGATATTGTAAACATGTAAAACGTTGTTCAGTTTCTAACTCCCAAGTAAGATATATATTAGGAACGTATCTACCCTCAAATGGTGGAATATTCAATTTTAGTTTAGGAATATGGACATCATCTCGTACCTGAGGTGGTGGTGCAGGCCTACCATTTCGAATATATACCTGAGGTCGACCTGCTGGTGGTGGTGCTGGTGGTTGCACGTAGTTCTGATTTTGAGCAACCTCATCCTCGTAATCTCCCACATAATCATCCTCCTCCGCATCAGCAGCAGGAGCCACAGAAGTATCAACAGCAGCACCAACAGTTTGGCCAAACGCAAGAGGAACACGGCTCGCTCGGCGGAGGTCTATTTCGCGACGTGGAGGTAGTCGTTGTTGTTGTTGTTGGAGAGGTGCGTTAGGTGCAGCGGGTGGTGGTGGAAGACGCGCGAGCAATTCATTAAACTTGTTATCGAGCTTTGTTTCGAACGTCTTCTCCATGCCATCAATCTTCTCCATGGCCTCTTCAAATCTGTTTAGCACGTCTTGCACCTGTCCACTCATCATTTGCTGAAATTTATCATGCAAATCCTTATTCGTCATGTTCTCCCAGTCAGTCTCGTCGGCTTGTGATCCTGGCATGGTTAGCAGCAATAGAAACACACAACAATATGATCCTACAGACTACTAACAAGAGGTGGTGGTGGGTGTCACAAATCCGTCAAGCAAATCTCAAATTCTTACCAGTTCTTACCCAGCAGCAGGCGGTGATCGGCAACCGTTGTAGTCAAAAACTCTCAAAGCTTGGATAGAGCGATTACCAAGGAGAGTCAAACGCACGACGTAGATGTATGTGGAGCTGGGAAGGCTTATAATATGGTAGCAAAAAGGGTCAGCAATAATCAATTCAGAGATGCAAAGTTGAATAAACGCTCAACGACGGTACTGTGCTGGTCCTAGGCTAGACTGTGCTAGAGACGCGAGCCTAGAACACCAACAAAATCACGGCGCGGCACGTAAACAAGGGAAAAGCACACTCTGGAATTTTTTTTCGCTCTTTTTTTTGCGAAAAATCACTATAATGGCGAGTGTCTCAAAACTCTTCCTAGCTCAAACTGACAGGATGGGCACGAAATTTTTTCGACCAATTTTTTTTTCGACTGCCCGGACCCAAAAACTGGAAACGGGTCAAAAAAAACTTTCTATAATGGCACCTGTCTCAAAACACTCAGAAACACCTAAAAATAGGATAGCCAATTTTTTTTTCGAAAAATGCGTTTTCGAAAAATTTTGGGCCTAAACGGAGCGTGGTTTTCGGACTCTTTTTTTTCCGAAACCTACTCCGGCAAGGAAACACGAATCGGAATCTAGATGGATCTCGAAAACAAACCTAATATGACAAGAGCTCGGATTGGTGGTGGATATATGGTGGTAGATGGCAGCGGTGGTGGTATATGACAGCTGTGGTGGTATATGGATACGGATTCGAAGCGGTGGCGGATAAGCGGTGGTGGTAGATGGCAGGGGTGATGATGATGGTGCGGCGGCGGCATGAAAACTTATGACCAGAACTCGAAACTCTAAAAGACTAGACTCTAAGACCAGCAACTAGACACGACGATGCAACCGCAAATTCAACAAAGCAAAACCCTAAAAAGATTATGCAAAGGCTCAGATTGGTTCGGATATGATGAACTAACCCTAATTTTTTTTGTGGCTTTTTCGTGGACTATAGGTATGAAGAACAGACTCGATCTAAACTACGAAAAACTGTAAAATCTCACCGAGCAACTTGGAAATCTGATACCACTTGATAGAGGCAAAGGTGTCCCGTCTTTCGATGAGATGATGGATATCGCTTTGGTGGCAGTCGACTTTGACGATCCGACTACGAACGTGCGAGGACGTCGCGCCTTAGCAATCGCTAAACCAACTCCGAGAGGTTATTGACCACGCCGGAGCACGATCAACCTGACCACGAGGGTCTGTTTCCTGCGAGCAAACGAAGAACAAGCAAGAAACTGAGATTGCAATCTGGATATTGCGAATATAAGATGAAAGCTTTATTGATCAAGGTGGGGTTCTGTGACGCCTTTGTGTGGTCGTTGAACACAAACGAAGTACGCGAAGTTGCAGCTATGGTGAACTTTTAATCTAAACAAAACCCAAAGTCTAAACGATGCCCTAAGGGCTGTATATATGGAGGAAGAGGGGGGAATTTCGTGGCCCTTGGTGGAGGGGTCCGAAATCAACCCTATCTCTTGTTTCCCCACACATACGGACTCTAAAAATAGCCTATACTTATGTATTTCGAAATTACATGGGCCTGGCCCAATAATAAGGTGACGTAGCACCTAAAATAGCCTCGGGATGAAATTTATGAAGTGGCATCTTGTATATTTCGTCCAAGGCTTCATGCACCCATTATGGTGGCTTCAAAGTCCTGAAATCATCACTTGTAACTCCGTTCTTGTTCTTGCTCCAATGTTCATCCTTCTCCAAGCTAGGCCCTTCATTTGTAAGCAAAACAAATGTATCCAATTTAGGCAGCATCATATTCTCATGAACATTAGAATCATTACCAAGAAACGAAAGTACCTGGTAATTTAGTTGGCGTGCACGAGCTCTAGTAATTGGTCCAGTATGTATAGCAGCAGGGGCTGTGGGTGTAACAATTGTATTGATGTCCTCATCACTAAGACTATATATACTCCTCCCCCTCCTCCTAGTTAGGGTTAGCAAATATGATAGCTCATTCTTAGGTGAGCTTTGCTCCTACCTCTACTCTTGAGAGAGAGAGACTACCACTCCCATGGAGTTCAAGACCTCCATGTGAGAAGATCCTGCGGGATATCATCAAGACCCCCTCGTGGGAAGATCCGCCTAGGATATCATCAAGACCTCCTCTTGGAGATGAACCTTACCTTGTATCTTTCCCTTTGTTGTTCATGTACCTGGTGATCTTATGTGTTTGATTGTCTAGTGGATGTGTAATTGGACTTGTTCTTGAGTGTTTCCCCTTGTGTTTTCTCACCGTTCATCCCCGTGTTCATCGTGTTCTTCAAGGGATCCCACTCCAAACGTGAAAGATCGGCCTACACCGGGTTAGCCCCGTATCACCTAGACTCCAGGTTGGTGCATCAAAGGAAAACTCTATGGGCTCAGTGACTGGCATGAACGTCCTTCGTGGAACTTGAACTCGAATCATCCAACGCTCCTCTTCTGGTAAAGTGGCGATGTAGGTCCCGGTGAAGCTTGGTATTCCAATGTTCAGGTATCTAGTAACTTCCTTCAAGTGTCGTCCAAAAGGTGTATCTTCATCCAGTTGCGTGAACTTGTTCCTTGCATCCGCCATCCTATATAGTAGAAAAGGGAGAGGAGTCAGAAATGAGAAGAATGAGTGACCTATGGTTTAAGCTTAGTGGTCGTGTCTATAGTCAGCGTGTGCTCTGATACCATCTTGTAGCGACCATGCCTCAAATAGTCTGATCTCTGTGCATCAGTGTCATCCCTGGATCGGTAATGCTGACATGCATAGTACTTGAGGATTTATAACAGAGTAGCAATCACACACTTATTACAATAATATGGCTTAAGGCCATCTAAAACAATAACAGCGGAAGGCTTGGAAGATAAAGTGTGTCCATCAACTCCAACGGCATAGCTGAGTGAAAGGCAGCGACCTATGGCACCTTACTCGTCGTTTGAAAAGTCTGCAACATGAAACGTTGCAGCCTGAAACGGGTCAGCACATGGAATATGCTGGCAATGTAACACATAGAGTAATGAACAAAAAGAATGCTATCACTACATGCATATATGGCTAGTGGAAAGCTCTATGGTTACAGTTTTGCATAAAGCCAATTTTTCCCTACAACGTAGCAATAAATTTTATTTAACTATCATGGTGGTTGTTAAACATTGAGCAGGTTCCTCCAACTCAATGCCAATTAAGCATCATCATTAACCCAATCAAATTAATTTTAGAGTGATGAGATCAACATGATAATCCAAGAACCTGATACTCAAAACTTCCATAACTGAGGACACGGCTAACCGTGATTAGTTTGTACACTCTGAAGAGGTTTGCACACTTTTCCCCACAAGACTCGAATACATCCATGGTTGGAGATCCGAGACACATTCTTTCTGAAGCATTAACTCTCTACTCTCGATAGAGAGTACCACCTACAACCCACTACATCTGCTAGTCTACCTCTTCAAGAGCTTCACGCAACTTACTCAACTATGCCAGAGCCCATATTGGCTTGTGGCTGCACACGGAAGTTTCTAACATGAATAATCTTACGATCCCTTTGAGCCTGGGTGGCGGACCGTAGGATGATCACACAGGTACTCCGGGATATCCTAGGACAACACTGGATTCTCCAGGTGCCCTGACAACCACTGGGTACTCGAGGGTGCCTCAAGCAATCCACCCAGAAGTGTATTTAAGTAGCCACCTTAAGTAAACCATTAATTAACAATACTCACATCTGGCATGGATACACTCACCCAAACCATGTCTACGAGCATAGCATAGCAATATAAGCATAACGTAGAAGTAACTCCCAAAGGTTTGTTAATAAACATGGCAATAGGTTCTACCTCATCATCTACTTCCCTAAACCCACATGTTATTCAGATCCTAACCATGCAATGTTTTAGGGTTGATCTAATGCAATAAAAACTGGGTAGTAAATAGGTATGATCAAAGTGTTACTTGCCTTGCTGATGATCCGCGAAACCTAGAGACTCGTAGTAGCATGCTTTGCACTCCGGGTACTCTATCGCAAACAAACAAAGCATATAATAAACACTCAACTAGAAGCACGTGTAAAACTCAAATAAGAGATCTAACCAGAAAGTTCAACTTAAGAACTCTTGTTTGCAAAAAGAATCAAAACAAATGAAGCAATGAAACTCAAATTGCGGATCGGGCGGGGCTAGGGTTCGGCGGGTGGGGGCGGCTCGGCTCGGGCCTTCGGCCTACAAAGGGTCGGCCGGGTTAGTGTCCCAGGCGGACACGACCCGGTAAGTCGGTTCGTTTTTTTAATATTCGGCGTGCAGAAAAACGAATAAAAGAAATACTAAACGGACTCGAAATATCCTGAAAAAAATTTCCCCGTCCTCTAAAAATATAGCGGATAAAGTGAACATTTATTTGGGCCTCTTATGCAATTTTGAAAAACGCATTTTTTTGCCTAATTCAAATAAAATAGCAATAAAACTCCGAATAAAAAATCTTATTTGATTTTAATATTTAACCTTCAACATTTCTTTATTTTGGGGAAGTCATTTTATCCCCTCTCTTTTATTTTAATCTAAGAAATGTTCAAAGGGAAAAATAATTAAAACCAAATGATCCTCTTTTCAAAATTTGAAAAAACTCAAATATGAAAATAACGAAATTCCCAACTCTCTCCATGGGTCCTTGAGTTGTGTAGAATTTCTAGGATCAACCCAAAATGCAATAAAATATGATATGCAATGATGATCTAATGTATAACATTCCAAATTGGAAATTTGGGATGTTACATATGCGCGCGAAGTCGCAAGTCTGGGAAGAGAAGAAAAAAAGGCCAAGCACGACAACTTACAAGGGCGAGCTGCTCTGGCAACGGGCGGCCGCCAAGCTTGGTAGATTTCAAGGCGGCGTGAGGAAGTCGAGACGGCCACGTCCCATTAATCACCACACGTCGTTCAAGGCCACAGGCGGTTAGGCCATGCGGCGCTCTGCACTTGCCCTTTGGCTTCGCCTAGAAGCCAAGTCCGAGTGCGCCTTGGGCCCGGGGCTACTGTCGGCGTTCTGGATATGGGGGTACCCAGACTTACCTCCCTGCGGCACACATACACGGCTCCATCAACGGCCTGGTATGGCCCAGCTTCAGCATCGACAACTCAAGACCCTCGCAAGGGGCCAAGCGTCGCTTGGCGGATGATGCCAAGACCCCCGAGGGGATCGGCCTCCTCAGGCTGGCTCCCGAGGGGCAGAGAGTTCTATGCAAGGCGCACCTCGCGAGGCTCACCTGTCGTGAGCAATGACGACCAAGGCCAGGCGAGCGACAGGCGGGCGCTAGAGGGCGCAGAGCGCCAGTTTCCCCTTTGGTGCAAAGGGGGCAAGCGGCAGGTGCAGAGTCCCAAGGAATCAGCCAAAGGTTTTCATTCTGGTGCAACAAGACCAAGAACGCCTAGACGGCAGGACGGAGGTAATCACCGAGCCCACTGCGGGGTCACGACCAGAGGCTTTTCACAGGCGAAGACGACTTTAGTCTGGATAGGATGTACTACTTGTCCCCCTTCAAATCTGGCCATTGCGGGATCCCTTCCCGCCATCATTTGGGAAGAGGACCAAGGCCACTATAAATAGGACTTAGCCACCACCAAAGGGGTGGACGAACAAATCGGATCCGTTCTCATCCAACCACCTCACCAGCTCTCTCGAGCTCAAGAACACCTCACCTCCTGAGGCCAGTTCATCCACTGTACTAGTTCATCCTCAGCCCTTCGAGGCAATCCACTAAAACACTGGAGTAGGGTGTTACACGGCAAGGTGGCCCAAACCAGGATAAACTGATGTGTCTCTCTGTCCCTTTGAGCTCGACGTGCTAGGCTTAGGAAGATCGCGAGTAGGCAGGCTGAGTAGGTTGAGATCTCCGCAGGCACCCCAGAGTTTGAACCTATCAAGGGTTTGCGGAACCCGAAATCCGACAACGCTCGTTGCCTTTCTGCGAGCGAATATTGATGTGTTTGCCTGGTGATGCGGAGCATCCCTTGGTCATCCCCATGGACCTACCATCACCTCACCAAGCCTCAAGAGGACCCATGACTAGAGCACGTGCTAGAGCTCTCGAAACCGAGGTGACTTCTCTCCTAAGTGATATCTCATATGATCCTCTCGAGACATGGCTACTACCTAAGTCCGATATACTATGCATGATTAGGTGTCAAGAAGAACCTCCCAAGGATGCACGTGAAGACGGACAAGCTACCCACTCCGCGGATGAAGAGAACCAGCTGAAACGGACAAGATCACCTTCCAGGCCCCGGACATCCGGCCCAGGCCCCAGACATCCGGCCCCTGGAGCTTCTCCATCAGCAACAGGCAAGTCTGCCAAGTCTCCAGGGCCCGGACATCCAGCGTCCAGCCCGGACATCCGGCCTCAGCCCGGAGATCCGGCCAAAGCCCCGGAAATCCGGCGCCTCGCACCAGGAACCACAGAAGTTCAACCCTCCAGCCCGGACATCCGGCGCCTCCGGAAGCCCCGGACATCCGGCCCGACGCCCGGACATCCGGCTCCGCCTGTGTGTGAACAGTGAAGGGCCGAAGCCCATGTACCTCTTCGCCCCCCTAGACTATATGTACTCCTTCCCCTTCCTCTTTCTAGGTTTAGCATTGGATTAGCTCATTTTGTGTGAGAGCCTTTGCTCATCCACTTGGATACTTCTCCTCGGAGTTCACGGCCTCTTCGGAGAAGATCCCCAAGCGGATTCAAGACCCCTTTCTAGGGAAGAACATCAAGGCCTCCTCTCGGAGAAGAATGGTTCCGTTGTATCCTTTCCTTTGTTGACCTTGAACCTTGTGCTACCTTATGTGTGTGATGATCTAGCACTCGTGTGATTGATTCTATGTCGGTTTAGTGTTTCTCTCTCGTTTTCCCCGTGTTCCGCTTTGTGATTTCCGCGCGTTCTTCGTGTTCTCCCGTAGGATCCCCTCCAAACGTGAAATATCGACGTTCTAGGGTTCCACCATACATCATCTTCGTATCATGAGCCACGTTGATCACGTTTTTGGAGCCCCTACCCCGTGTTTTCTAGCTTGATTTTGTTGTTTTCGTCCTAAATCCGAAAATCCTCACCAAAAATAGCCCCAATTTTTTTTGTGATTTGTTGGTGTGATGAAATTTTGTTGGATTTGGTCCATGGATTTGTGTTGCTGCGTATGGGTCTAGCTTTCCCCACCCTTCCCACCCTTTTCCATCCACCAATTCGTCCGAATTTTGCCCCGGAGTTGCATTTTCCCCCGTGGAGTTCATCGTGTTCGTCCCCGATCCAGAGCCCGGACATCCGGCCCGTGTACCCCGGAAATCCGGCGCCCCGGACATCCGGCTCCTGGCCCGGACATCCGGCCCCTGGGAGACAACAACTCCACCCCCGTGCCCATTTCTCCATACCTTCGCCAAATTTTGCCACCGTGCCCACGACTTCTTCCGCATACACACAACACTTTCCACAACCACCACCACCGCTCACCGCTACCTCCTATGTCGATTTTGATACGTTTTGGTCTTTGAAATTTGAGTTGTGGTTCCCGTGTCCTATTGTGTTTTGGCTATATAGGTACGGTTCGACGTCATCATCACCACCGCTCAACTCCATCGACTACTCAACATTGCCAAGGACGGTAACTTCGACGACATCTTTGTCATAACTTGCAATTGCATCGATAACCCACATTGCCTCATTTTGCGTAGCTTACCCATCGAGTGATACAGGCAAAGGTGTCCCGTCTTTCGATGAGATGATGGATATCGCTTTGGTGGCAGTCGACTTTGACGATCCGACTACGAACATGCGAGGACGTCGCGCCTTAGCAATCGCTAAACCAACTCCGAGAGGTTATTGACCACGCCAGAGCACGATCAACCTGACCACGAGGGTCTGTTTCCTGCGAGCCAACGAAGAACAAGCAAGAAACTGAGATTGCAATCTGGATATTGCGAATATAAGATGAAAGCTTTATTGATCAAGGTGGGGTCCTGCGACGCCTTTGTCTGGTCGTTGAACACAAACGAAGTACGCAAAGTTGCAGCTATGGCGAACTTTTAATCTAAACAAAACCCAAAGTCTAAACGATGCCCTAAGGGCTGTATATATGGAGGAAGAGGGGGGAATTTCGTGGCCCTTGGTGGAGGGGTCCGAAATCAACCCTATCTCTTGTTTCCCCACACATACGGACTCTAAAAATAGCCTATACTTATGTATTTCGAAATTACATGGGCCTGGCCCAATAAAAAGGTGACGCAGCACCTATAATAGCCTCGGAACAAAATTTATGAAGTGGCATCTTGTATATTTCGTCCAAGGCTTCATGCACCCATTATGGTGGCTTCAAAGTCCTGAAATCATCACTTGTAACTCCATTCTTGTTCCCCTTGCGCATGCCATCATCTCCATGCTTGTTCTTGCTCCACTGTTCATCCTTCTCCAAGCTAGGCCCTTCATTTGTAAGCAAAACAAATGTATCCAATTTAGGCAGCATCATATTCTCATGAACATTAGAATCATTACCAAGAAACGAAAGTACCTGGTAATTTAGTTGGCGTGCACGAGCTCTAGTAATTGGTCCAGTATGTATAGCAGCAGGGGCTGTGGGTTAACAATGGTATTGATGTCCTCATCATCCTCCCCTTCTTGAAATGAAGTCGTCCTCGACGGAAGTTCATCTTCCTCACCCAAATAAGGCTTCAAATCTGCAATGTTAAAAGTGGGACTAACCCCAAAATCTGCAGGCGGCTCAAGTTTATATGCATTATCATTTATTTTCTCTAACACCTTAAAGGGACCATCAGCACGTGGCATTAGCTTTGATTTGCGCAAATCAGGAAATCTATCCTTACGCAAATGTAACCAAACAAGATCTCCAGGTGCAAACACAACATGTTTTCTACCCTTATCTCCAGCAAGTTTATATTTAGCATTCATACGCTCAATGTTTTCCTTAGTTAAGTCATGCATTTTTAAAATCAATTCAGCACGTTGTTTAGCATCAAAATTAACCTTCTCCGAAGATGGAAGAGGCAACAAATCAATAGGTGCACGAGGTAGGAAACCATACACAACTTCAAAAGGGCACATCTTAGTAGTAGAATGCAATGAACGATTATAATCAATTCAATATGAGGCAAGCATTCCTCCCACATTTTCTTATTATTCTTCAAAACAGCCCTAAGCATAGCAGACAACGTTCTATTGACTACTTCAGTTTGTCCATCAATTTGGGGGTGACAAGTAGTACTAAAAAGCAGTTTAGTCCCCAACTTAGCCCATAAACATCTCCAAAAGTGGCTAAGAAATTTAGTATCACTATCTGAAACAATAGTATTTGGCACACCATGCAAGCGAATAATTTCACAAAAGAACAAATCAGCAACATTAACAGCATCATCGCTTTTATGACATGGTATAAAGTGTGCCATTTTCGAGAATCTATCCACGACAACAAATATGCTATCCCTCCCCTTCTTTGTTCGAGGTAAACCTAAAACAAAGTCCATAGATATATCCTCCCAAGGAACACTAGGTACAGGCAAAGGCATATATAAACCATGAGGATTGAGTCGTGACTTAGCTTTTTGACATGTAATGCAGCGAGCAATAAAACGCTCAACATCCCGTCTCATCTTTGGCCAAAAGAAATGTGTAGCAAGTACGTCCTCCGTCTTCTTCACGCCAAAGTGTCCCATTAATCCTCCTCCATGCGCCTCCTGCAACAACAAAAGACGAACGGAGCTAGCTAGAATGCATAGCTTGTTAGCACGAAACACAAATCCATCGTTAACAACAAACTTGTTCCACATTCTTCCTTCTTTACAATTCTGCATTACATCTTTAAAATCAGCATCATGCACATATTGATCTTTGATGGTCTCCAAACCAAATATTTTGAAGTCAAGTTGTGAAAGCATAGTATAGCAACGAGACAATGCATCAGCAATAACATTTTCTTTTCCCTTCTTGTGTTTAATGACATAAGGGAAAGTCTCAATGAATTCAACCCATTTAGCATGTCTACGATTAAGTTTAGCTTGACTTTTAATATGTTTCAAAGATTCATGATCAGAATGTATAACAAATTCTTTGGGCCATAAATAATGTTGCCATGTTTCTAAAGTCCGAACAAGAGCATATAATTCTTTATCATAAGTAGAATAATTCAGACTAGGCCCACTCAATTTTTCAGAAAAGTATGCAACAGGTTTGCCATCTTGTAATAACACACCTCCTAATCCAATTCCACTAGCATCACATTCAAGCTCAAAAGTCTTATTAAAATCAGGAAGTTGGAGTAAAGGAGCATGTGTCAACTTATCTTTCAATACCGCGAAGGCTTCTTCCTGTGCGGTACCCCAAAGAAATGGCACATCTTTCTTTGTAAGCTCATTGAGAGGTGCAGCAATGGTGCTGAAATCTCTCACAAAACGCCTATAGAATCTAGGGAGGCCAAGAAAACTCCTCACATGTGTGACCGTTTTGGGTTGCGGCCAACTCTCAATAGCTTCAATCTTGGCTTTATCAACTTCAATTCCCTGTGGAGTAACAACATAGCCAAGAAAAGATACTCGGTCGGTGCAAAAGGTGCACTTCCCAAGGTTACCAAACAAACGTGCATCACGTAGAGCAATAAAAACAGCACGTAAATGTTCCAAATGTTCTTCCAAAGATCTGCTATAAATCAATATGTCATCAAAGTAAACTACCACAAATCGTCCAATGAAAGCACGTAAAACTTCGTTCATTAAACTCATGAAAGTACTAGGTGCATTAGTTAACCCAAAAGGCATGACTAACCACTCATATAATCCAAACTTAGTTTTAAATGGTGTTTTCCATTCATCTCCCAATTTCATACGAATTTGATGGTAGCCACTACGCAAATCAACTTTGGAGAATATTGTAGAGCCACTCAATTCATCAAGCATATGATCTAGCCTAGGAATAGGATGACGATAACGAATAGTAATATTATTAATGCCTCTACAATCAACACACATACGTGATGTACCATCCTTTTTCGGCACTAGAATAATAGGAACAGCACAAGGACTAAGGGATTCGCGTATATAACCTTTGTAGAGAAGCTCTTGTACTTGACGCATAATCTCCTTCGTCTCCTCTGGATTGGTACGGTATGGTGCACGGTTTGGCAGTGAAGCACCGGGAATTAAGTCAATCTGATGCTCAATCCCTCGAATAGGCGGTAATCCCGGTGGCACGTTTTGTGGAAAGACGTCAGCGAACTCCTGCAAAATGTTAGTGACAGCAGGAGGCAAAGAGGAAGGCACGTCCTCGAATGAAAATAATGCCTCTTTACACACAAAAGCATAGCAAACAGATTTGCTGAAATCTAGCTCATCAATATCAGATTTGGTGGCAAATAAACATGCACTTTTCAATTTAATTTCAGAAGCAACACTAGATGGTTTATTATTAGGCTTCATTTGTTGCTCAAATTCTTTTGCCACAATCTGATTTTCACTCTTATTCGTCTCCTGTTTTGCTTTATTAGCTCTATTAATATCATCTTTCAAAATGGAATCAAGAGTCATAGGAAGCAAAGTAATATTTTTATCCTTATGAACAAGAGTATAGTGATTGTTTCTACTATGATGAGGACATCAATACCATTGTTACACCCACAGCCCCTACTGCTACATATACGGGACCAATTACTAGAGCTCGCGCACGCCAATTAAATTATCAGGTACTTTCGTTTCTTGGTAATGATTCTAATGTTCATGAGAATATGATGCTGCCTAAATTGGATACATTTGTTTTGCTTACAAATGAAGGGCCTAGCTTGGAGAAGGATGAACATTGGAGCAAGAACAAGCATGGAGATGATGCCATGCGCAAGGGGAACAAGAACGGAGTTACAAGTGATGATTTCAGGACTTTGAAGCCACCATAATGGGTGCATGAAGCCATGGACGAAATATACAAGATGCCACTTCATAAATTTCGTCCCGAGGCTATTTTAGGTGCTGCGTCACCTTATTATTGGGCCAGGCCCATGTAATTTCGAAATACATAAGTATAGGCTATTTTTAGAGTCAGTATGTGTGGGGAAACAAGAGATAGGGTTGATTTCGGACCCCTCCACCAAGGGCCACGAAATTCCCCCCCTCTTCCTCCATATATACAGCCCTTAGGGCATCGTTTAGACTTTGGGTTTTGTTTAGATTAAAAGTTCGCCATAGCTGCAACTTCGCGTACTTCGTTTGTGTTCAACGACCAGACAAAGGCGTCACAGAACCCCACCTTGATCAATAAAGCTTTCATCTTATATTCGCAATATCCAGATTGCAATCTTAGTTTCTTGCTTGTTCTTCGCTTGCTCGCAGGAAACAGACCCTCGTGGTCAGGTTGATCGTGCTCCGGCGTGGTCAATAACCTCTCGGAGTTGGTTTAGCGATTGCTAAGGCGCGACGTCCTTGCACGTTCGTAGTCGGATCGTCAAAGTCGACTTCCACCAAAGCGATATCCATCATCTCATCGAAAGACGGGACACCTTTGCCTCTATCAAGTGGTATCAGATTTCCAGGTTGCTCGGTGAGATTTTACAGTTTTTCGTAGTTTAGATCGAGTCTGTTCTTCATACCTACAGTCCACGAAAAAGCCACAAAAAAAATTAGGGTTAGTTCATCATATCCGAACCAATCTGAGCCTTTGCATAATCTTTTTAGGGTTTTGCTTTGTTGAATTTGCAGTTGCATCGTCGGTCTAGTTGCTTGTCTTAGAGTCTAGTCTTTTAGAGCTTCGAGTTCTGGTCATAAGTTGTCACGCCGCCGCAGCACCATCATCATCGCCCCTGCCATCTACCACCACCGCACCGAATCCGTATCCATATACCACCACCAATCCGTGTCCATATACCACCACCGATCCATATCCATATACTACCACCGCTACCACCACCGCTGCCATATACCACCACCATATATCCACCACCAATCCGAGTTCCTTGCTTATTAGGTTTGTTTTCAAGATCCATCTAGTTTCCGATTCGTGTTTCCTTGCCGGAGTAGGTTTCGGGAAAAAAAAAGAGTCGGGAAACCACGCTCCGTTTAGGCCCAAAATTTTTCGAAAACGCATTTTTCGAAAAAAATTCTGGCTATCCTATTTTTAGGTGTTTCTGAGTGTTTTGAGACAGGTGCCATTATAGGAAGTTTTTTTTGACCCGTTTCCAGTTTTTGGGTCTGGGCAGTCAAAAAAAAAAATTTGGTCGAAAAAAAAATTTCATGCCCATCCTGTCAGTTTGACCTAGGAAGAGTTTTGAGACACTCGCCATTATAGTGATTTTTCGCAAAAAAAAGGAGCGAAAAAAAATTTCAGAGTGTGCTTTTCCCTTGTTTACGTGCCGCGCCGTGATTTTGTTGGTGTTCTAGGCTCGCGTCTCTAGCACAGTCTAGCCTAGGACCAGCACAGTACCGTCGTTGAACGTTTATTCAATTTTGCATCTCTGAATTGATTATTGCTGACCCTTTTTGCTACCATACTATAAGCCTTCCCAGCTCCACATACATCTACGTCGTGTGTTTGACTCTCCCTGGTAATCGCTCTATCCAAGCTTTGAGAGTTTTTTGACTACAACGGTTGCCGATCACCGCCTGCTGCTGGGTAAGAACTGGTAAGAATTTGAGATTTGCTTGACGGATTTGTGATACACCACCACCACTTCTTAGTAGTCTGTAGGATCATATTCTTGTGTGTTTCTATTGCTGCTAACCATGCCAGGATCACAAGCCGACGAGATTGACTGGGAGAACTTATCGAACAAGGAGCTTCATGATAAGTTTCAGCAAATGATGACTGAACAGGTACAAGATGTGCTGAACAATTTTGAAGAGGCCATGGAGAAGATCACTGGCCTTGAGAAGACGTTCGAAACAAAGCTCGATCACAGATTTAATGAACTGCTTGCGCGTCTTCCACCACCGGCTGCACCTGTCGCACCTCTGCAACAACAACAACTACGCCCCCTTCCGAATCAGTATGGACGAGCACAGCGTGTTCCTATTGAGCCAGGACAAAATTCTGGTGCCGCTGCTACTGCTGTTGGTGCTTCTTTGGCTCCTGCTACTGCTGCTGCTGGTACCCAGGAGGATGATGAGTATGCGGGCGATTATGAGGATGAGGTTGATCAAAATCAGATCTACGAGCAGCCACCAGCACCATCACCAGCAGGTCGACCTCAGGTATATATTCGTAATGGTCGGCCTGCACCACCACCTCAGGTACGAGATGATGTCCATATTCCTAAACTGAAATTGAATATTCCACCATTTGAGGGTAGATATGTTCCTGATATATATCTTACTTGGGAGTTAGAAACTGAACAACGATTTACATGTTTACAATATCCTAAGGAGAGACGGGTTGCTGCTGCTGTTTGTGCTTTCACTAGTTTTGCATGTGTATGGTGGTCTGAACATTGTAGATTATATCCTATTCCAACTACTTGGGCTGCTTTGAAAACTGCTATGCGTACGCATTGGGTTCCACCATATTATCAACGTGAATTGCTTCAAAAATTGCAGCGTTTAAGACAAGGGAAAAATTCTGTAGAAGAATATTATCAGGAATTACAAACTGGCATGATTAGATGTGGTATTGTTGAGGAGAATGAAGCTATGCTTGCACGTTTTCTGGGTGGATTAAATAGAGAGATTCAGACCATTCTAGACTATAAGGAGTATACTAATATCACTCGTTTATTCCATCTTGCTTGTAAAGCTGAACGTGAAGTGCCGGATCGACAAGCATTGGGGTGAACTAACTTTTCTGCAGGCCGACCTTCATCATGGACACCACGTGCATCTTCTACTTCAACTGCACCAGCACCTCCATCCGGTGCCATCTCCAGCCGTGATACAAGAAAACAGGCACAACCACCATTATCTGCCAAGAGCGCACCTGCGGGGCCTGCACAGCGTTCTTCTTCTTCCATGGCATCAACAGGGCACACAAGTGATATTATTTGTCGTCGTTGTAAGGGAGGAGGTCATTATGCGAGGGAATGCAAATCTCCGCGTGTGATGATTGCTACCGCGGATGGTGGATATGAGTCCGCTAGTGACTATGATGAGGAGACATTGGCTCTTATTACACGTGAAGAACATGGTGGAGATGATTCTGATCATGAGACGCAATACATGGCTCCTGAAGACGCTGACAGGTATGAATGTTTAGTTGCTCAACGTGTTTTGAGTGTGCAGGTCACACAAGCTAAGCAAAATCAGAGGCACAATTTGTTCCATACCAAGGGAGTTGTGAAGGAACGTTCTGTGCGCGTCATAATAGACGGAGGGAGCTGCAACAACTTGGCTAGCATGGAGATGGTGGAGAAGCTTTCTCTCACCACAAGACCACATCCACATCCTTACTAGATCCAATGGTTCAACAACAGCGGCAAGGTTAAGGTAACACATACTGTTCGTGTGCATTTTAGTATCTCTACATATGCTGATTATGTTGATTGTGATGTGGTACCTATGCAAGCATGTTCCTTATTACTTGGTAGACCATGGCAATTTGATAAAAATTCTGTACACCATGGTAGAAACAATCACTATACTCTTGTTCATAAGGATAAAAATATTACTTTGCTTCCTATGACTCCTGATTCCATTTTGAAAGATGATATTAATAGAGCTAATAAAGCACAACAGGAGAAGAATAAGAGTGAAAATCAGATTGTGGCAAAAGAATTTGAGCAACAAATGAAGCCTAATAATAAACCATCTAGTGTTGCTTCTGAAATTAAATTAAAAAGTACATGTTTATTTGCCACCAAATCTGATATTGATGAGCTAGATTTCAGCAAATCTGTTTGCTATGCTTTTGTGTGCAAAGAGGCATTATTTTCATTCGAGGACGTGCCTTCCTCTTTGCCTCCTGCTGTCACTAACATTTTGCAGGAGTTCGCTGACGTTTTTCCACAAGACGTGCCACCGGGATTACCGCCTATTCGAGGGATTGAGCATCAGATTGACTTAATTCCCGGTGCTTCACTGCCAAACCGTGCACCATACCGTACCAATCCAGAGGAGACGAAGGAGATTATGCGTCAAGTACAAGAGCTTCTCGACAAAGGTTATATACGAGAATCCCTTAGTCCTTGTGCTGTTCCTATTATTCTAGTGCTGAAAAAGGATGGTACATCACGTATGTGTGTTGATTGTAGAGGCATTAATAATATTACTATTCGTTATCGTCATCCTATTCCTAGGCTAGATGATATGCTTGATGAATTGAGTGGCTCTACAATATTCTCCAAAGTTGATTTGCGTAGTGGCTACCATCAAATTCGTATGAAATTGGGAGATGAATGGAAAACAGCATTTAAAACTAAGTTTGGATTATATGAGTGGTTAGTCATGCCTTTTGGGTTAACTAATGCACCTAGTACTTTCATGAGATTAATGAACGAAGTTTTACGTGCTTTCATTGGACGATTTGTGGTAGTTTACTTTGATGACATATTGATTTATAGCAGATCTTTGGAAGAACATTTGGAACATTTACGTGTTGTTTTTATTGCTCTACGTGATGCACGTTTGTTTGGTAACCTTGGGAAGTGCACCTTTTGCACCGACCGAGTATCTTTTCTTGGCTATGTTGTTACTCCACAGGGAATTGAAGTTGATAAAGCCAAGATTGAAGCTATAGAGAGTTGGCCGCAGCCCAAAACGGTCACACAAGTGAGGAGTTTTCTTGGCCTCGCTGGATTCTATAGGCGTTTTGTGAGAGATTTCAGCACCATTGCTGCACCTCTCAATGAGCTTACAAAGAAAGATGTGCCTTTTCTTTGGGGTACCGCACAGGAAGAAGCCTTCACGGTATTGAAAGATAAGTTGACACATGCTCCTTTACTCCAACTTCCTGATTTTAATAAGACTTTTGAGCTTGAATGTGATGCTAGTGGAATTGGATTAGGAGTTGTGTTATTACAAGATGGCAAACCTGTTGCATACTTTTCTGAAAAATTGAGTGGGCCTAGTCTGAATTATTCTACTTATGATAAAGAATTATATGCTCTTGTTCGGACTTTAGAAACATGGCAACATTATTTATGGCCCAAAGAATTTGTTATACATTCTGATCATGAATCTTTGAAACATATTAAAAGTCAAGCTAAACTGAATCGTAGACATGCTAAATGGGTTGAATTCATTGAGACTTTTCCTTATGTCATTAAAGACAAGAAGGGAAAAGAAAATGTTATTGCTGATGCATTGTCTCGCGGCTATACTATGCTTTCACAACTTGACTTCAAAATATTTGGTTTGGAGACCATCAAAGATCAATATGTGCATGATGCTGATTTTAAAGATGTAATGCACAATTGTAAAGACGGAAGAATGTGGAACAAGTTCGTCGTTAACGATGGATTTGTGTTTCGTGCTAACAAGCTATGCATTCCAGCTAGCTCCGTTCGTCTTTTGTTGTTGCAGGAGGCGCATGGAGGAGGATTAATGGGACACTTTGGCGTGAAGAAGACGGAGGACGTACTTGCTACACATTTCTTTTGGCCAAAGATGAGATGGGATGTTGAGCGTTTTATTGCTCGATGCACTACATGTCAAAAAGCTAAGTCACGACTCAATCCTCATGGTTTATATATGCCGTTACCTGTACCTAGTGTTCCTTGGGAGGATATATCTATGGACTTTGTTTTAGGTTTACCTCGAACAAAGAAGGGGAGGGATAGCATATTTGTTGTCGTGGATAGATTCTCGAAAATGGCACACTTTATACCATGTCATAAAAGCAATGATGCTGTTAATGTTGCTGATTTGTTCTTTCGTGAAATTATTCGCTTGCATGGTGTGCCAAATACTATTGTTTCAGATCGTGATACTAAATTTCTTAGCCACTTTTGGAGATGTTTACGGGCTAAGTTGGGGACTAAACTGCTTTTTAGTACTACTTGTCACCCCCAAACTGATGGACAAACTGAAGTAGTCAATAGAACGTTGTCTACTATGCTTAGGGCTGTTTTGAAGAATAATAAGAAAATGTGGGAGGAATGCTTGCCTCATATTGAATTTGCTTATAATCGTTCATTGCATTCTACTACTAAGATGTGCCCTTTTGAAGTTGTGTATGGTTTCCTACCTCGTGCACCTATTGATTTGTTGCCTCTTCCATCTTCGGAGAAGGTTAATTTTGATGCTAAACAATGTGCTGAATTGATTTTAAAAATGCATGAGTTAACTAAGGAAAACATTGAGCGTATGAATGCTAAATATAAACTTGCTGGAGATAAGGGTAGAAAACATGTTGTGTTTGCACCTGGAGATCTTGTTTGGTTACATTTGCGTAAGGATAGATTTCCTGATTTGCGCAAATCAAAGTTAATGCCACGTGCTGATGGTCCCTTTAAGGTGTTAGAGAAAATAAATGATAATGCATATAAACTTGAGCTGCCTGCAGATTTTGGGGTTAGTCCCACTTTTAACATTGCAGATTTGAAGCCTTATTTGGGTGAGGAAGATGAACTTCCGTCGAGGACGACTTAATTTCAAGAAGGGGAGGATGATGAGGACATCAATACAATTGTTACACCCACAGCCCCTGCTGCTATACATACTGGACCAATTACTAGAGCTCGTGCATGCCAACTAAATTACCAGGTACTTTCGTTTCTTGGTAATGATTCTAATGTTCATGAGAATATGATGCTGCCTAAATTGGATACATTTGTTTTGCTTACAAATGAAGGGCCTAGCTTGGAGAAGGATGAACATTGGAGCAAGAACAAGCATGGAGATGATGCCATGCGCAAGGGGAACAAGAACGGAGTTACAAGTGATGATTTCAGGACTTTGAAGCCACCATAATGGGTGCATGAAGCCATGGACGAAATATACAAGATGCCACTTCATAAATTTCGTCCCGAGGCTATTTTAGGTGATGTGTCACCTTATTATTGGGCCAGGCCCATGTAATTTCGAAATACATAAGTATAGGCTATTTTTAGAGTCCGTATGTGTGGGGAAACAAGAGATAGGGTTGATTTCGGACCCCTCCACCAAGGGCCACGAAATTCCCCCTCTCTTCCTCCATATATACAGCCCTTAGGGCACCGTTTAGACTTTGGGTTTTGTTTAGATTAAAACTTCCCCATAGCTGCAACTTCGCGTACTTCGTTTGTGTTCAACGACCAGACAAAGGCGTCACAGAACCCCACCTTGATCAATAAAGCTTTCATCTTATATTCGCAATATCCAGATTGCAATCTTAGTTTCTTGCTTGTTCTTCGTTTGCTCGCAGGAAACAGACCCTCGTGGTCAGGTTGATCGTGCTCCGGCGTGGTCAATAACCTCTCGGAGTTGGTTTAGTGATTGCTAAGGCGCGACGTCCTCGCACGTTCGTAGTCGGATCGTCAAAGTCGACTTCCACCAAAGCGATATCCATCATCTCATAGAAAGACGGGACACCTTTGCCTCTATCAATCAATATGTCATGAAAGTAAACTACCACAAATCGTCCAATGAAAGCACGTAAAACTTCGTTCATTAATCTCATGAAAGTACTAGGTGCATTAGTTAACCCAAAAGGCATGACTAACCACTCATATAATCCAAACTTAGTTTTAAATGCTGTTTTCCATTCATCTCCCAATTTCATACGAATTTGATGGTAGCCACTACGCAAATCAACTTTGGAGAATATTGTAGAGCCACTCAATTCATCAAGCATATCATCTAGCCTAGGAATAGGATGACGATAACGAATAGTAATATTATTAATGCCTCTACAATCAACACACATACGTGATGTACCATCCTTTTTCGGCACTAGAATAATAGGAACAGCACAAGGACTAAGGGATTCGCGTATATAACCTTTGTCGAGAAGCTCTTGTACTTGACGCATAATCTCCTTCGTCTCCTTTGGATTGGTACGGTATGGTGCACGGTTTGGCAGTGAAACACCGGGAATTAAGTCAATCTGATGCTCAATCCCTCGAATAGGCGGTAATCCCGGTGGCACGTCTTGTGGAAAGACGTCAGCGAACTCCTGCAAAATGTTAGTTATAGCAGGAGGCAAAGAGGAAGGCACGTCCTCGAATGAAAATAATGCCTCTTTGCACACAAAAGCATAGCAAACAGATTTGCTGAAATCTAGCTCATCAATATCAGATTTGGTGGCAAATAAACATGCACTTTTCAATGTAATTTCAGAAGCAACACTAGATGGTTTATTATTAGGCTTCATTTGTTGCTCAAATTCTTTTGCCACAATCTGATTTTCACTCTTATTCGTCTCCTGTTTTGCTTTATTAGCTCTATTAATATCATCTTTCAAAATGGAATCAGGAGTCATAGGAAGCAAAGTAATATTTTTATCCTTATGAACTAGAGTATAGTGATTGTTTCTACCATGGTGTACAAAATTTTTATCAAATTGCCATTGATGGAGGCAAAGGTGTCCCGTCTTTCGATGAGATGATGGATATCGCTTTGGTGGCAGTCGACTTTGACGATCCGACTACGACCGTGCGAGGACGTCGCGCCTTAGCAATCGCTAAACCAACTCCGAGAGGTTATTGACCACGCCGGAGCACGATCAACCTGACCACGAGGGTCTGTTTCCTGCGAGCAAACGAAGAACAAGCAAGAAACTGAGATTGCAATCTGGATATTGCGAATATAAGATGAAAGCTTTATTGATCAAGGTGGGGTTCTGTGACGCCTTTGTCTGGTCGTTGAACACAAACGAAGTACGCGAAGTTGCAGCTATGGCGAACTTTTAATCTAAACAAAACCCAAAGTCTAAACGATGCCCTAAGGGCTGTATATATGGAGGAAGAGGGGGGAATTTCGTAGCCCTTGGTGGAGGGGTCCGAAATCAACCCTATCTCTTGTTTCCCCACACATACGGACTCTAAAAATAGCCTATACTTATGTATTTCGAAATTACATGGGCCTGGCCCAATAATAAGGTGCCGCAGCACCTAAAATAGCCTCGGGACGAAATTTATGAAGTGGCATCTTGTATATTTCGTCCAAGGCTTCATGCACCCATTATGGTGGCTTCAAAGTCCTGAAATCATCACTTGTAACTCCGTTCTTGTTCTTGCTCCAATGTTCATCCTTCTCCAAGCTAGGCCCTTCATTTGTAAGCAAAACAAATGTATCCAATTTAGGCAGCATCATATTCTCATGAACATTAGAATCATTACCAAGAAACGAAAGTACCTGGTAATTTAGTTGGCATGCACGAGCTCTAGTAATTGGTCCAGTATGTATAGCAGCAGGGGCTGTGGGTGTAACAATTGTATTGATGTCCTCATCATCCTCCCCTTCTTGAAATTAAGTCGTCCTCGACGGAAGTTCATCTTCCTCACCCAAATAAGGCTTCAAATCTGCAATGTTAAAAGTGGGACTAACCCCAAAATCTGCAGGCAGCTCAAGTTTATATGCATTATCATTTATTTTCTCTAACACCTTAAAGGGACCATCAGCACGTGGCATTAACTTTGATTTGCGCAAATCAGGAAATCTATCCTTACGCAAATGTAACCAAACAAGATCTCCAGGTGCAAACACAACATGTTTTCTACCCTTATCTCCAGCAAGTTTATATTTAGCATTCATACGCTCAATGTTTTCCTTAGTTAACTCATGCATTTTTAAAATCAATTCAGCACATTGTTTAGCATCAAAATTAACCTTCTCCGAAGATGGAAGAGGCAACAAATCAATAGGTGCACGAGGTAGGAAACCATACACAACTTCAAAAGGGCACATCTTAGTAGTAGAATGCAATGAACGATTATAAGCAAATTCAATATGAGGCAAGCATTCCTCCCACATTTTCTTATTATTCTTCAAAACAGCCCTAAGCATAGTAGACAACGTTCTATTGACTACTTCAGTTTGTCCATCAGTTTGGGGGTGACAAGTAGTACTAAAAAGCAGTTTAGTCCCCAACTTAGCCCGTAAACATCTCCAAAAGTGGCTAAGAAATTTAGTATCACGATCTGAAACAATAGTATTTGGCACACCATGCAAGCGAATAATTTCACGAAAGAACAAATCAGCAACATTAACAGCATCATTGCTTTTATGACATGGTATAAAGTGTGCCATTTTCGAGAATCTATCCACGACAACAAATATGCTATCCCTCCCCTTCTTTGTTCGAGGTAAACCTTAAAACAAAGTCCATAGATATATCCTCCCAAGGAACACTAGGTACAGGTAACGGCATATATAAACCATGAGGATTGAGTCGTGACTTAGCTTTTTGACATGTAGTGCAGCGAGCAATAAAACGCTCAACATCCCGTCTCATCTTTGGCCAAAAGAAATGTGTAGCAAGTACGTCCTCCGTCTTCTTCACGCCAAAGTGTCCCATTAATCCTCCTCCATGCGCCTCCTGCAACAACAAAAGACGAACGGAGCTAGCTGGAATGCATAGCTTGTTAGCACGAAACACAAATCCATCATTAACGACGAACTTGTTCCACATTCTTCCTTCTTTACAATTCTGCATTACATCTTTAAAATCAGCATCATGCACATATTGATCTTTGATGGTCTCCAAACCAAATATTTTGAAGCCAAGTTGTGAAAGCATAGTATAGCGGCGAGACAATGCATCAGCAATAACATTTTCTTTTCCCTTCTTGTGTTTAATGACATAAGGAAAAGTCTCAATGAATTCAACCCATTTAGCATGTCTACGATTAAGTTTAGCTTGACTTTTAATATGTTTCAAAGATTCATGATCAGAATGTATAACAAATTCTTTGGGCCATAAATAATGTTGCCATGTTTCTAAAGTCCGAACAAGAGCATATAATTCTTTATCATAAGTAGAATGATTCAGACTAGGCCCACTCAATTTTTCAAAATAGTATGCAACAGGTTTGCCATCTTGTAATAACACACCGCCTAATCCAATTCCACTAGCATCACATTCAAGCTCAAAAGTCTTATTAAAATCAGGAAGTTGGAGTAAAGGAGCATGTGTCAACTTATCTTTCAATACCGAGAAGGCTTCTTCCTGTGCGGTACCCCAAAGAAAAGGCACATCTTTCTTTGTAAGCTCATTGAGAGGTGCAGCAATGGTGCTAAAATCTCTCACAAAACGCCTATAGAATCCAGCGAGGCCAAGAAAACTCCTCACTTGTGTGACCGTTTTGGGTTGCGGCCAACTCTCAATAGCTTCAATCTTGGCTTTATCAACTTCAAATCCCTGTGGAGTAACAACATAGCCAAGAAAAGATACTCGGTCGGTGCAAAACGTGCACTTCCCAAGGTTACCAAACAAACGTGCATCACGTAGAGCAATAAAAACAGCACGTAAATGTTCCAAATGTTCTTCCAAAGATCTGCTATAAATCAATATGTCATCTAAGTAAACTACCACAAATCGTCCAATGAAAGCACGTAAAACTTCGTTCATTAATCTCATGAAAGTACTAGGTGCATTAGTTAACCCAAAAGGCATGACTAACCACTCATATAATCCAAACTTAGTTTTGAATGCTATTTTCCATTCATCTCCCAATTTCATACGAATTTGATGGTATCCACTACGCAAATCAACTTTGGAGAATATTGTAGAGCCACTCAATTCATCAAGCATATCATCTAGCCTAGGAATAGGATGACGATAACGAATAGTAATATTATTAATGCCTCTACAATCAACACACATACGTGATGTACCATCCTTTTTCGGCACTAGAATAATAGTAACAGCACAAGGACTAAGGGATTCGCGTATATAACCTTCGTCGAGAAGCTCTTGTACTTCACACATAATCTCCTTCGTCTCCTCTGGATTGGTACGGTATGGTGCACGGTTTGGCAGTGAAGCACCGGGAATTAAGTCAATCTGATGCTCAATCCCTTGAATAGGCGGTAATCCCGGTGGCACGTCTTGTGGAAAGACGTCAGCGAACTCCTGCAAAATGTTAGTGACAGCAGGAGGCAAAGAGGAAGGCACGTCCTCGAATGAAAATAATGCCTCTTTGCACACAAAAGCATAGCAAACAGATTTGCTGAAATCTAGCTCATCAATATCAGATTTGGTGGCAAATAAACATGCACTTCTCAATTTAATTTCAGAAGCAACACTAGATGGTTTATTATTAGGCTTCATTTGTTGCTCAAATTCTTTTGCCACAATCTGATTTTCACTCTTATTCGTCTCCTGTTTTGCTTTATTAGCTCTATTGATATCATCTTTCAAAATGGAATCAGGAGTCATAGGAAGCAAAGTAATATTTTTATCCTTATGAACAAGAGTATAGTGATTGTTTCTACCATGGTGTACAGAATTTTTATCAAATTGCCATGGTCTACCAAGTAATAAGGAACATGCTTGCATAGGTACCACATCACAATCAACATAATAAGCATATGTAGAGATACTAAAATGCACACGAACAGTACGTGTTACCTTAACCTTGCCGCTGTTGTTGAACCATTGGATGTAGTAAGGATGTGGATGTGGTCTTGTGGTGAGAGAAAGCTTCTCCACCATCTCCATGCTAGCCAAGTTGTTGCAGCTCCCTCCGTCTATGATGACGCGCACAGAACGTTCCTTCACAACTCCCTTGGTATGGAACAAATTGTGCCTCTGATTTTGCTCAGCTTGTGTGATCTGCACACTCAAAACACGTTGAGAAACTAAACATTCATACCTGTCAGCGTCTTCAGGAGCCATGTATTGCGTCTCATGATCAGAATCATCTCCACCATGTTCTTCACGTGTAATAAGAGCCAAAGTCTCCTCATCATAGTCACTTGCAGACTCATATCCACCATCCGCGGTAGCAATCATCACACGCGGAGATTTGCATTCTCTCGCATAATGACCTCCTCCCTTACAACGACGACAAATAATATCACTTGTGTGCCCTGTTGATGCCATGGAAGAAGAAGAACGCTGTGCAGGCCCCGCAGGTGCGCTCTTGGCAGATAATGGTGGTTGTGCCTGTTTTCTTGTATCACGGCTGGAGGTGGCACCGGATGGAGGTGCTGGTGCAGTTGAAGTAGAAGATGCACGTGGTGTCCATGATGAAGGTCGGCCTGCAGAAAAGTTAGTTCGCCCCAATGCTTGTCGATCCGGCACTTCACGTTCAGCTTTACAAGCAAGATGGAATAAACGAGTGATATTAGTATACTCCTTATAGTCTAGAATGGTCTGAATCTCTCTATTTAATCCACCCAGAAAACGTGCAAGCATAGCTTCATTCTCCTCAACAATACCACATCTAATCATGCCAGTTTGTAATTCCTGATAATATTCTTCTACAGAATTTTTCCCTTGTCTTAAACGCTGCAATTTTTGAAGCAATTCACGTTGATAATATGGTGGAACCCAACGCGTACGCATAGCAGTTTTCAAAGCAGCCCAAGTAGTTGGAATAGGATATAATCTACAATGTTCAGACCACCATACACATGCAAAACTAGTGAAAGCACAAACAGCAGCAGCAACTCGTCTCTCCTCGGGATATTTTAAACATGTAAATCGTTGTTCAGTTTCTAACTCCCAAGTAAGATATATATCAGGACCATATCTACCCTCAAATGGTGGAATATTCAATTTCAGTTTAGGAATATGGACATCATCTCGTACCTGAGCTGGTGGTGCAGGCCTACCATTACGAATATATACCTGAGGTCGACCTGCTGGTGGTGGTACAGGTGGCTGCACGTAGTGCTGATTTTGATCAACCTCATCCTCATAATCTCCCACATAATCATCCTCCTCCGCATCAGCAGCAGGAGCCACAGAAGTATCAACAGCAGCACCAACAGTTTGGCCAAACGCAAGAGGAACACGGCTTGCTCGGCGGAGGTCTGTTTCTCGACGTGGAGGTAGTCGTTGTTGTTGTTGTTGGAGAGGTGCGTTAGGTGCAGCGGGTGGTGGTGGTGGAAGACGCGTGAGCAATTCATTAAACTTGTTATCGAGCTTTGTTTCGAATGTCTTCTCAAGGCCAGTGATCTTCTCCATGGCCTCTTCAAAATTGTTCAGCACATCTTGCACCTGTTCAGTCATCATTTGCTGAAACTTATCATGAAGCTCCTTGTTCGATAAATTCTCCCAGTCAATCTCGTCGCCTTGTGATCCTGGCATGGTTAGCAGCAATAGAAATACACAAGAATATGATCCTACAGACTACGAACAAGTGGTGGTGGTGGGTGTCACAAATCCGTCAAGCAAAACTCAAATTCTTACCAGTTCTTACCCAGCAACAGGCGGTGATCGGCAACCGTTGTAGTCAAAACTCTCAAAGCTTGGATAGAGCGATTACCAGGGAGAGTCAAACGCACGACGTAGATGTATGTGGAGCTGGGAAGGCTTATAATATGGTAGCAAAAAGGGTAAGCAATAATCAATTCAGAGATGCAAAGTTGAATAAACTCTCAACGACGGTACTGTGCTGGTCCTAGGCTAGACTGTGCTAGAGACGCGAGCCTAGAACACCAACAAAATCACGGTGCGGCACGTAAACAAGGGAGGAGCACACTCTGAATTTTTTTTTCTCTTTTTTTTTGCACTTTTTTTCCTCTTTTTTTTTGCTCCGCAACAAATTTTTTCGAAAAAGTCTACAAATGGTCTAAGAACTGCCTAGCCAGAATTTTCCAGACTTAGTTTTTTTTTGAAATTGGAACTATTTTTCTTCTGCGGATGGCTCGGAAGTTGGGGAGTCCTTCTCTGTCACGACTCGGAGTATCGCGTGATCTGGAAATCGAGAACAATGCAACAATTACTGGACTCGGACTAGAGCTGGTGGCGGAGATGAATCTGGTGGAACTCGGACTGGTGGCGGAGATGAATCTGGTGGAACACGGACAGGTGGCGGATATATGTTGCAGGTGAACTCGGATTGGCGTGATGGCGGCGGATATGTGGTGGCGTATATGGATTCGGATTGGCGGTGAATATGTGGTGGTGGTATATGGCAACAGCGACGATGATGATGCGGTGGTGATATATGGCAGCGGCGACGTGACAACCTATGAACAGAACTCGAAACTCTAAAAGACTAGACGCTAAGACCAGCAACTGGACACGACGATGCAACCGCAAATTCAACAAAGCAAATACAGAAAAGATTATGCAAGGCTCAGATTGGTTCGGATGGGATGAACTAACCCTAATTTTTTTTGGCTTTTTCGTGGACTATAGGTATGAAGAACAGACTCGATCTAAACTACGAAAAACTGTAAAATCTCACCGAGCAACCTGGAAATCTGATACCACTTGATAGAGGCAAAGGTGTCCCGTCTTTCGATGAGATGATGGATATCGCTTTGGTGGAAGTCGACTTTGACGATCCGACTACGAACGTGCGAGGACGTCGTGCCTTAGCAATCGCTAAACCAACTCCGAGAGGTTATTGACCACGCCGGAGCACGATCAACCTGACCACGAGGGTCTGTTTCCTGCGAGCAAACGAAGAACAAGCAAGAAACTAAGATTGCAATCTGGATATTGCGAATATAAGATGAAAGCTTTATTGATCAAGGTGGGGTTCTGTGACGCCTTTGTCTGGTCGTTGAACACAAACGAAGTACGGGAAGTTGCAGCTATTGCGAACTTTTAATCTAAACAAAACCCAAAGTCTAAACGGTGCCCTAAGGGCTGTATATATGGAGGAAGAGAGGGGGAATTTCGTGGCCCTTGGTGGAGGGGTCCGAAATCAACCCTATCTCTTGTTTCCCCACACATACGGACTCTAAAAATAGCCTATACCTATGTATTTCGAAATTACATGGGCCTGGCCCAATAAAAAGGTGACGCAGCACCTATAATAGCCTCGGGACGAAATTTATGAGGTGGCATCTTGTATATTTCGTCCAAGGCTTCATGCACCCATTATGGTGGCTTCAAAGTCCTGAAATCATTACTTGTAACTCCGTTCTTGTTCCCCTTGCGCATGGCATCATCTCCATGCTTGTTCTTGCTCCAATGTTCATCCTTCTCCAAGCTAGGCCCTTCATTTGTAAGCAAAATAAATGTATCCAATTTAGGCAGCATCATATTCTCATGAACATTAGAATCATTACCAAGAAACGAAAGTACCTGATAATTTAATTGGCGTGCGCGAGCTCTAGTAATTGGTCCCGTATATGTAGCAGTAGGGGCTGTGGGTGTAACAATGGTATTGATGTCCTCATCACACAAGAATATGATCCTACAGACTACGAACAAGTGGTGGTGGTGGGTGTCACAAATCCGTCAAGCAAAACTCAAATTCTTACCAGTTCTTACCCAGCAACAGGCGGTGATCGGCAACCGTTGTAGTCAAAACTCTCAAAGCTTGGATAGAGCGATTACCAGGGAGAGTCAAACGCACGACGTAGATGTATGTGGAGCTGGGAAGGCTTATAATATGGTAGCAAATAGGGTCAGCAATAATCAATTCAGAGATACAAAGTTGAATAAACTCTCAACGACGGTACTGTGCTGGTCCTAGGCTAGACTGTGCTAGAGACGCGAGCCTAGAACACCAACAAAATCACGGTGCGGCACGTAAACAAGGGAGGAGCACACTCTGAATTTTTTTTTCTCTTTTTTTTGCACTTTTTTTCCTCTTTTTTTTTTGCTTCGCAACAAATTTTTTTCGAAAAAGTCTATAAATGGTCTAAAGACTGCCTAGCCAGAATTTTCCAGACTTAGTTTTTTTTGAAATTGGAACTATTTTTCTTCTGCGGATGGCTCGGAAGTTGGGGAGTCCTTCTCTGTCACGACTCGGAGTATTGGGTGATCTGGAGATTGAGAACAATGCAACAATTACTGGACTCGGACTAGAACTGGTGGCGGAGATGAATCTGGTGGAACTCGGACTGGTGGCGGAGATGAATCTGGTGGAACACGGACAGGTGGCGGATATATGTTGCAGGTGAACTCGGATTGGCGTGATGGCAGCGGATATGTGGTGGCGTATATGGATTTGGATTGGCGGTGAATATGTGGTGGTGGTATATGGCAACAGCGACGATGATGATGCGGTGGTGATATATGGCAGCGGCGACGTGACAACCTGTGAACAGAACTCGAAACTCTAAAAGACTAGATGCTAAGACCAGCAACTGGACACGATGATGCAACCGCAAATTCAACAAAGCAAATCCAGAAAAGATTATGCAAGGCTCAGATTGGTTCGGATGGGATGAACTAACCCTAATTTTTTTTGGCTTTTTCGTGGACTATAGGTATGAAGAACAGACTCGATCTAAACTACGAAAAACTGTAAAATCTCACCGAGCAACCTGGAAATCTGATACCACTTGATAGAGGCAAAGGTGTCCCGTCTTTCGATAAGATGATGGATATCACTTTGGTGGAAGTCGACTTTGACGAGCCGACTACGAACTTGCGAGGACGTCGCGCCTTAGCAATCGCTAAACCAACTCCGAGAGGTTATTGACCACGCCGGAGCACGATCAACCTGACCACGAGGGTCTGTTTCCTGCGAGCAAACGAAGAACAAGCAAGAAACTAAGATTGCAATCTGGATATTGCGAATATAAGATGAAAGCTTTATTGATCAAGGTGGGGTTCTGTGACGCCTTTGTCTGGTCGTTGAACACAAACGAAGTACGCGAAGTTGCAGCTATGGCGAACTTTTAATCTAAACAAAACCCAAAGTCTAAACGGTGCCCTAAGGGCTGTATATATGGAGGAAGAGAGGGGGAATTTCGTGGCCCTTGGTGGAGGGGTCCAAAATCAACCCTATCTCTTGTTTCCCCACACATACGGACTCTAAAAATAGCCTATACCTATGTATTTCGAAATTACATGGGCCTGGCCCAATAAAAAGGTGACGCAGCACCTATAATAGCCTCGGGACGAAATTTATGAAGTGGCATCTTGTATATTTCGTCCAAGGCTTCATGCGCCCATTATGGTGGCTTCAAAGTCCTGAAATCATCACTTGTAACTCCGTTCTTGTTCCCCTTGCGCATGGCATCATCTCCATGCTTGTTCTTGCTCCAATGTTCATCCTTCTCCAAGCTAGGCCCTTCATTTGTAAGCAAAACAAATGTATCCAATTTAGGCAGCATCATATTCTCATGAACATTAGAATCATTACCAAGAAACGAAAGTACCTGATAATTTAATTGGCGTGCGCGAGCTCTAGTAATTGGTCCCGTATATGTAGCAGTAGGGGCTGTGGGTGTAACAATGGTATTGATGTCCTCATCACACAAGAATATGATCCTGCAGACTACGAACAAGTGGTGGTGGTGGGTGTCACAAATCCGTCAAGCAAAACTCAAATTCTTACCAGTTCTTACCCAGCAACAGGCGGTGATCGGCAACCGTTGTAGTCAAAACTCTCAAAGCTTGGATAGAGCGATTACCAGGGAGAGTCAAACGCACGACGTAGATGTATGTGGAGCTGGGAAGGCTTATAATATGGTAGCAAAAAGGGTCAGCAATAATCAGTTCAGAGATGCAAATTTGAATAAACGCTCAACGACGGTACTGTGCTGGTCCTAGGCTAGACTGTGCTAGAGACGCGAGCCTAGAACACCAACAAAATCACGGCGCGGCACGTAAACAAGGGAGGAGCACACTCTGAATTTTTTTTCTCTTTTTTTTTGCACTTTTTTTCCTCTTTTTTTTTGCTCCGCAACAAATTTTTTTCGAAAAAGTCTACAAATGGTCTAAAAACTGCCTAGCCAGAATTTTCCAGACTTAGTTTTTTTTAAATTGGAACTATTTTTCTTCTACGGATGGCTCGAAAGTTGGGGAGTCCTTCTCTGTCACGACTCGGAGTATCGCGTGATCTAGAAATCGAGAACAATGCAACAATTACTGGACTCGGACTAGAACTGGTGGCGGAGATGAATCTGGTGGAACTCGGACTGGTGGCGGAGATGAATCTGGTGGAACACGGACAGGTGGCGGATATATGTTGCAGGTGAACTCGGATTGGCGTGATGGCGGCGGATATGTGGTGTCGTATATGGATTCGGATTGGCGGTGAATATGTGGTGGAGGTATATGGCAACAGCGACGATGATGATGCGGTGGTGATATATGGCAGCGGCGACGTGACAACCTGTGAACAGAACTCGAAACTCTAAAAGACTAGATGCTAAGACCAGCAACTGGACACAATGATGCAACCGCAAATTCAACAAAGCAAATACAGAAAAGATTATGCAAGGCTCAGATTGGTTCGGATGGGATGAACTAACCCTAATTTTTTTTGGCTTTTTCGTGGACTATAGGTATGAAGAACAGACTCGATCTAAACTACGAAAAACTGTAAAATCTCACCGAGCAACCTGGAAATCTGATACCACTTGATACAGGCAAAGGTGTCCCGTCTTTCGATGAGATGATGGATATCGCTTTGGTGGCAGTCGACTTTGACGATCCGACTATGAACGTGCGAGGACGTCGCGCCTTAGCAATCGCTAAACCAACTCCGAGAGGTTATTGACCACGCCAGAGCACGATCAACTTGACCACGAGGGTCTGTTTCCTGCGAGCAAACGAAGAACAAGCAAGAAACTGAGATTGCAATCTGGATATTGCGAATATAAGAGGAAAGCTTTATTGATCAAGGTGGGGTTCTGTGACGCCTTTGTCTGGTCGTTGAACACAAACGAAGTACGCGAAGTTGCAGCTATGGCGAACTTTTAATCTAAACAAAACCCAAAGTCTAAACGATGCCCTAAGGGCTGTATATATGGAGGAAGAGGGGGGAATTTCGTGGCCCTTGGTGGAGGGGTCCGAAATCAACCCTATCTCTTGTTTCCCCACACATACGGACTCTAAAAATAGCCTATACTTATGTATTTCGAAATTACATGGGCCTGGCCCAATAAAAAGGTGACGCAACACCTATAATAGCCTCAGGACGAAATTTATGAAGTGGCATCTTGTATATTTCGTCCAAGGCTTCATGCACCCATTATGGTGGCTTCAAAGTCCTGAAATCATCACTTGTAACTCCGTTCTTGTTCCCCTTGCGCACGCCATCATCTCCATGCTTGTTCTTGCTCCAATGTTCATCCTTCTCCAAGCTAGGCCCTTCATTTGTAAGCAAAACAAATATATCCAATTTAGGCAGCATCATATTCTCATGAACATTAGAATCATTACCAAGAAACGGAAGTACCTGGTAATTTAGTTGGCGTGCACGAGCTCTAGTAATTGGTCCAGTATGTATAGCAGCAGGGGCTGTGGGTGTAACAATGGTATTGATGTCCTCATCATCGAGACTAGCCATTGAGTATTGCCGGCAACGTGACTTGTGCACATTAGGGATCATACTCCATAGCATACATACCATACCATAGTGGTGCATATCTTGGGATCCACTTGTGTGTCACAAAGTTGTCATCGCATACACAATTGCAGTCTTGGTTCATGAAGTATTGCATGAGAAAAGAGCTCAAAAGTGAAAGAGCCACCCAAGCTTTTAAGCAAAGAGGAAAGATAAGCAAAGAGCTTATGAGCAAGAACCATAGCATCATAATACATTAAGATTGCCATATTGGATCATCTTGGATCATTGCACCGAAATACCATATATATAGCATACTTGGGATAGAGATAGTTGCATTTTGCCTAGTAGGTTGTGCACAAGTTTGCGTATCCGCCTATTGTGCAATCGTGCTAGCGTCTCTCTAGTATTGTGCAACAAGAGCATTTTCGTGGTTTCCACATTTTGGCTCACTTTTGGATTGCACAATCCCATTTATCTATTTGCGTGTGTGTTTCTGTGTACCCATACTAGCTTGGTCTACTTGTTGCATTTGCAAATTTGTGAATCTTTTCCAACATTATTGAATCTCGCTTTCAATTGCATCAAATTTTGTGCCACCATCCTAACCAAGCTCCACCAAAAGCTTTTACTTGTGTAGGTGTGAGAACCGACAAGAATTGATACCAAAAGTGCTATTTCATTGTCCGCATTTGGGTGAACTTGATTCATTTTCAACATCGGTCAAAGGTACATTGGTATTAGTTCTTCTCCTTCTACCACTCATATTTTGCTTGCCATGATGGATAGGCCAAGTACTTCTACCAACCCACTCTTCATCGAGCAAGACGATGACATGTCATCATTCGTCACAAAGAGCCACCTCTTTGGTGCTCAAAGGGCGTTACACCAGGAGCAACAAGCTATGAGCGACCGCATCGACAACCTCGCCACCGACTTGCGACTTTCCGAGCAACGTACAAAAGACTACTTCGACAACAAGCTCGATGCGCACAAGCAAGAAAACGATGCAAGAATGGACGAGATCCGCGCCTTGTTGGTGAACCGGGCTCATTCTACATCGTCATACTCAAGACGGAGCCGCTCGAGTCGACACTCCGACGACACCTTCTCCGACTCAAGTACACCGTCATCAAACACTCTTCGATGAGCCGCGCGTCAAGACCGTCATGCATCTCGCAACCCGCTACACGACAAGCATTCACAAGAGCAAGTCGATGAGCAAGTATCTCGTGCTCAATCAAACCCAGTAGCGTTTGCTCAAGCTCAAGAACGGCAACGTCTTCGTCGCCAAGAAGAACAAGAACGAGCGCGTCTACACCAAGCGCAACAAGACGCCGAGGCTCAACGTCTTCAACAACAACAACGAGAAGCACAAGCTCTTGAGGCGGAACGTGCCCTTCGAGAATCAAGTCAAGCCATCGCCAACCGCAATCGCGAACGGCGCAATCAAGAGGAAGCTCTTCGAGAAGAAATCCAAGAGAGGAACTACCATCCGCGTGTGCAAAGACAAGCTCCACAAGCTCCTCCACAAGAACGTCAAGCTCCACAAGAACAAGTTGACCATGGACTTCCTCCACGCCAAGAGCAACATGAGGATGATTACCCTCCACGTCAAGGGCATCATCATCACCATCGCCAACAACACAATGAAGAGCAACGCTCTGGAAAGCTCAAATTCACAATGCCCAAGTTCAACGGAAGCAATGATCCCGAAGAGTACCTCTCATGGGCATTGAAGGTCGACAAAATTTTCCGTTTGCACAACTATGAGGAAGAGAAGAAGATCGCAATGGCATCTCTAGAGTTCCAAGACTATGTGCTCATATGGTGGGAACAAGTCCTTGAGCGTCGTCAAGCAAGAGGTGAACCTCCAATCACCACTTGGGCTCAAATGAAGGATGTCATGCGAGCACGTTTTGTGCCAACCTACTACAACCGCGATCTCTTCAAGAAGCTACAACTCCTCAAGCAAGGAACAAAGAGTGTTGAAGAATACTACAAGGAAATGGAGATTGCCATGATTCGAGCCAATGTCACGGAAGATGATGAGCAAACAATGGCATGTTTCTTGAATGGTCTCAATCATCCCATCAAGAAGATTGCCGACTTCCAACCCTATTCCAACCTCATTGAGCTCGTGCATCAAGCTACAAAGGCGGAACGTCAAGTGCAAGATGACTTCAAGTACGCCAAGTACTCATCCAAGACCTACGGCTTCTCCAACATCCAAGCTTCATCGACTCCTCCAACATCTACATCAACCAAGCCTTCTCCAAGCAACGACGACAAGTCAAGTTACAAGAAAACTTCCTCAAGTTCAAGTCGTCTTCCTCCTACTACAAGCAACTTCAAGCCGCGTGTTTCATCTTCTACTCCAACCGATGAGACCGTCAAGACAAGTTCATTCAAGTGTTTCACTTGCGGCGGCCAAGGCCACAAGTCCTATCAATGCATGAACAAGCGCACCATGATCCTCAACGAAGATGGCACATATGACTCCATGAGTGAAGAGGAGATGGAAGCCCTTGAGCAAGTGGCCATGCACTGGCGCGTGAACGAGGATGAAGATGATTAAGTCTTTTGTGATGAGGATTCGAGCCCCGCTCTTGTTGTCTCCAAGGACTTGACTCTTCAACATCAACAAGAAGAAGACCAACGATGCCACATCTTCCACACAAAGGCCGGCATCAATGGACGATCCGTCAAGGTCATCATCGATGGAGGTAGTTGCCACAACTTGGCAAGTGAAGAACTATGCTCCAAGCTCCAATTGGTCAAGAAGAAGCACCCGCACCCCTACAAGGTTCAATGGCTAAGTGACTCCGGCACTATACGAGTTGAGCATACGGTCCAAGCATCCTTCAAAATCGGTGCATATGAGGACACTTTGGAGTGTGATGTGGTCCCAATGACCGTTTGCCACCTCCTTCTTGGTCGACCATGGCAATTCGACCGTGGTGTCTTCCACAACGGGCGTACCAACCACTATAGCTTCAAGATGAAAGGAAAAGAATATGTACTACGACCTATGTCTTCTAGTTAAGTGATAGCCGACAAGCAAGCCACCCACCATGGAGAGAAGAGTGAGAAAGTGACCCACCCAAAAGTGAGTGAGAGCCACAAGCCAAACTTGAGCGCCTCTTCGCCTAGAGAGAAAAACCTCATCCTATTTGCCACCAAAAGTGAGATGAGAGAAGTGTGTGAGAACCCATCGAGTGTGATGCACTTTGTCCTTGTGTGCAAGGATGGAGAACCAAACACTAACACCATTCACGAGCTACCTTTGGTGTTTCAATCTCTTTTGCAGGAATTTCAAGATGTTTTCCCCGATGAGCTACCTCCGGGTCTACCTCCTCTACGAGGCATTCAGCATCGAATCGACCTCATCCCGGGAGCGCCACTTCCAAACAAAGCCCCATACCGTGTCAATCCCGAAGAAACCAAGGAGATTCAAAGACAAGTACAACAACTAATCGACAACGGTCATGTACGTGAAAGCTTAAGCCCTTGTGCCGTTCCCGTTATACTTGTGCATAAGCCCGATGGAAGTTTCCGCTTGTGTTCTGATTGTAGACCTATAAATGCTATCACTGTTCGCTATAGGCATCCCATTCCTCACTTAGATGATATGCTTGATGAACTTAGTGGAGCCAACTTTTTCTCAAAGATTGATCTTAAAAGTGGTTATCATCAAATCCGCATTCAAGAAGGTGATGAATGGAAAACTGCTTTCAAAACCAAATTTGGCTTATATGAGTGGTTAGTCATGCCTATGGGTTTATCGGAGGCACCCGGAACTTTCGTGCGCCTTATGCATCATGTACTTCGACCTTACATTGGCGTCTTTGTTGTGGTTTACTTCGATGATATCCTTGTGTTTAGCAAAACCATGAAAGAGCATCTTGATCATGTTAGGGCTGTTTTACAAACTCTTCGCAAGGAAAGTCTTTATGCCAACATGAAAAAGTGCACATTTGGTGTTGACAAAGTGGTTTTCTTGGGTTTCGTTGTTTCTTCCAAGGGTGTCCATGTTGATGAAACTAAAATTGAAGCAATTAAAACTTGGCCCCAACCCACCAATTTACAAGTGCGAAGTTTCCTTGGTCTTGCAGGTTTTTATCGTTGCTTTGTCAAAAACTTTAGCACTATTGCCGCCCCTTTGCATGCTTTGAGTAAGAAGAATACTCCTTTTGTTTGGGGAACTTTGCAATCAACCGCTTTTGATGAGCTCAAGTCTTTGCTTACTCATGCTCCGATTCTTGCTTTGCCTAACTTTGACAAAACTTTTGAGGTTCATTGTGATGCAAGTGGTACCGGAATTGGTGGAGTTTTATTGCAAGAAAAACAAGCCATTGCATATTTTAGTGAAAAACTCTCCGGTGCTCAACTTAACTATCCCACATATGACAAAGAATTGTATGCTTTAGTACGTGTACTACATGTTTGGGAACATTATCTTAGACCTCATGAGTTTGTCATCCATACCAATCATGAAACGCTTAAGTACTTAAAAGGTCAAACTAAGTTGAACAAGCGACATGCCAAATGGAGTGAATTTATTGAATCTTTCCCATATGTGATCAAGTACATTAAGGGTAAGCAAAATGTAGTTGCCGATGCACTTTCACGCATATACACGCTTGTCACTAAACTTGAGTTGAATGTTATCGGCTTTGAGCACATAAAAAAGACTTGTATGCTAATGATCCATCTTTTGCACCTCATTATGCTAAATGTTTGACGCATACATCTTGGGAACAATATTACATTAAGGATGGTTATCTTATGAGAGCTAACAAACTATGCATTCCCGAGTCTTCTCTTCGTTTGCTACTTTTGCAAGAGGCTCATGGAGGTGGACTCATGGGACACTTGGGACGCGACAAGACTTTCGCCACGCTCTCCAAGAACTACTTTTGGCCAAGGATGTTCCGCGACGTCTCACACTTCACCACCCGATGCTCTACATGTCGCAAAGCTAAGTCTAAAGCTCAATCTCATGGTCTTTACATGCCTCTCCCTATTCCTTATCAACCATGGGAAGACATTAGTATGGATTTTGTACTTGGTTTGCCTAGAACTCAAAATGGAAAGGATTCCGTGTTTGTCGTTGTGGACCGATTTTCTAAGATGCCACATTTCATTCCTTGCAACAAGATAGACGATGCTTCACATATTGCAAATCTCTTTTGTAGGAAAATCATGCGCCTCCATGGAGTACCAAAGACAATCGTCTCCGACCGCGACGTCAAGTTCTTGAGCTACTTTTGGAAGACCCTATGCGCCAAGCTCGGAATCAAGCTCTTGTTCTCATCTGCATACCATCCTCAAACCGACAGCCAAACGGAGGTGACGAACCAGACACTATCCACTCTACTTCGCGTGTTGATCAAGAGGAACATCAAGGAGTGGGAGGCATGTCTACCCATCGCCGAGTACGCCTACAACCCTGCAAGACATTCGACTACCGGCAAGTCCCCCTTCGAGGTCGTCTACGGCTTCAACCCGTTGTCCCCATTGGAAATTCTACCTCTCCCTCTACAAGAGCGCACCAACATGGATGCGAGTGCACGAGCAAGCTACATCAAGAGGATGCATGAAGATACAAGGCACACCATCGAGCGCCAAGTACAACGACTAGCATCCAAGCTCAACATCAACAAGCAACACATGATATTCAACATTGGAGACCTAGTGTGGCTACACCTTCGCAAGGACCGCTTCCCCAACGAACGCAAGTCCAAGCTTCTCCCTCGAGCCGACGGACCCTTCAAGGTGCTCGCATGCTACAACAACAACGCTTACAAGATCGACCTCCCACGCGACAAGTACAACGTGAGCGACATCTTCAACGTCTCCGATCTCTCCCCGTACCATGGTGATGAGGATTTCGATCCGAGGTCAGATCTTTCACAAGGGGGGC